>NC_056433.1:33994805-34312305 GCF_018296145.1 Oncorhynchus tshawytscha | reverse complement strand
GGGTGGTGGACCATTCTTGATACACCCGGGAAACTGTTGAGGGTGAAAAACCCAGCAGCGCTGCCGTTCTCAACACACTCAAACCGGTGCGCCTGGCAACTACTATCATACCCCGTTCAATTTTTTTGTCTTACCCATTCATCCTCTGAATGGCACACAGACAATCCATGTCTCAATTGTCTCAAGGTTTAAACATCCTTCTTTCACCTGTCTCCTCCCCTTCACCTACACTGATTGAAGTGGATTTAACAAGTGACATCAATAAGGGATCATAGCTTTCACCTGGATTCACCTGGTCAGTCTATGTCATGGAAAGAGCAGGTGTTCCTAATGTTTCGTACACTCATAATCAGCATTATGACACAGTTAAACGATCCATACTCTCCTGCAAGTTTGCAATAGTTCCACTATTTATATCAACATATATTTACAGACTATGACCATTGTACAATAATGCAAAATGATCTTCACGTGAAGAGATTATCGTGAAGAAATGAGGACCTGTTTTTCTTCTAAATTCATATGCAGTTCAGTGAAGATATTGAATATGTGCTGAAAGGTGGGGGACTAGTTGGGCACTGTATCATAGGTATTGGATGCTCTGGGGGGGAAAAAATGCAAAACAAAGACTCGTATTTCTGAAAGACCTTACTTTTATAAGAGGACTACATTGTGTTTGTTTAATCACCCCATGTGGTTTATTAACGGTAAAATAATAATGATACAAATAAATGAATATGACAGTAAAAACACTCTGAAACAAAAAAACGACAGACTAATGATTTTTTGTTTGCTTCTGTATTTGTATAGCGACCTTCTCTGAGCGACACCATAGATTCAATTGTGAGATTTGACGTCCTCAAAACGCATGTAGTATCACGACTCCCTTAGTATTCTGTCAGGTTCTGAAGTGGTGGAACATTTTGTAGCTAGCTGAATTGAGAAATAAAACCTATTCTCTGTGATTGGTCATGATGGATCTTTATTGCTCTTGTCGGCCAATGGCTTTGTCTATATAGACACACACCTGCTCATACAGTATATGTGTGTCTTCATCTGTCAGTCAGATTCACCACACTGACATATGACAACAACACAATATACAACCAAATGATGTATGAACATGAAATAAATACTGTATGTAAATTGAACAGTATATGTAATGACAACATTAACAATACCCAGTATATGTATACTGTGACTGACATTATACATGTAAATAAGACATATTTGATGATACCATCCATCTTTACAGTTATGTTTTCTTTTCCATACACATGATAGTTACAGAGAAATGTGTTGCTTTACAGGGTCAGCCAGAGTAGTACGGTGCCCCTGGAGCAAATTTGGGTTAAGTGCCTTGCTCAAGGGCACATCAGAATTTTTTTCACGCTTACTGGCTATATGGATAATAGTGTGCCATTTGGAAATGGATCCGGATTCAGTATCTGGTGGGCCATTGGAAGGTCTCACTAGTAAGATGAATGCGATGGGGGCGTTTCATAATTATGATACATAATTGTATATTGTGAGACGCAGAGTAGGGGAATGGATGATCTCTGTATGTCTGGTCCCCACCGTGATGCATGGAGGAGGAGGTGTGATGCTGCTATGCTGGTGACACTATTGGTGATTTATTTAGAGTTCAAGGCACAATTAACCAGCATGGCTACCACAGCATTCTGAAGTGATATGCGTTCCCATCTGGTTTGCACTTAGTGGGACTATCATTTGATTTTCAACAGGACAATGACCCAAAACACACCTCTGGGCTCTGTAAGGGCTATTTAACCAAGAAGGAGAGTGATGGAGTGCTGGATCAAATTACCTGGCCTCCACAATCACCTGACCTCAACCCAATTGAGATGGTTTGGGATGATTTGGACCGCAGAGTTAAGGAAAAGCTGCCAATAAGTGCTCAGCATATGTGGGAACTCTTTCAAGATGGTAATGCCTGGTGACTACCTCATGAAGCTGGTTGAGAGAATGCCAAGAGTGTGCAAAGCTGTCATCAAGGCAAAGTATGGCTACTTTGAAGAATCTAAAATATAATTTGATTTGTTCAACACTTTTTTAGTTACTACATGATTCCATGTGTTATTTTATAGTGTTGATGTCTTCAATATTATTCTACAATGTAGAAAATAGTACAAATAAAGAAAAACCCTTGAATGAGTAGACGTGTCCAAACTGTATGTAAACTTCCGACTTCAACTGTACATATACGTATGTGTATATATATAAACTCAGCAACAAAAAAAAAACCATCCCTTTTTCAGGACCCTGTCTTTCAAAGATAATTCGTTAAAATCCAAATAACTTCACAGATCTTCATTGTAAAGGGTTTAAACACTGCTTCTCATGCTTGTTCAATGAACCATAAACAATTAATGAACATGCACCTGTGGAATGGTCGTTAAGACACTAAAAGCTTACAGACGGTAGGCAATTAAGGTCACAGTTATGAAAACTTAGGACACTAAAGAGGCCTTTCTACACATCCCAATTTACTCCTGAGGTGCTGACCTGTTGCACCCTCAACAACAACTGTGATTATTTGACCATGCTGGTCATTTATGAACATTTGAACATCTTGGCCATGTTTTGTTATAATCTCCACCCGGCACAGCCAGAAGAGGACTGGCCATTTGATTTCTAAAATCTATGAATAAATACTGTAAAATAAAGTGCTACCCACCAGGCCCCTTATCCCCTCACTGTGGTTGCATCCCAAATGGGACCTTATTCACTATATAGTGCACTTCTTTTGACCATATGGGCCCTAGTCAAAAGTAGTGCAGTAAATGGGGAATAGGGTGCTGTTTGGGATGCAGACAGTGTAATTTACATCTTGGATGCTCCCTGCATCGTGACTGTGGGTGGTGATCACTTAAACACAGCAAATTATAGGGTAATCTAGTTGTGATGTCTGGCTCTCATCCCACAATACAGTAAGTCTGTCTGTTCAGAGGAGATACAGCGAATAAGAGGGTTGAATGGCTGAAGTATACCATATGTGTGACTGTGTGTAATGGGGCTGTGTGGTTGTAAAATGGCTGTAATAAAATTGTATGTGTGGGGTGGGGTGTGTCTCGTCCCAGACAGGACTGAGAACTGGCCTCTTCCCTGGAATCATATCTCCTTCACTGTTTGGCATCCCTCATATACTGTCTTTAACATAATCCCTCATCTCATGCATCCCTAGCTGGCTTCCGCTCTGATTTTTCATTTTACACACTCACACAATCCACTCTCACAACACATAACCTCTTCCCTCCCTCCCTCATGCCCTGTACCCTCGTGCCCTCTCTTTTTATTTTTATTCCTCTCCCTTCCCTGTCTCTTTCTTACTCTGTCGCCCCCCCCCCCTCTCAGCTGTGGCGAATGCTGCAGCCTCTTTTTCTCTCTTCTTCGCTCTCTCTCTTTTTCTATCTCCCCCCTCTCTCTCCTCTCCCCACCGTCTCTCTTGCTTCTAGTATTCACCAATCCCCACTGACACATTCTGAGCCCCATTTGGTAGTCAGCAGACCAGACCAAAACATCACAAAAGCATGCCTGCCTGCCTAGCCTTCTAGCACTCATTGTCATTTACAGTGGCTATATCGGTTCCCCTAAATGTACTCAGGCTGTCCATAGCTAACAGGCCACAGCATAGGTCGTATCTGAGCAGCCCTTGTAGAAATATACTGAACAAAAATATAAACGCAACATGTGAAGTGTTGGTCCCATGTTTCATAAATAAAAGATCCCAGAAATGTTCCATAAGCACAAAAAGCTTATTTCTTTCAAACCTCTGATTGAAAATGTCATTTCACTCAGTACTCACTCAGTACTCAGTTCATTTCTCTCAGTACTGAGAGAGACTTGGTCATTTCTTCAAACAATCATCTTTATTTAATATCAATTAATTATTGCAATAATGAGGCTGGTCGACCCCCTACGCTTGAGTGCTGGATCGAGTAACCTAACCTTTACACAAATGCAGATATATAGCTGACACTAACAGTGCTCAGTCATGGTTGGTTCAACCTCCCTCGCGCAGACCAAGGAGCATCATAACCCACTCTGGGTTCATCCTGTCATTATCTGCACGTGGGTTGTTGTCTTAACCCCACCCTGGCTTAGTTTCCCAGATGCAAGGATGATTTAGAGACAATGAGGAATTGTTCTAAACTCCTCCTGGCTATCTCTCTATCTCATTTGTCAGCTCAAGCCATCTCTGGTGACCATACGCCCAGATTAGCTGCAGGGAACTAGAGTGGAGACCATAAAAACACAAACACTAACAGGACAGAAATATCCTCCCATTTGTTAAGTATTAATTACTAACTATTAATATCAAGTAAATCAGGATGTGTAATTTTTCTATCTCTCGCCTACATCCAGAGTGTGAGCGGAAAACATACATTCTGCTCCCCCTCTCTGTCTGTCTCTGTGTCTGATAGATAGTTGACCCAGTGCCTTCCCAGTTTGTGCTGATGGCTACGAGCTAGTAATTAAAACTTGTGGTGATTTATAACAGAGATAACTGGCCTGCTAGCACTCATTGTCATTTACAGTGGTTATATCGACCCCCCTATAAATGTAATCAGGCTGTCCATAACTAGCAGGCCACAGCGAAGACACAGAGACAGCTAGAGCTAAATGGCGCCAGGGGGATGGCTGCCGTTTTACGGGCTCCTAACCAACTATGCTATTTTGTTAGTTTTTTCACATTGTTTGTAACTTTTTAAAAAAAACTTATTTTGTACATAATGTTGCTGCTTCCCTCTCTTATGACCGAAAATATCTCCTGGACATCAGAACAGCGATTACTCACCTCGAACAAAACAAATATTTTTTTCTTTAACGAGTCCAAAGCGAAGGATATGCTGCTTTCTCAGGAACGGGCCCAAATCCCGTAACTTGCTTGAAGACAGAGAATAAGGGGTCGGTGGTTGGGCTGCCTTCTGAGAATTCGTAGGCGAGTGAGTAAACCTCCACTACCATCCGTTCTATTGGCCAACGTGCAATCATTGGAAAACAAAATGGATGATAAACGATCAAGACTGTCCTACCAACAGGACATTAAAAACATTAATATCTTATGTTTTGCCGAGTCGTGGCTGAACGACGACACGGATAATATAGAGCTGGTGGGATTTTCCATGCACAGGCAGGACAGAGAAGCTACGTCTACTAAGACAAGTGGTGGGGGTGTGTGTCTATTTGTCAATAACAGCTGGCATGCGATGTCTAATATCAAGAAGTCTCGAGGTATTGTGCAAACTGTGCAAACAGATCCACAAGGAAGATGAATTATTTTAAAAACACTATTGGACCAAAAACAGATCTGTCTAATTAATCTATATGTGTCAAAAAAATGATGATCCACACTTCTTTGAAAATATATTTAATAATGTATTGAGCTCACATGCAACGAAATAATCTATTTTTAGGGTGGGAGATTCTAATACGGTTTTAAGTACTCAATGGATCGTAAAGGAAATCACTCTACAAACTATCACCCTCAAGCACGAAGATCATGGATACATCAGAACTAGTGGATATTTCGAGGTTGATAAACCCTGACCTAGTGAGATAAACATGGAGGATGCTTAATCGAGTTAGCCGTCAGTGCTAACAGTGCAGGTAGATGGTAATGGGAACTGCATTATATAGAGGTACAATATAGGTTAGAGGAAAAACAAAAAGAAATGGAGGTACTTAATTCAAGAACGATCAAGTGTAATATATTACAAAAATAAAGCGAATTGGATGGATTTTTTTAAAATGCACCAATTAAAAAAAAACATATTTAACATAGAAATTCCACCAAAAATAATTTACAGAAACTTGTTACAAATGATTATCCATGATTCACCAAATAATATTTTGAAAGAAGAAGCTAAATATTTTAAGCATATGTTTTAAATATGTCTCCTCCATTTTCACTGAATGATGTTAACTGTAAGGACGTCTTTCCTAATAATAAGTTAATAAATTAACACATTTTACCTTTATTTAACTAGGCAAGTCAGTTAAAGAACAACTGCTTATTTTCAATGACAGCCTAGGAACAGTGGGTTAACTGCCTGTCGAGGGGCAGAACGACAGATTTGTACCTTGTCAGCTCAGGGATTTGAACTTGCAACCTTCCGGTTACTAGTCCATCGCTCTAACCACAGGCTACCTTGCCGCCGCATTTACAGAAAGACCTGTGTGAAGGTCAATTTACAGAAGAGGAACAAGAAAATATTTTCAGTCTGGAAAAACACCAGGGCTTGACAGTATACCGGTAGAGGTATGTCAAACCTTTTTTGGTGTACTCAAAGATCCATTATTAGCGTGTCTTAATTACTCTTATACAAATGGTAGACTTTCAGGTACTCAACAAGGTCTGATTTCATTACTAGTAAAACAGGACCCAGGTGGTATAAAGATCCAGTCCATTTAAAAAAACGGGAGGCCTCTTACACTTCAATGCCGTGATGTGAAAATCCTGGCGAAATGCCTAGCACATAGAATAAAAAAGGTTTTACCAGATATTGTTCATCCTGATCAGACAGTTTTTTTTTACATGGACGATATACTGGAGATAATATATGACAATTACTTGAAACAATTGAACATTATGAAACATCGAAGATACCAGGCCTGGCAGATTTTGTCATAGCAGAGTTTGAAAAGGCGTTTGATAAAGTACGACTATAATTTAAATATTAATGCCTGGATTACTTTAATTTTAGTGAATCTCTTATAGAATAGGTTAAAGATATGTACAGCAACCTCAGATGTAAAATAGTAAATAATGGTTACTTCTCAAAAAGTATTGAGTTTTAAAGAGTGTCGTGTCTTTGGCTATGCCGGATTAAGTGATATGACATGCTATTCTATAAAATAATCTCTCAGTAATTAATATTACCTGATTGAACTAACCATGTAAATGTAATTAACTAGAAAGTCGGGGCACCAGGAAATAATGTTTATTGAGCTGTTATCTTCCGAATAAACTCTTAAAGTCCTGGTAATCTTTTACCTCAATAGCAGTCAATATTTAATCATCACCTTACTCAGTCTTATCTGAAAGTTGTAAATTCTTGGTTATCTTCTCGAACCCTGGCTAACAAGTTGAATCAGCAATACAACATTTGGTTAAATTATTTATTTACTAAATACCTAAACAATCACACAGAATTACACATACACAGAATGGATCATACATTGATTACAAATGATGTCATACAAGAAAACGTCCCTGGTGGACGGAACCGATATGACGGCTGGTTACACAAAGAGAGGGGGTTGGGTTTGAATGAGAGCGCGGGAAGATTGCGTAACAAAGGGAGAAGCTATGAATCTTAGGCATTCTAAATAACTGCCCATTTGGAAAATGAAAATGCAATAAATATTTACTCTGAGCTGCGCTTCGGTAGATTGGTCGTAGATAGGAGGCCGGGTTGTCCTTTGAATGTCTCGTGGTAGAACGGATACATGGTAATACTGTTGTCGTGTGGTAGAATAGATACTTTTGTCCGTCCTTTCCTAGCCCACGTTTACAGCTGCTTTTGCTAACGCAACTGCTAGGATGTATCACTTCTTTAGTGAATAAGAGTTCAAAGTTCATACCAAGTTGCCATGCTATATGCTCATACTATATTCTGGCTGGTATAGTCGAAATTCATCCTTCCGGCGTGTAGATCGTCACCTTCACATTGAGACTCGATGCTAATTTCGTTAGGTTCTTGTCATTCAACCAGAGCTCATGAAGAGGTTGGCTTAGTTCTGTACTTTTAATGCAGGGACCGCAAGTCCTCACGTCCTTGGAACAGAAAGTAGAATTTTTGTCAATGGGTTTATATAGTGGTGAAGAGAAGGGCATGTTTCACAGTTTACAACCAATGTCTGTTCACCTGGGCGGGGCCTCTGAGTGAGCAGAGTTTACTCTATGACAACCAATTCTCTCCTTTAGAAGCTAAAATTACATTTAATCTTTTCACAAATAGTTTCACATTTAAACATTTAAATTGCACAACAATTCCATGTGAATCTGATAACTAGAATGTGTAGACTTTCCAAGATAAAGTTTATGTTGTCCTATCATCAGTAATAATGTCTCAGACGCCAACTGATCTGAAATCATATTCTCTACGTACCAACGCATATTTTCAGCTAGTTGGATTACCGAAATATGGTTCCTTTTCCCCACTTTTTGATGTTCCCAGACTCTCTATGTTAACAACGGGATTTTCAAGAGTCAACTCTATAGAGTAGACAGAGAGAAACAGGGGGGAAGGTATTTATGGGGGTCATAAACCTTCCCCAACAGGCCAACGTCATGACCAGAGGAGTAAAATAAAGCTATCCGTTGTCTCCATATCTATTTATTATGGCCATTGAAATGCTAGCTATTAAAATTAGATCCAACAGGAACATCAATGGGTTAGAAATCCTATGGATAAAGTGTCAAAGTTTCAATGCATGCCGATGACTCTAGTTGTTTCTTAAATCCACAATCTGGATCCCTGCATAGTCTCATTGAAGATCTTGATCACTTTTCTATCCCCTCTGGATTAAAACCTAACTATGACAAGTGTACCATATTATGTATTGGATCGTTAAAAAATACTGTGTTAACACTACCTTGTAGTTTACCAATAAAATGGGTGGATGGGTGAAGCAGACATACTTGCTATTCACGTTCCAAAAAATCTATGATCTTACAACAATTATTTTCAATAGAAAGTTAGCAAAAATAGATAAGATTCTGCAACCATGGAAAGGTACAGTTGAAGTCGGAAGTTAAGGTTGGAGTCCTTTAAATTCGTTTTTCAACCACTCCACAAATTTCTTGTTAACAAACCATAGTTTTGGCAAATCATCTACTTTGTGCATGACACACGAAAATTCTTCCAACAATTGTTTACAGACAGATTATTTCACGTATATTTCACTGTATCACAATTCCAGTGGGTTAGAAGTTTACATACACTAAGTTGACTGTGCCTTTAAACAGCCTGGAAAATTCCAGACAATTATGTCATGGCTTTAGACGCTTCTGATAGGCTAACTGACATAATTTGAGTCAATTTAAGTATACATATCTCCCAGTCATATTACATAATTTATGCAGCAGCATACAAGACATTTTTGGACTCACCATTGCCCTGTGCTCACTTGAACAAGAAGGTGGCGAGGCGGTCCTTCATGTATTTTATTTTTTTACTTTTACGCCTTTTCCTCCCCAATTTCGTGCTATCTAATTGGTAGTTACAGTCTCGTCTCATCGCTGCAACTCTCGTACGGACAGCGGAGGTTGAGAGCCATGCGTCCTCTGAAACACGACCCAACCAAGCTTCACTGCTTCTTGACACAATGCCAACTTAACCCGGAAGCCAGCCACACCAATGTGTCGGAGGAAACACCGTACACCTGGCGACTGTGTCAGTGTGCATGCTCCAAGCCCGCCACAGGAGTCGCTAGAGAGCAATGGGACAAGGACATCCCTGCCGGCCAAAGCCCCCCCCAACCCGGACGACGCTGGCCCAATTGCGATGCAGTGCCTTAGACCACTGTGCCACTCAGAATACCGAGGCGGTCCTTCTTGTGGGAAAATTTTGTCATAAAACTTTGTCATCAAAGTCTGACATTCTATGGATTTATGGTGCTGTCATGACGTTGGCCTCTTTGGGTATAGCAAGCCCCATCCCCCTCTCCCTTCCTCCCCCTTTCCTCCTTCAACGAAGTTGCTGTAGTCAGAGAGACGTCGTAAATTCCTGACGATCTCCTCATGGACACACAGTATAGAGGGAGTAGATTTTCATGGAGAACAGAGGAATTCCTTCCACCTCACAGAACTTGAGGTACGAACACATTTCTTGTTCCGGAGAAAGTATAAAAGATCGGTGAAGAATCCAGCTACGAACTGGTCCGTTTGTCACAACTTGGGGAAGCTCATGGGAGACGGTGTTACCATAACGCTGTTTATATAATAGCCTCAGATATGAGGTTTACATCTAATTGTTGTATAAGATGAATGAGTGAGTATGATACTGTTTGTATAATTGTGTAATATGATTTTGGACTGTTTAATGAAGAAAAATACAATTCCCTTTTGATTTGAACTAAATCAGAGGACCGCCTCTGAGCCCAGTTAGGGTCAGGCCTCCTGGGACAGCCCTTTTTCAGCCCTTCCGAATAAAACCCCCACTCAGGTTTTCGATCAGCAGACCGAGCTTACCTCAATTACGAGATGGCTAAAGGTTGCAGACCATGTTTTTCTCCATTAGGGGAAACAAAGGTTGTAGACCATTGCTGAATCTTTTAACCATACCATGTGGTTAAACTCTTAGACTATCGATACCGACAGAATAAGAACAGGTCTTTGATATTAATTACTAGTCTGCAGCTAGGAATTCGGTATCATTGAACACGAAGAACGACAACCGCCGAAACATCCATTCTAAAACAAATGTCACTCTAAACTATCCCCTCTAACCACAACTGAGAGAGAGAGGGAGAGAGACGGACAATTCTACAAAAGAAACACCAGCGATCAAGACGACACACTGAGCGTAAATATATACACTGCTCAAAAAAATTAAGGGAACACTTAAACAACACAATGTAACTCCAAGTCAATCACACTTCTGTGAAATCAAACTGTCCACTTAGGAAGCAACACTGATTGACAATACATTTCACATGCTGTTGTGCAAATGAAATAGGCAACAGGTGGAAATTATAGGCAATTAGCAAGATACCCCCAATAAAGGAGTGGTTCTGCAGGTGGTGACCACAGACCACTTCTCAGTTCCTATGCTTCCTGGCTGATGTTTTGGTCACTTTTGAATGCTGGCGGTGCTTTCACTCTAGTGGTAGCATGAGACGGAGTCTACAACCCACACAATTGGCTCAGGTAGTGCAGCTCATCCAGGATGGCACATCAATGTGAGCTGTGGCAAGAAGGTTTGCTGTGTCTGTCAGCGTAGTGTCTAGAGCATGGAGGCGCTACCAGGAGACAGGCCAGTACATCAGGAGACGTGGAGGAGGCCGTAGGAGGGCAACAACCCAGCAGCAGGAACGCTACCTCCGCCTTCGCCTGATTTCCAGCAGGCCACAAATGTGCATGTGTCTGCTCAAACGGTCAGAAACAGACTCCATGAGGGTGGTATGAGGGCTCGACATCCACAGGTGGGGGTTGTGCTTACAGCCCAACACCGTGCAGGACGTTTGGCATTTGCCAGAGAACAACAAGATTGGCAAATTCGGCACTGGCGCCCTGTGCTCTTCACAGATGAAAGCAGGTTCACACTGAGCACATGTGACAGACGTGACAGAGTCTGGAGACACCGTGGAGAACGTTCTGCTGCTTGCAACATCCTCCAGCATGACCGGTTTGGCGGTGGGTCAGTCATGGTGTGGGGTGGCATTTCTTTGGGGGGCCGCACAGCCCTCCATGTGCTCGCCAGAGGTAGCCTGACTGCCATTAGGTTCCAAGATGAGATCCTCAGACCTCTTGTGAGACCATATGCTGGTGCGGTTGGCCCTGGTTTCCTCCTAATGCAAGACAATGCTAGACCTCATGTGGCTGGAGTGTGTCAGCAGTTCCTGCAAGAGGAAGGCATTGATGCTATGGACTGGCCCGCCCGTTCCCCAGACCTGAATCCAATTGAGCACATCTGGGACATCATGTCTCGCTCCATCCACCAACGCCACGTTGCACCACAGACTGTCAAGGAGTTGGCGGATGCTTTAGTCCAGGTCTGGGAGGAGATCCCTCAGGAGACCATCCGCCACCTCATCAGGAGCATGCCCAGGCGTTGTAGGGAGGTCATACAGGCACGTGGAGGCCACACACACTACTGAGCCTCATTTTGACTTGTTTTAAGGACATTACATCAACGTTGGATCAGCCTGTAGTGTGGTTTTCCACTTTAATTTTGAGTGTGACTCCAAATCCAGAGCTCCATGGGTTGATAAATTTGATTTCCATTGATAATCTGTGTGATTTTGTTGTCAGCACATTCAACTATGTAAAGAAAAAAGTATTTAATAAGAATATTTCATTCATTCAGATCTAGGATGTGTTATTTTAGTGTTCCCTTTATTTTTTTGAGCAGTTTATATTGATTGCAATTGTTCACGAATGAGTGAGCGTTCATGTGCAAGGGATTAGCATTTCAATTGTTATAATTTTCACTATGTAGTGACTTCTTAGTCGACCCCCACTTCCCCTTTTGTCTAACAAGCTGCCATGCCGGTTTAGCCCACTAGGGCACATTCTCCTATGTCTTCAGTTTAATGACAGTAAAGACACGACAGTGCTATCAAGACAACTGGGAACTGGAAAAAAAACAAGGTCGAATCATGACGTCAGTGATCTTCAGGTCGGAGTTCTAGAAAGATGCCAGAGTTTCCGATTTGGATGACCGTTCAAAAATTATTTTTCCAGTTGGAGCTAGTTTTTTCCTGAATCCCAGCTGTCTTGAACTCACTGAAGGTTGAGATTTTCCAGTTTTGAATTTCCAGTTGTTTTGAACGCTGCATAGCATACAGGGGAAGCAAAATAGTGATTACTTTGCAACACTTGCAGTTAGCCACTGATTCCTTCCAAACCACTCATGGTTGAATCTGTGATTTCCAACTTGTTGTGTAATGTTTATGTCCAATGGCTGATGAGCACCAATACGTTTCATCTATAATTTCTCTTCATATGAAAAGGATTTGCCAGTAGATTGTCGACATGATTAATGATGACTGCGTGTCTAGTTTGCTAGCTAAGATTTTGAAAGTATGATGTTGACATGATCAGTCCAATCAAAGCTACAAGAGATATAACGTGATTTGATGTCATTTTATCTGTGGCCAATGACCTTGAGCCTTCTTGGATGGGCACTTCTAATGTAAATCTATGGCAGCACCCAAGGTGGCTTGAACTTTCTAGCTTTCCATGTAGGTTTTGTGGTCATTTAATTTCCCCATGAGTGATAGAACACTGAGCCAATCGTGGCGCAACTAGAGAAGATGACCAACCCCTACACTCTGTGTTTTTCATCTGGCTGCCCCTCCACAAACAGAAAGCACTGAGCTGGGCTGAACCACCGACATTTTGGAGCTGCCTTTCTCAAGAAAGCAAAAAAAGAGAACATGTTTTTATGCATCTTTATTAGCTCAATAACTTATTTTTTACATTGTTTTCTAACTGATTTGTGACATGTATTAATGCCAAAATAACATGCAAAACAGGCCCCACCTGCCCTGAATGATGGGTCACCACTGAGAGAGAGGACAGAGAGAGACAGCAAGAGGATGAAAGAAAGAAATAGAAAGAGATGGCGGGGAAGAGAGATAAGGTAAACAGAAAGTCAGAGGAGAAAGAAAGGAAGAACAGAAAAGACAAGAGAGAAAGGGAGAGAGAGATAGTTAAATAGAGAGTGAATGCGGGGCTGGGAGCGCCCGATAGGTGTTTTGCTCAGCAGCCCACTCTAAACATCATGCCTAACTGGTAGGGTGGAGGCTGTTTGCTGGACTGAGGAAGGGATCAGTCAGAAGAGGGGAGGATAAGAGAGGAGATGGAGAGTGGGAGAGAGCAAAGGAGAAGTGAAGAGGAGACAAGACAGCAGGAGAGGATTGAGGAGTAGAAAGGAGATTGAAGAGGGGATGAAGAGATGAGGGGAAAGGAGAGGGAGATAGAAGAGGGGACGAGCTGGCCATGGTGAGGGAGATGGCATGAATAACATCACACCCACGATGGCGGGATGTGGGGGAGGGAGAGGAGGGCAGGGAAGAGGGATGGGGCTCCTGTAGCCTATGTGCATAGGGAAACAAACCACTGCATCCTCCTGTCTTGCTCTCTTTCTCCCTTTCCCTGTTCGTTTCCTCAGCAACACGTATAGCTATGCTATACACCCTGTACTTAACCACGCTACTTAACAATTACTCTCCCACAGTTTTATGATTGAACAAACCTGTCTATTTCCCTCTGTATCACTACAGTAGAACGAGGACACTGCTCTCTCTCTCTCTGTAATGCTCTGCTAACAGAGCTGTTGCGATAGTGGTGGTGGAAGGGGAGAGACAGAGCTGAAGAGGGAAGGGAGGCTAAGGAGGTAAGAGAAAGGAGGTTGAGTCACAGTCTAGAGACAATGCCTCCCAGGTCCTTCCAACCTTGACCCTCCTCATTCACGTAACCACATCTGTTACCCATGATAAACCCCACCTCCCCCATCCATTCTGGCTAAAAGTGTATACATGGACTTTTATTTGAGGTTAAATATTGTACCATCCCATGTCTCCTGTCACAGGCGAATTACCTTAACTGACAGCTCATCTAGTTCGTGGAGTGTAAATATTTGGGAAGTGGGAAGGGAATGTGTAATTAGAGAAACACCACCACCTAGTGGGGAGGTTGGGTCCTGAATGTGCTGATGGGCATTGGTGTAGACCTCATTTGAAACCATTTTTGTTAGCTTATAACCATTATTTAGGTCGCACAGTCTGAGGCGATATTTGTCATTACATTTTCAGGTTACCATATGTGTGTGTTTATACTTGTACAGAGCAGTATGTACTGCTTGCTTGTTATTTTTATATAACACAAAAACAGAATAGCACCAGGTTTATAAAAAACTGGTATTATCCGGAAGTATCTGAAACACCCAAAGTCTTTCTTATAATGCCCTTGGACTAGTCTGATTAAATGCCATGTGACGAGCACACGCACGCACACTGTGGCAAAATACTTGTGTTAAAATGTGAATTAAAACACAGAATAAAGAACCGAGAGGCCACAGTCCTTTCTTGGCTACAAGACCACACAACAGCCCTTAGACTAGTCCTCCACTACATCCTACTGTGGAGAGCTGTATAATCTGGGTCAAGGACACTCCCTTACACATTAACAACACGAATAAGTCACTTGTATTACAGACAATTGATTTGAAACCCACCGAGAGATTGAGTGACACCTATGCATGACCAAAATTGTGAAGCCATTAAAAGGACAGTTGAAACGGGCCATGATAGACACACAGACTTCAGACGAGAATGGTAACAATGTGGCCGGCTGTCTGAATGCCTGTGTCCTCAGCCTGATAGTGTACGGCTCTACGGGGAGACAGATACAACTTTAAGGGGATGAGGTTTGTCCTTGTGACCTAATATTGACACCCATGTATTCCCTCTAACATTTGACCACAGCAGTCATCGCGTTAAGCAATAGATACGCAGAGCTGGTGGGACCAGGGTTAGGTGGTGATAGGGGGTTTGAGTATCGCTCAACACCCTATTCGCCTGTACACCATGGCACTTCATGTAGATCTGAAAGGATTGGATGGGTATAAGCAATATGGTGAATATACTACCAAGCCCACCAGAGGGCAAAGTGAACATATTACCAATTTCTATATTGCTAACAAAAAAAAAACTGTTCAAATCCAAACCTCTCAGATATAATAGAAATGCCACCGCCACCCAGATGCACGAAATGCACCAGAATTTAGCAGCCAAACATGTCCTAGGGGTTGGATTTGGGATTGGGCACAGGCAGGAGTCCTTTTTCTCAGACCCTCTCATCAGAATCTCTTCACTGAGAACACCAGGCCATGTCTGTTGAGGCGGTCAATGAGAGTTGTCCTGGCAAATGCAGCTCCTGGACTGTACACTCCTCCCCTGTCAATCACAACATAGTGTTTACTTCTAGGTCCTGTACATGCATATATTACCATATATATGTACTGTTACATTGTAATGATAGCTGCATATTTGATGTACCAATGTGAACAGTAATGATAGCTGCATATTTGATGTACCAATGTGAACAGTAATGATAGCTGCATATTTGATGTACCAATGTGTAGGACTTTATTCCTTGTAGAACTATAAAATATTCACGAGAGAGAGAGAGAGAGAGAGTGAGAGGCACCTGACTCACTTTATAGGAAGGAATTGTGGTTCATTCAGCACAGTGATAGCTGCCTGCACCATAGCAACAGGTGTGGCTACATAGCCAGGCTCTGTGGGCCAATGAAAGTCAACATCGTTTATCAACAAAAACTATAGTAGACCAATGATAATCAAAACGAGGAAAATAATAAGCACTGTGTGGACATTGGACAGAGCATGAATAGACATGACCCTGACCTGCATTACAACTAAACCAAAAACAAGGCTACAATCAGAGATAATGTATTACCTGCTCCGTGTATCTGGGTACAGATCCTAGCGTTGGGTCTTCCCTGAGACGGGTCCAGCCCCTCAGCATAGCCCTCCCCGAAAAACGTCAGACTGAAAGATGTTCCCTCCATCTGGCAGAGGAGAGAAGAGGAGTCTTAGCGCTTCAAGTTATGAATGCTAACCTCCAATTCCATAAACTGATAAAATATATAGTGCTTTAAAAAAAAATATATATATATATATTATCAACATTCTACAATGCCTGCATTCAAAACTTGACTTAAGCATGAAACGTTTATGGAGGTTCTTCTCACTAGACACATGGCTATGACCGGGCCATTCATGTACTGTTTCCATCAGGCCTGAGTCCACTACTGTACCTGCTTCCTGCTGGGTCCAGCCTTAGTGAACACGCCAAAGGAGAAGAACTCTGGAAACTGAGGAGCAGAAACATCAACCAATTCACCGGAAAATTGAGCTGATTACCTCCCATCTCCAACACAGGTCATTTCTCTTCTTGTTATCACTGTACAGTAACTGTATGTTATAGTCACACAGATCTGACAGACCATTTGTTTGTGTCTTTTCTGCACTCCTTTAACTACCCTTAATTAAGCCAACCAACTGTGACTGACTATATTTACAAGATTGGTAACCAAACTACTTGGTTAATATAATTTCCACAGACATCTAATGTGGAGAAATACACTGTCGGAGCCCGGGTCAAAAGTAGTGCACAATATAGGGAACATGGTCTTGGGCTCTGGTCAAAAGTAGTGAACTATATAGACAATAGCCATTTTGGACACACACCGTAATGAGGAGTTTCTTTCCCAGGCCGAACTTCCCTAGGAACCAGAAGAGCAGGCCACCACAGAACATCTTTATCAACGACCAGACGCCACCGACCCCTACATACGCAGAGTACTGGACCTGAAGAGGGAGGCGGGAGGGGGAAAGAAAGGGAGAGAGAAAGAAGGAAAGAAGGAGAGAAGTAGAAAGAGAAGGGAACTCGATAAATAACTCCTGCATGCTCCTGTAAGCTACTGCTGTCACCTACTTCTAAATAGTACTCCCCCAGGCCATGGAAAGGCTAGAGACAGGGCACATCACAGGCACTATAATCTCTAGTGCACTATATTGGCCAGGAGCAGTGTTGAGTCACCCTACAGAGATAATGAGGAGAGAAAGATGATGAATCACTTGGAGCTGCTGTATGACTCATTATCATCTCTCTCTCTCCATATGAAGAAAGACAGGGGTTCTTTACAATCTCTCTCTCTCCATATGAAGAAAGACAGGGGTTCTTTACAATCTCTCTCTCTCCATATGAAGAAAGACAGGGGTTCTTTACAATCTCTCTCCACGTGAAGAAAGACAGGGGTTCTTTACAATCTCTCTCTCTCCACATGAAGAAAGACAGGGGTTCTTTACAATCTCTCTCTCTCGATATGAAGAAAGACAGGGGTTCTTTACAATCTCTCTCTCTCCATATGAAGAAAGACAGGGGTTCTTTACAATCTCTCTCTCTCCACATGAAGAAAGACAGGGGTTCTTTACAATCTCTCTCTCTCCATATGAAGAAAGACAGGGGTTCTTTACAATCTCTCTCTCTCCATATGAAGAAAGACGGGTTCTTTACAATCTCTCTCTCTCCATATGAAGAAAGACAGGGGTTCTTTACAATCTCTCTCTCTCCATATGAAGAAAGACAGGGGTTCTTTACAATCTATCTCTCTCCATATGAAGAAAGACAGGGGTTCTTTACAATCTCTCTCCACGTGAAGAAAGACGGGTTCTTTACAATCTCTCTCCACGTGAAGAAAGACGGGTTCTTTACAATCTCTCTCTCTCGATATGAAGAAAGACAGGGGTTCTTTACAATCTATCTCTCTCCATATGAAGAAAGACAGGGGTTCTTTTATCTCTCTCCATATGAAGAAAGACAGGGTTCTACAATCTCTCTCCATATGAAGAAAGACAGGGGTTCTTTACAATCTCTCTCTCTCCATATGAAGAAAGACAGGGGTTCTTTACAATCTATCTCTCTCCATATGAAGAAAGACAGGGGTTCTTTACAATCTCTCTCTCTCCATGAAGAAAGACAGGGGTTCTTTACAATCTCTCTCTCTCCACATGAAGAAAGACAGGGGTTCTTTACAATCTCTCTCTCTCCACATGAAGAAAGACAGGGGTTCTTTACAATCTCTCTCTCTCCACATGAAGAAAGACAGGGGTTCTTTACAATCTCTCTCTCTCTACATGAAGAAAGACGGGTTCTTTACAATCTCTCTCTCTCGATATGAAGAAAGACAGGGGTTCTTTACAATCTCTCTCTCTCCATATGAAGAAAGACAGGGGTTCTTTACAATCTCTCTCTCTCCATATGAAGAAAGACGGGTTCTTTACAATCTCTCTCTCTCGATATGAAGAAAGACAGGGGTTCTTTACAATCTCTCTCTCTCCACATGAAGAAAGACGGGTTCTTTACAATCTCTCTCTCTCGATATGAAGAAAGACGGGTTCTTTACAATCTCTCTCTCTCTACATGAAGAAAGACAGGGGTTCTTTACAGTCTATTTCTCCCCACGTGTAGAAAGACAGGGGTTCTTTACAATCCATTTCTCTCCACATTGGATGTTTGTGAGTAAATGAGGCTTCATTATATAGTTTCATAGGAAGCTAGTAAATGGAATAAAAGTTTGACAGACAGAGTTGTTTGACCTAATTAGGAGTTGTGAAAGCAAGGAAGGGGAGAGACACGTAGATACTGAGGTAGACTATGGACATGACAGAATAATAACGTAATTTCGAGAGCGCTTTTATCCAAAGCGACTTACCGTCATACGCGCATACAAAACACATACGGGTGGTCCCAGGAATCGAACCTACTATTGAGGCGCTGCAAGTGCCATGCTCTACCAACTGAGCTACAGTGGACCGTGTACCCCTCTGGGTATTGTATGTGGCAGTAGATGGGGTTTGACAGCGGTCTCTGTATTGAGCAGGTTGTATAGACTAGCCATAATGGATCAAATACTGGGCAAAGGAGGGGTACCAGTCTGTTTCTGCTTCAGCCAACTGATTGTTTTCTTGCCTTGCCAAACCTCTACGCATCAGCAAGACCACAATGTAGCATCGTTGAGTGACTGCACGCAGGCAGCCAGTCAGGCAATAGAGGTGTGTGGTTGTGTTAGATCTTACTGGTAACTCCTGATGGCCCTCATATAGGAAGCGCTGGGATCTCCTGACTACTGATGGGTCTGAGCCCATGAAGGGTATGGCATACTGGTCAATCTCCTTACTGAAGAAGAGGCTACCCCTGAGGAATACACACACACACACACAAACACACATACGTCAGTTTACTTCCAAATACACTCTCAAATTTTCAGCATCAGCATCCCACAGAATTCAGCACAGACAGACGCCATCAACTCATTTCATCTATATTGATAGACAAGTCCTCTAAATCCACTTCAGCATTGCCAAGCAACAACTGTGCCATACCAATCAAATGCAATGACTTTGACTGGAAATGGAGTGAACACAGACTGTCTGTACAGTAGACATCTGCCAATACCTCTTCTTGACCGTGGCTCCTACAACTGGGAGAGGTTGGTGGCCAAATTTCTTCCTCAGCTTCCTCAGGGAGCCGCTGTCTGCAAAGCCGTAGATGGCGGACTGCCATGTGCCGTCGTGGGCACAGCCTCCCTACAGGGAAGGAATATCCCAACGCTTAAGCCAAGTCACCATCACAACATACAAACTATTAAAGGAATGGTTTCCTCCAAAATGAAAGTCTATCAGAATTCCCCATGACAACAAAACAAAATCATTGTTGACATTTTCAGACCACAAAAGTGGTTTACTAGTCCGTGTCCCATGCCATTTGTTGTGTCAAACGAAATGATGAAATTAGATGGTGCCTATAGTTCCTATTCATTCAGGATTGAGGCATATAGCTGGATCTAAACAAAACAATGGTGTGGACCTTGGAATCATCTCAACAGTAGATCACTTGTAATGACTACATTTCCCATAGTGCATGTAGGAAACCGGAAGTGATAGAGCTGTCTACCTCAGGACCAGTGTGTATAGTCAGGAAGCTCTCCACAGCTGTCAGTGTTCCTGTTAACAGATATGACACAGGGTTATTATACATTCTTTACTCAAGGACAGACTGGACGAACACACCGATAGAAACCTCATTGGAAAAGGGTACTAACGCAGTGAGTTAATTGTGTACTGTAGCTGTATCGCCCTGTCTGGAATTCAGCTAAAAACACAAACATCTTCTTTGCCAAAATGGTGCTGTAATTCATCATTGATAAAAGGAAAAACACCAGTAAAGCAGAAAGAGCCTGCATATACAATGTCAAGGGCAAAAATAAGTATGAGAACTGTCTTCTTCACAGACGGCTGCCATCACAAACCCAGAGGCACAAACAAGTGCTGTTTCTCTATAATAAAACATATTTAAAAAAAACATTCACCCCCCCAATTAACAGTGTAGCTCTCTACCTTTAAACTGGTTCTTTGTGTACAGGATGCCCATGTCAGCTGGTATGGAGTCAAAGCCACAGCTGCCAATCACATACACTCCACTGTCCATCGCTCTGCTGTGGTACTCCAGTTGCATTCTCTCCAGGAACTACGGAGCCACAACACAAGGCCACCGTAAAAACACCTAGCAGAGAGACATGGGGTGCATCCCAAAAGGCATGCACTGCTTTCGACCAGACTATGTTGGCAATAGGGATGATATGAGCATAAAGCTCCTAAAATCCGAATGCATAGCCTACCATCGTTGTCTCTGTAAAGACAGTAATAGACAGTAATAAAACTAGGTTGGAGGCCGAGGCTAAGTGAAGGCACTGAATTGAGCCATAAAGAGGGACATTTAATATGATGGTGTTGTGTAACGGCAGAGCCTACTACCTGAGGTTCTCCACAGATGTCTACGCAGTGGGCTCCATTCTCTATGCAGGCCTTAACCACTGGTTCACCATAGAACCTGTACTAGGGAGACAAGAAAAAGGACTCCATAAGATTTGGGTGTTAATGGAGGTATGGGTGTGTGTGTGTGTGTGTGAGAGAGAATGCGTGTCATCAACCCTTTATCAAAAGTATCATCTCCCTATCAAATTGCCATACCTTTGCAATTGACCACATGCTATTAGGGTTCCATACGCACTGGTAAAGCTGAGTCGACTATACTGTACAGCAGTACCGTGGCCACAGCTACACAGGCAGCATATTCCTACCAAGCTTTCCAATTATCATTGGGGACAAGAGTAACTTGGGAGTCTGGACAAATGACACCCCAAAAGGCCAGCCCTCATCCCAGGTATCAATAACAACAACACTCATTATTACTGTAGACTTACTGGCCCCACACAGTTGAGAACAACCAGTCCTTGTTGGCACATGATGGCCAATGAATCTGCTTGGGAAACATCAGCCACAATGATTTCAACTTCAGTCCTTAACTCTGGCTTACCTGGAAACGGAGAGCAAAGTCGTACTGAATTAAATTAGGCATTTAGAAAGGGAAAGGGGAATACCTAGTCTGTTGTACAACTGCATGTACTCAACTGAAATGTGTCTTCCGCGTTTAACCCAACCCCTCTGAATCACTGATCATATTGTTTGCATTGGTGACCATTACTAAGCAAGTCGCAAGCCAGTGGGATCAATATCAACTAAGTTTAAACAGCAGAGTCCCTGTGTACCCAGTTAAATATCAAGACACCTGTTTAACGGTCAAGTTCAGCAGTGTTGTTGTTCACCCGTAGAGAACAACGGACACTGCGTGCGCATACAACAAAACAAACAAACAAAAAAGGTTCCTGAGGGGTTCTTTGTCAGAGGTGAGGGCGATATGTGTCACCATTTTTCCAGTTGGGTTCTTCACTGCTGTGATGGCTGTGATGACCCATCCTGTTCTTTCCCTCTCCTCCATGTTTTGCTTTATGCCATGAAACGATAGATTGTTAAAAAGGTTCCTGTAATTTTACAGTACACTAGAGGCTACTGGTTGCAGTGAAAGTACAGTAAACCACAAGTTAGTGAATGTGTATTTGTGCCCAGTGTTGTACCAGTTTAAGTGGTTGGTGGTTATGTTGTTAAAGGTTGAGCACCTCTTTTACTTGTAACACTGACAGTTCTGCAATCTTTGTGACCATGAAGAGCTGCACTGTTAAGAGGTTACTGTGCAGTGTTTCCCCGGGGATTTGTTTTCTCCAGCTGTGGTGGCAAGGTTAGCAGGGGGGTGGGGGTGTATTGTTACTAGTGTTAGCGCAATGATATGCTAGCTGTTCCCATAGACTTCCAGTCATGGAGCCAATGACTATCCATTTAAAAGCGCATCTCGACAGAAATGTCTAAAATGACTCCATATTTCTTTGCCGCGGTGGCAACAATTTGAATGAATATAGGGCAAACACTGCTGTGTATTTCACAGTAACTTAATGGGCGTTAGCTGACTGGAAGTTTGCGTTACCTAACTGGCAACTAGCTGTCAGAAGTTAGTGTAAAATTCACAGTAACTTACTGTACTTTCACTGAACTATACTGATTACAAGCTTAACATTAGTTGACAACTACTAAGAATCCTTTGTGGTTAGCACACTTGGATCTCAGCCTCAACTGGCCTCAACCTCATTGTTGACAACCAACTGACCGTCCAGCCACACCATCTGGTCAGTGAGTGCAACAGAGATCAGTCACAGTAAGTTACTGAATTTTAAAATAACTACTTGCAGCAAGCGGACAGTAAATTATAGATGGGGGAAAATGAAATTCCTGGTGGCCAACTGCCATTAAGTTACTGGTAAATGCACAGTAACCTCTTAACAGTGCAACTCTTGATTGTCATAAGCTCTTACAAAGATTGTAGAACTGGAGTGGACAAACAAGGTGCTCAACCTTCATCAACATAACAATTAAACCACTTAAACTGGTACAACACTTCCACTAATAGTTGGCACAAATACAACATATTTTAGATCATGCCCTCAGATATGCTAATGAGCCCCTGCCAGTACTGCCCCCACCTACATTTCAGAGGGCAGTAATGATTTTACCTTATATTGAATAGAAAAATGTACCATTATACTAGATTTGCACACATGTATCCTTAATGGTACTGACCAGTACTCACCGACAGTCGAGTACCTAACAGTGTATGCCATAAACACATCTGAAGTATCCTATAAGTATATCTGTAGACCTGTCATTGGTTTTACCTGGAACAAGAGGGTTCTATGTAGAACCCAATTGGGTTACCCTAAAGGGTCAAAACAAAACTAAACACAGAGTTCCTTGTGAGATTAATATATATATATATACATACACAAAAACATCACCTTAATCCAGCTCTAACAATAAAGTATATTTTTGTATATTCCCTTACAAAAAATGATTTCAGTTTTGAACCTGCAGTAAAAGTGCAGTAACTGCAGTCCACTGTTGTATTTTGGACACAGTAATTGCAGAATAACTGCCGTGTACAGCTGCTGTTATACTCCACTCTAGCTGCAGTTACACTGCAAAATTACTGCTCTAAAAAAAAGTGTATTTTGGAGGCAGTATTTGCGTGTACTGCAGTTATACAGCACTCTGACTGCAAATTCTTTTTCCTACGGGTATACCATATTTTCACTGCAACCTGAAACCGGGATTTTTTATTTTACAGTGTAATGAAAAACCCTCTGGTTCTATCAGTGCAATGAAGAACCGTACAAATTGTTATACAACGGTGTATTTGAAGAACCGCTATAAAAATGGTTCCCCTGCAGAGAAACTGAAGAAACCTTTGTTACTAGCACCTTTTACAAAAAATGCAAGTGTATAGGCCTTGTCGTTTAAAAGCAACTGAAACCGTTGCCGCTGTTAATGGTTATACAGTAGTAGCCTAGTCAAACCATGCTTGACATAAAATCATAATTTTACTGGCAGCAGGCACTCGCTTATCTTTTCTGATTTAGTGTCAAACACGTACGGAGGGTCTCGGCAGCTTGGTTCAGAACTCCCTCCAGGCGATGTCTGCTACGCCCGGCCAAGGCCCATTTCAGAGACCCGCTGGGTCCTTCGAAGGCGCTCCGGGCTACCTCTTCCACCACAAACTGCCCGGTAAAACCGGAGGCTCCGAATATTATAATATGATAAGGTCTGGTAGAGGTTACAGTCGCCATTGCGCACTAAAACGTCCGTTTACTGTAGCCTAGTTTACGCAGAGTGACGCGCAAAAGGATTTGTTCTCGTAGTGTTTCGTATGAATCAACTGACTACAATGCATTCGGTATTACTGCAATGTTTGGAAAAAAAGAATATATATCGAGATTGAAATACTACAGCTGAGATATGTAAAACCACATGGGTAGGCATAATATGGATATCCGAAATAACGCGACCTTTGCCTTAAAACATAAACTCGACTGAGCTCTAGCCCAACGCTTGATAGTACGTAGTATAAATACACAATTCTAGAATAATGGTGGCTGGTTTGGTTTCATGGTGCCCTGAGACATCTTGTGAGCTGTTGGTGGTATTACATCTTGAGAGGAGCACCGTAGGCTACAACATTGCACAACTCATGCCAATGTGAACAATGAAATAACATCTCTTACCAAGTTTCTTTTATATCATTTATGTATAAAGAAAACAAGTAAACAAAAATACTGCAACATATAAACATGGATTGCATGATGCAACACAATTGCAAACAACATAGGCTGCTACAGTGACAATTAGAGGCAACATTCATTGACATTACTCAACCACAGCCATCTACGACTTATTTCAATCCATATATTGTCTTTTGCAAGTTTTAAATTGGCACAGTACCAGTAATCAAAGGTGTCAGCTAGAGAGAACTTGCAGGGATTTGTAGTTTTGCATGATGTCTACTTTGACTATAATGAGCATTTTCTAAACTGAGAGTAAATAGAACCGAATATATTGATAAAAGTCACCTTGTCAGAGAGAGATTTAAATGATAATCAAAACGTCACACAAGGGTACGCCTACATGAAGCACAGCCCCTTATTTTAAGTTTCTCAAATTCCCTATTGGAAAAATCAATGTTAGAAAAACAATTGGAACCATTTCCCCATTTGACCGCTAGGTTTTATGGGTGTTATGACATCTCCACTGTGGGGCTCTATGTTCCCATATTAGCTGAGACTGCATTCAGGTAAACGCTGCAGATGTCACTTCAATATGAAATGACCTTTGCATTTCTATCACGCAAATCTGTAACGCTTCAGTGATACAGATTGAACAGCACTCTTGGAGAGCATATGGGAGGAAATACTACTTTTACCAGACACCAATGTCAGACAATGGATAGAAGATCATGCCCATTAGAGTAAGTAGTATGTCATTAGGGACATTCCAATGCCAAACTGTGACTTTCTGTCTTGATTTCCTTCAAACACATTCACAGAACCAAGCACTAGGTTTAGAACAGGGTTCTCCAACTCTGGTCCTGGAAATCTACTGGGTGTGCAAAAAAGTAGTTGCAAAGTTGCTAAAAATGGCTAAAGTTATCTGTGATGAGATTTGAACATGCAACCGTTGGATTGCTAGATGTTTGAGTTACCTTCCCTGTGTTGCTAGACATTTGAGTTGCCCACCCTCCCTCTCCACTTTCGTTTTTGCCTTAAGTAAACTTCCGTCTTAAGCAGCCATACTGAACATAACATATTATACTAATTTGAGTGTCCCCGGATTTTTGTTTACTATGTTACGTCTAGTCTATGAGACCAGCCTGGACATACAGCAGATAAAAAGCAAAAAGTTTATTCACCAAAGCAAGGAAATGGATTTGTATTGAATACATTAAAATAGACACATAGAATAAAAGACAAATGTATGGTTACAATACATAACAATATTGACCAGCACAAAAAAGTTAACATAAGTTCTTGAAATATTGGAGTAATCAGTACAGTACTGAATATCATGACTACATTTAAATGCATTGCTGTACGAACATTAAACCGAGTTCATATTGTCATACCAAGAGCCATAAATATAGTATCTTTCATGCATGTTTGTATTGATATTACTCTGTTTTCAACAAATGACTTAACAATGTGCCAATTCCAGAGAGCCATTCTTCCCAAATGACTTTCATTTGCAGTGGTCAACAACCTTGCGTACATTCAGAGGAATGTAAGAGCAATTCTAAACCCATGTCTCCATGTACAAAAACAGCTGTAAAATGTACAACGTGTAGGCTACATTTGACAAGTCAAGGAGTCGAGAAGACTTGTCATGAAAAACACAGAAATGTTGATAATAAAAAAAGTGTCCTTTCAATCCCCAAAATGTATTTTTTATTGGCATACTGTACCCCAAATTTTACCACGAGGCCTTCAAATTCAGATAAACATCTTAACAAATTCAGATAAACCTATATTTTTTTAAATAAAAAATCCAACTAGAATATACTTTACAATGCTATGTTTTGTTCCTGTGTTTTTGGGAGCTCTTTTGTGCTGTGTCCATCTCGAGGTTAAAAACTTCTGGTCAAAAACAAGAGGAGGCAGTGTTCCGGAAACAGTTTGGTCTGCATATGAAATGTCAGTAGTTCAAAATGTCTGCACCTGTGCCTCCTGTTAGATCAATGCTCACAAGCCCGTTCACTCCATTTCAGACCCTATCCCAGAACTTCAATGACCTTCTCTAATTCATACTGGGACTAGGGTAAGGTGCTCCCTCTTGTCTCAGTCTTAGAGCAGTTCATACTGGATAGTGAATCTATTCCCTGGCTTGGACAGTTTGGGGAGCCAGTGTCTGACTTCACCTAAAGCATTCTCTCCAACCAATAGTGTTACCAGTCTTACAGTATATTTTTGCTTGTCTTCCTCCTAGGGTTTCATAAGAGTCCCTAGACTGTAGCAGTAGGTGGGCTTCTGTATAAGTCCATATACTGCTGCAGCAGGCGACTGACTGTATGTCCTTACTGCTCTGGTAGACTGTGCTGACTATGAGCGTATGGACAGCCAGTGTCTGAGCCCGTCCAGGAAGTGTCGTACTTGGACCACGTAAAAGTCCACGTTGTGAGAGAAGTCGGTGCAGATACTACTGTAGGTGTCCACTAGGGTGCAGTACAGAGCAGTCCCGCCCAGACTGATCACCACGGTTACTAAGCACAACAACAGCAGGATCAAACAAGAGTCTCCACCCACCTCCTCTGTACAGATAAAAAACAAACACTTATTAATATGTTACAACTATCTTATTGTGTCTTTATTGAAGACACAGTATAATAACTTATGTATAGAGTGTATGCGTGTGTGTGTGTGTGTGTGTGAGAGAGAGACAGAGAGAGAGGTGGTTAATCAGGCTGATCCATACCTGGTTCCATGCCATCCTCTGGCTCGCTGAAGCGCACCTTGCGTTTGGAGTTCTGTTTGGCTGCATCGGGACCCTCTGGGGGCAGGCCATCTAATGACGCCCTCCTCCTTTTCAGAATGGACACCAGGCCATCTGGTGAGGAGCTCTGCAGGGGAACAGAGTGATGTGGATAAGTGAGAATTAGAAACAGTGTGCAGTGAATAGCTTAAACATTTCTGTCTCTATACAGTACACTACTTTTGACCAGAGCCTTGTGTAATTAAAAACAAAAAAATATGTTTTAAGTCAGAAGTAAGAAGTAAGCATTGTTCTGAAGCCCAAAAAATAAAGGAAATTCACATGAGCACCACAATACCTACTCCATCCATGCTCTACCAAGGTTTTCCAGCACACAGCTTTGACCTACTACAGTAGCTATGTTGGTCTATTGTGCTTCAAACAATGTGTATGCAGGTTGCTTAGGATTCAAAACTTCTAAAATAGCGGAGGAGCTGGGTGTTCCAGTGGAACCAGAAGATAAACAAGTGCATAGTGGGGCTCGGCGCTCTGTCAACCAGCTGGCATACACATTTCAGGGAACATTAAGCAGTGTGTCCTTGGGATGTACCATAGGGGTGGAGCACATCTGAAGGATGAGGGTTGGTCTCTCCAGTCTCCACTGTACTCTTCTCCGTAGTAGCAAGACTGTGTTCTGCCTTACAAACAGGACAACGGAGTGGATTCCATGCAGCGACCCAAAAAAACGACTCCGAAAAAGAGGGAAACGAGGCGGTCTTCTGGTCAGACTCCGGAGACGGGCACACCGTGCACCACTCCCTAGCATTCTTCTTGCCAATGTCCAGTCTCTTGACAACAAGGTTGATGAAATCCGAGCAAGGGTAGCATTCCAGAGGGACATCAGAGACTGTAACGTTCTATGCTTCACGGAAACATGGCTCACTGGAACGACGCTATCCGAGGTGGTGCAGCCAACGGGTTTCTCCACGCATCGCGCCGACAGAGACAAACATCTTTCTGGTAAGAAGAGGGGCGGGGGCGTATGCCTTATGACTAACGTGACATGGTGTGATGAAAGAAACATACAGGAACTCAAATCCTTCTGTTCACCTGATTTAGAATTCCTCACAATCAAATGTAGACCGCATTATCTACCAAGAGAATTCTCTTCGATTATAATCACAGCCGTATATATCCCCCAAGCAGACACATCGATGGCTCTGAACAAACTTTATTTAACTCTCTGCAAACTGGAAACGATTTATCCGGAGGCTGCATTCATTGTAGCTGGGGATTTTAACAAGGCTAATCTGAAAACAAGACTCCCTAAATTTTATCAGCATATCGATTGCGCAACCAGGGGTGGAAAGACCTTGGATCATTGTTACTCTAACTTCCGCGACGCATATAAGGCCCTGCCCCGCCCCCTTTCGGAAAAGCTGACCACGACTCCATTTTGTTGATCCCTGCCTACAGACAGAAACTAAAACAAGAGGCTCCCACGCTGAGGTCTGTCCAACGCTGGTCTGACCAAGCTGACTCCACACTCCAAGACTGCTTCCATCACGTGGACTGGGAGATGTTTCGTATTGCGTCAGACAACAACATTGACGAATACGCTGATTCGGTGTGCGAGTTCATTAGAACGTGCGTTGAAGATGTCGTTCCCATAGCAACGATTAAAACATTCCCTAACCAGAAACCGTGGATTGATGGCAGCATTCGTGTGAAACTGAAAGCGCGAACCACTGCTTTTAATCAGGGCAAGGTGTCTGGTGACATGACTGAATACAAACAGTGCAGCTATTCCCTCCGCAAGGCTATTAAACAAGCTAAGCGTCAGTACAGAGACAAAGTAGAATCTCAATTCAACGGCTCAGACACAAGAGGCATGTGGCAGGGTCTACAGTCAATCACGGACTACAGGAAGAAATCCAGCCCAGTCACAGACCAGGATGTCTTGCTCCCAGGCAGACTAAATAACTTTGTTGCCCGCTTTGAGGACAATACAGTGCCACTGACACGGCCTGCAATGAAAACATGCGGTCTCTCCTTCACTGCAGCCGAGGTGAGTAAGACATTTAAACGTGTTAACCCTCGCAAGGCTGCAGGCCCAGACGGCATCCCAGCCGCGCCCTCAGAGCATGCGCAGACCAGCTGGCCGGTGTGTTTACGGACATATTCAATCAATCCCTATACCAGTCTGCTGTTCCCACATGCTTCAAGAGGGCCACCATTGTTCCTGTTCCAAGAAAGCTAAGTAACTGAGCTAAACGACTACCGCCCGTAGCACTCACATCCGTCATCATGAAGTGCTTTGAGAGACTAGTCAAGGACCATATCACCTCCACCCTACCTGACACCCTAGACCCACTCCAATTTGCTTACCGCCCAAATAGGTCCACAGACGATGCAATCTCAACCACACTGCACACTGCCCTAACCCATCTGGACAAGAGGAATACCTATGTGAGAATGCTGTTCATCGACTACAGCTCGGCATTCAACACCATAGTACCCTCCAAGCTCGTCATCAAGCTCGAGACCCTGGGTCTCGACCCCGCCCTGTGCAACTGGGTACTGGACTTCCTGACGGGCCGCCCCAGGTGGTGAGGGTAGGCAACAACATCTCCTCCCCGCTGATCCTCAACACTGGGGCCCCACAAGGGTGCGTTCTGAGCCCTCTCCTGTACTCCCTGTTCACCCACGACTGCGTGGCCATGCACGCCTCCAACTCAATCATCAAGTTTGGGGACGACACAACAGTGGTAGGCTTGATTACCAACAACGACGAGACGGCCTACAGGGAGGAGGTGAGGGCCCTCGGAGTGTGGTGTCAGGAAAATAACCTCACACTCAACGTCAACAAAACTAAGGAGATGATTGTGGACTTCAGGAAACAGCAGAGGGAACACCCCCATATCCACATCGATGGAACAGTAGTGGAGAGGGTAGCAAGTTTTAAGTTCCTCGGCATACACATCACAGACAAACTGAATTGGTCCACTCACACAGACAGCATCGTGAAGAAGGCGCAGCAGCGCCTCTTCAACCTCAGGAGGCTGAAGAAATTCGGCTTGTCACCAAAAGCACTCACAAACTTCTACAGATGCACAATCGAGAGCATCCTGGCGGGCTGTATCACCGCCTGGTACGGCAACTGCTCCGCCCTCAACCGTAAGGCTCTCCAGAGGGTAGTGAGGTCTGCACAACGCATCACTGGGGGCAAACTACCTGCCCTCCAGGACACCTACACCACCCGATGTTACAGGAAGGCCATAAAGATCATCAAGGACATCAACCACCCGAGCCACTGCCTGTTCACCCCGCTATCATCCAGAAGGCGAGGTCAGTACAGGTGCATCAAAGCTGGGACCGAGAGACTGAAAAACAGCTTCTATCTCAAGGCCATCAGACTGTTAAACAGCCACCACTAACATTGAGTGGCTACTGCCAACACACTGACACTGACTCAACTCCAGCCACTTTAATAATGGGAATTGATGGGAAATGTAAATATATCACTAGCCACTTTAAACAATGCTACCCTATATAATGTTACTTACCCTACATTATTCATCTCATATGCATACGTATATACTGTACTCTATATCATCGACTGCATCCTCTACTGTAATCTTGCCTATGCTACTCATCTCTGTACCATCACTCATTCACTATATCTTGCCTATGCTGCTATGTACATATTCTTTATCCTTATGTACACTGTGTATAAGACAGTAGTTTTGGAATTGTTAGTTAGATTACTTGTTGGTTATTACTGCATTGTCGGAACTAGAAGCACAAGCATTTCGCTACACTCGCATTAACATCTGCTAACCATGTGTATGTGACAAATAAAATTTGATTTGAAGACGGAGAAGGGTGCAATTGCGGCCCACAATTCGGGTTGCATGTGGGCATTCCTGCATCTGCAGGAACCTCTTTTTATACCTTTATTGGTACATTTTTAAGCTAGGACTCTGGTACACAGGTGGGACCGCTCCAGTACAGTATGTGGCGGTAATGCATCATAACGTTGGATGCCATCTGCCGATAAACCCCACAGAAGAAGAGGCGGGGGCACCAGTAGGGTTGTCGCCCGGAAAGCGCGGAGGGAGGCGCGCCCTTCTCAAATCGAAGCAGTAAATCGCCATTTTTGTTTCATTTTGTTAACAAGGCAGCATGGTGCATCGTCCAGAAACAGCAGCAGGATGTTGTATCTATACCTTATGTCATGCCTTATTGGAATGGATTTATTGATAATATCTGTTGGAAAAAAGTTTGGATGTTGCCACACACATACCTACTTGTTAACAAAATTAAGGAAGTTTATTCATAAATATTATCCTGCCAACCACTATATGAAGAAGTTTAAGGAAAACATCAACTCAAATTGCTCCTTTTGTAATGACCACCCAGAAACAGTTGTGCATCTTTTTTGGCATTGTATGCATGTAAGAAAACTGTGGCAAGACATCAGTAGGTTTATAATTGAACACATTTATGAAGATTTGACACTATTGTGGAGAGATGTACTGTTTGGATTCTTTACATACAATAGAAATAAGCGGAATCATTTTTATGTAATTAATTTCATTATTCTTTTGGTCAAATTTCATATACACAAATGTAAATTTACAAACAGAAAACCACATTTTCGTACCCTACAAAAAGAAATTGAACTGTATTTTAAGACGGTTAAATGCTCTACTAACAAAAAAGCTGTTAGAATTGTAAGTATATGCATGTCCCTTAAGGTCCTTGTGTAATTGTAATGTGATATTGTACCCCCTAGCCCCGCCCCTTGCCCCGCCCCTAGCTCGATTGTCCATTGTTTGTAATCTATGTATGCTTGTGTTCCCTCATGTGCTTTATGTATTGATTTGTTATTAATAAAAAATAAAATTAATAAAAAAATATATTTTTTAAAAGCATCGTCCAGAAACATACAACATCTCTTTTCCATAAAAATAAATGTTTGAAATTCTAACTAGTTTTCATTGGGAAGGCAGATAAAAGCATTTTTAACAAAAGCAATCCCTTTTGCCTGGGAAAACACAGAATCCTAGTAATTACTACACATGCTTTAAATAGGTCACTTTTGTTTTTGAGCCAATTTCGCAGTTTGCTTTGAACATGGCACTTGGCTCACGTCCAGCAGGCAGCCTGGTTCCAAATCGAATGCAATCAACTTTCAGCCAATGCAAAACACGCCTACATTGGCACCCAGCCGGGATTAATCAAACCCCCAGAGGGTGGTAGTTACTAGGATTGTGTTCTCAAGCGAAAGGGATTGCTTTTGATAATAATGCTTTATCTGCCTTCCCAATGAAAATGAGTTAGAACATTTAAACATTTATTTTTATGGAAAATATTTGGATTTTGTTGCTGTGGTAACCCTTCAGATTCCATGGTGTTGACATTAACGCTTATGCTACGAACCCTGTCATGAACACATTATCTCGACACTATTTAAATAGACAGTCTGGTGATGAAAGGAAGCTTTTGTTGTTGTTCATTCACTCAGTAATGATTGAACACTTATTTTGCTTGTTTAAAAGAATTGTCTAAAAGAGTTGATGTGTGCAAATTCGGATATAATGACAAGAAGAAAATTGTATTGACAGAGGGAGTGTACTGAATCAATGCATAAGGTAAGGGCTGTAAACGTTACATAGCTAAGCAAGACAGAATGACTATAGCGTATTGAGTAACGTTAGCTAACGTCAATGTTAAATGAGCAATGCCCATTGCATGTATTATCCATTAGCAGCGTGGCAGTTTCCCAAAGTTTGGTGTTGACTATGAACTTTACTTAGCTAGCTAGCTGTGCATTGTTTGTAGAAGAATGTGGGATAGCTACAGTGCATTCGGGAAGTATTCAGACCCCTTGACGACTATCCACATTTTGTTACATTACAGCCTTACTCTAAAATTGATTAAATACACTTTTTTCCACATCAGTCTACACACTATACCCCATAACGACAAAGCGAAAACATGTTTTTCCAATGTCTAAAAAAATCATTTAAAAAAGACCTTATTTACATAAGTATTCAGACCCTTTGCTATGAGACTCGAAATTGAGCTCGGGTGCATCCTGTTTCCATGATGATTTGGAAAGGCAAACACCTGTCTATATATGGTCCCACAGTTGACAATGCATGTCAGAGCAAAAACCAAGCAATGGGGTCAAAGTGTCAAGGCCATTCCTCAGTAAAAGGCACAAGACAGCCCGCTTGGAGTTTGCCAAAGGGCACCGAAAGGACTCTCAGACCATGAGAAACAAGATTCTCTGGTCTGATGAAACCAAGATTGAACTCTTTGGCCTGAATGCCAAGCGTCACATCTGGAGGAAACCTGGCACCATCCCTAATGTGAAGCATGGTGGTGGCAGCATCATGCTGTGGGGATGTTTTTTCAGCAGCAGGGACTGGGAGACTAGACAGGATTGAGGCAAAGATGAACGGAGCAAAGTACAGAGAGATCCTTGATGAAAACCTGCTCCAGAGCACTCAGGACCACAGACTGGGGCGAAGGTTTACGTTCCAACAGTACAACAACCCTAAGCACACAGCCAAGACAACGCAGGAGTGGCTTCGGGACAAGTCTCTGAATGTCCTCGAGTGGCCCAGCCAGAGCACGGACTTCAACCCGATCTAACATCTCTGGAGAGACCTGAAAATAGCTGTACAGCGACACTCCCCATCCAACCTGACAGAGAAGAATGGGAGAGAATAATGGAGAGAAACTCCCCAAATACAGGTATGCCAAGCTTGTAGTGTCATTCCCAATAAGACAGAATTCCCAATAAGTCTGAATACTTATGCAAATGTCATATATCCAGTATTTAAAAATATATATATTTGCAAATATTTCCAAAAAACTGTTTTTGCTTTATCATTATGGGTTATTGTGTGTAGATCCATTTTAGAATAAGGCTGTGATTTCAAGGGGACTGAATACTTTCCGAATGCACTGTTTATTGTCAATACTGTGTCGCTGACAATATACATTGAATGCATGATCCATCCATAGAGCTAATATTACAGTTACAGCCTTGTTGGCTTGTAGCTAGCTAACGTTACTGGCAAACTTTAGTTGGCTAGCTAACTGGTAATTATGCAGTCAGTGATGTTCGCCATCTTATTCGTGCTTATTTCACACAAGTGTCAAAGGCCAACAGTTTACACAGATGACTTCAGCCATGTGATAAACCTTCCAAAGCAAAATATAGATTCCTTTGCTTGTAGCTTGCCTCTCATCCAACTGGTGACATTGTGTCATATTGGCTTAGATATGACGGTAGGGAGATTTGAATTTAACATTGAGCTTCAACCAGTGCATATACTATTGTGGGGGCCATCGCCCCCCAAATAATGCACCGTATAGGCAATAGGGAGCTATTTTAGACACCCTTAGAATGTATCTAGAGGTGAAACAAGTGCATGTTTGCACAACAAACTGCAATGATGTACAGCTCAGCGGAGTCTTACACTATTGCACTGAAATTAGGTCATTGATAACACTGGCAGTGTCATCCACGTCTATAATATATAGGTGGGTCAATATGCGGAGATCAATAACAACACAGGATCTATTGTCAACCCAAGAGTGCTAGTATATCATATTAGGTTGTCTCTAGTGTCTAGTCTGACTTGTGTGGTTTCAGCAGTCACTACTAGATAAAACTGGGTTCAAATACTAGCCGGGCATGCTCAAGAAGGAGCATAATTGCTCAACAAAGCCCTCCTAAACGTCATTGTCTGAACCATGTCTGACCTATTTTTCAGGATTTGTATGTGAACTACTTGTTCCAAATCTGTTGTGGCTCTTTAGTGACATCATAGCCTCTGTGTCCTGTCCTCAAACCTTCCACCCATGGCCACATCCCCGTAGTGTGGCTCAGCACATGGAATTAAGTATCGAGCTCACAGGCAATTCACTAGTTACAGACCCAGCTCCTTTGCCAATACATTTCTGTGCTCCCTTGAGCCTGTCCAAGGCTCTCATTCCAAAATGTGTGTCCTCTACCAAAACAAGACAGAGGGAGAGACGGCGATAGAGAGATCTAGACACAGAAGACGAGATAAAGAAACAGAGAGAGAGAGAAAGATAAAAAGAGACAAAAAAGACAGAAAAGAGAGAGAGAGAAACATGAGACAGTCACAGTGTATTCTCACCTCCTCCACATGAGAGAGTTTGACCAGGTCTTTGGCTGAGGCTTGGGGAACCCCCGCTGGCCACTCCACCACCTGTACCTCCTCTTCTGGACTCTCCTCAAACACCTCTTCATCCACCTCCTGCCCTTCCGCCTCCATCTCGTCCACTCCTCCCTCCTCCACTACTCCTCCCTCCTCCTCCTCAGCCATGGCAGAGTCAGCTCCTGTTGACGTGGTCTGCTCAAAATCCTCCTCACCCTGTCTTACAGGGTTGCTGCCTCTGACTGCAGAGACAGGAGAAGTGTTGCTTACAATACTAGGCCTACTACTAATCACCTGGCTTCAGCATATAGAGCCCATAAGCACTTATTATAGATACTGACACAGTCACACACACACTTATAGCTGAGGTAGTATGGGAGCATCATCTGGTATCAGATTCCATATTATGAGCCCTTATAGATTAGAACCCGATCTACACTCTGGGGCTTTCCAGTGAACAAAGAGGATGATATCATCTCCCTCCTATACACATCTCTAGGCTAAGTGGCCATTCTATAATATTGATTTAGGGATTCATCTGATGGTGGGGTTTTTTGTTTACCTTTTCCATGGTGGGATGGTGATTCTCTCTCATTCCTCTCACATTGCTCCTTGGTGTTGTGGTTGTCTTTCAACACGGTGTCTGCCATGCTCTAGAAAAAAAACCCAGCTTTGTCATAAATGTCGCTCATGTCACAAACACACTAATCTTCTCTTAAAGTATGGACTAAGAAACGTCATCAAAAGGAGGGTGTGAAGTGCATTTTCTTACCTTTCCCGCACTAAGCATTGGCCTATTACGGAGAGACCGAGAGAAAGACAGACCGCGAGAGGGAGAGGAAGAGAGAGCGATAGCGATAAATAGAGAGAGAGAGAGAGAGAGAGAGAAGAGGTCTGACTGGGTAAGCTGATGTTTAGAAGCCACTTGATTTAATTAATGTAAAGCTAGAATGACCGGAGGCCACTACAGTGACTGAGCATCTGGTATCCAGCTGAATCAATCTCCATCAAACCGCCACAAGCTACTAACATACCAAGAGGCATGGGTGGGGTTCTGTGACTTGCATGAAAACATATCTGAGTCTATAGCTTAGTAGAGTAAGTAAAGAGAAATATTTGAAAATCAAAGAAGTGTTATTTAATTAAGGGGTGGTTCATGTCTAGACAAGAACCACTAGCGTGCGATGGTATGTTCAAAGTTCAAACAGGGTGTAATCTGACATATCAACCAAATGACTAGCTAATAAACCGTTCATTATAAAGCATTCATGAATGAAAATATGCATTTAAATGAAGACAGTGTTTACTGATCCCCCTCTGGAGCGGTAATATTGTAGGTGGTGACAGAATGTGACAAACTAAACTATCTAGACATGCTTTGCTTTCCCTTCTACTGCAGTAAGCAGTACTGCTACAAGTTATTGTCTAAGTCAATGTTTTGTGCATGTCGTTATAGTATAAAATTGTGCTAGATCAGCACCCATGTTATGGTCCACCAGTATCTATCTCACCTCTGGTGCGTCCTGCAGATCTGGCTCAGTATTTCTATGTGTTCCTGTCCAATGCTGTTGGTTTCACCTGGTGAGGTGCTCTCCGCTGCTCTGTTACACTTTCTACACTGGCTCTCTGGAAGCACACAGAACACACACACACACACACAGAGTGGAATTCAAAGAATAACAGAGTTATATTTTGTCAGTCGTGTTCAGGTGAGTCTACGGTAGTGACAGAGCAGTTGTGTAGAGAAGAGTGCAGTACCCCAGTCTTCCTGCAGGGCAGTGAGGTTAGACAGGAGGCGCTCATGATATAGCCTCTCCAGCTGCAGGAACTGCACTGCCCACTGATCTTATAACCATCAGCAGTTAAGGAAAGAGAACACTACAAGAGCCCATAACACCTATCCCTGAAGCTGTCAACTCTGGGATTCAAAAGACAGGATCATACTAACAAACGTCAGACAAATATATACAGCATCTGATGTTGAGCTGGTGCTTGTGTGCGAAAACCAAGAATTCAGAAAATGTATGACGCTATAAATAAATCTTGGAATTTTAAAGCTATTCCAGAGTATGTTCTCCTGCAGTTGACTGTGTGTGTGTGTGTGTGAATTATTACTTTCTTAGGCAAAACCTCTCGTGTAAGAGATTCTTATCTCAATGGGAATGAATTGGATTACTACCAGTAGAACATATTTCCCTCATCAACAACCCCCATCTTCCACACCCAGTATTTACCAAAATCAAGGGAAATCCTGCAGGGAAATCAACCAATGAACCAACAGAACAAGCCAAGTAGTAACAAAATTTTAACCTGCCTATAGAAACTAAAAAACAAAAAGTTAATATTCCATTCTGCCCAGCACACATGGAAACACTGACCCCACCACTGCAGAAATATCATGTCCCTTTCCTTTTTCAAATGAAACAAGATTGTCATCCTAAATCAGTCATCAAAGTCCCTGAAGCGTCAAAATAAAAAAAAACACTGCTATTTAACTGCTGTTCAGATCTGACAGAGTGGAAATAAATATTGGCAATAAGTAATGGCAAGGATACATTCCTCTTCCAGGGAGTAGGCCTCCGCTATCTGTTAAGAAAGAGAAAAAAAATCATTACACACTGACCTTCTTATTCTGTCACTTAGCTCACTTGCTCAGAATCAGACTTCAGTACAGTATGTCAGGTCCTCTATTTAACCGACCTGAAAATAAATCAACTTGAAAGATTCATTTACAGTAATCAATGTAATTGAACTAGAAAGGTTTTATCCTAAAGAAAACTATTATTTTACTGTTGGCTATTGCATGGAAGGAAAATGTTTACCCCCGTGACAATTCAGTTTAGAACTAAGTGAAACCAATAAAGCCTTCTACATCCTTCAGCTGTTCAACTGAACTGTCAGACTAGATATCCTCCTGCTTGGTAATGAACTGATCTTAACAGCTATTAACGGCTACCGAAAACTAAAACAGTGCGACTTCCAACACATCTTGTATCTAAGCCAAGTCACTCGATGAACTTGAATATGGCTCAAGTTTTAACCTCAAGGATGAAACAATGCCATTAGATAACCTTAGACCACTTTCATGTTGCTCTGAAAGACTATATGAAGTCACTGTAGAGAAGGGATGGGCAACTTTGATTGGGGTCGGGTCCCCCAAAAAACAGGGCTGCAGTGGCTTGCGGGTCTGCGTACCCACCATACCCATCCACACATGCAGTCAAAGCTGGCCCTAGCATTTTGGGGGCCCTAGCTTACATTTTGTTGCGGGCAAAACATTTTAGCGCCCCCCTTGACAGCGGTGAGAAAAGAAGTCAGTAACACTTTTTTCCCCTGCAACTCCACACATTTTGCCATGGGGTGTAGAGAAAAGGTTGTACTTTCAAAGCTAGTTTGCTTCAATTCTACAAATTTGCCATGGGCCGGAGTGAAGAAGATCTTACCATTTTATAACAAATTTCATGCAATTCTACTCATTTTGCCATGGAGCATAGAGAAAATGTTTGTTTTTAAAGTACATTTCCTGCAATTCTACACATTTTGCCATAGGGTGGAGAGAAAATGCTTGCTGCTTTTTAAAATATTATATCTGAGTGAGAGTGACTAACAAAATCAATAGGGGCCCCTCGGTCGGTTTAGATAGATTGGTAAGTTATTCTAGCAAGCTAAAACATTTTAGCTGACATGGGCTCCTTGAGTGACTCAGTGAATGACATAACAAGTGAAAAACTCCTGATACACGACCAAATTTCTAAATTGCACCTTGCGTATTCTACTATTCTAACTCTCAACAGTAAGTAGATACCGCGACTAAGTTCCCATTTGGGGGGGGGAATTGATTTGCGGGCCTACGAAAGGGGGTTTGAGTTATGTAAGGTAGGTTTTAAAGTGCTGAGATAATGTAAATGTAATAGTGATGGTATTGCATTAATTAAATAGTTTCACAAGCAGATATTCTCGGTTTTAAATCCAAGAGAGCGAGAGCACAGATACTGTATATCAAAGCCTAAGATCACATTATACAGACAGACATACCAGGAGAAACATTTGACCTTGGACAATGACCTTTAAGGCATAAAGTCTTAATGCAAGAACATATACGTGGTCCCTTGTGGCTCAGTTGGTGAAGCATGGTGCTTGCAAGGCCAGGGTTTGGGGTTAGATTTCCACGGGGGACCACTTTTAAAAAGTATGAAAATGTATGCACTCACTGCTGTAAGTCACTCTGGATAAGAGTGTCTGCTAAATGCCTAAAATATAAATGTAAAATGTTATAGCCTAGATTAGTGAATTACCCTGAGCTTTTCATGTTTATGCACTGTTAGGGGCCTGTTAGTTGTTTATCACCCCCTAGTGACAGATTAAGTGCAGCAGTATAATAATTGACCTGTTTGTGTCATGTGACAGGAAGCAGTTTCAGAAGGGAAGCAACGTGTATGATGTGAAAGCCTGACAGAGTAGTTACAATCCTTCAACATCCTTTGTATTAGCTTTGTAAGGCGCAATGCCTGTAAGTACATTGTTTATTAACACAAGATAAAATGTTTATCACAAGTAATGTTCATGTTTCTGTAAAAGGTTAAGAATTGAGTTAGCTACTTTGCATTAGCTTCAGTACTATTTCTCGAAAGGGACACCTAGCTTAGCAATATCAAGCATACAGTTTCATTCTAGTAACTTTTATATTTGACTTATTCCTTATTTTGCACATTTAGTGCAGTTGTTGTGTAAAATATGTACTTTTGGGTTTGTTGCAGTTTCACACTGATTAAAGTAAACTTCCAAAACGGCACCCTGCTTCTCACGGAGTTATTTGAATGAGTGTTTAGCTAACTGGATAGCAGGATAAGGGCTACTGTACATTTAGGAAGTCCAGTACGTTCACACATGACTGTGTATTGTTAATTTTGAACTTCACTCCCCTATTCGTGTATAGAATAAATGAATGAATTAGTAAATTATTTAATGAAATAGTTCTATCCTTCCAGACTACTATGACAAAAGATGGGACTCAGATGTAATGTGGCGAATAACGAGCTGTTTTACCTCAGATTCACTTCTACCATGACGCACAACAGAACTCAAAACAACTGTGTCAGACAACTCTTCCTGTCCCTTTCTCAACTCTCTGTAGACTCCACACAGTGTAGAGCGAACACAAACCAAAGAGGCAGACTGAATCTCTTCAAATGTCAATGCCTGTTTACCAGGATTTTATGTTTTTTGTTGTTGTTGTACAGCTCTAATTCTCCATGTATGGGCATCTATTTTGTCCACATAACTGAAATGTAATCTCGTGGCGTACTTCTTGGCCAGTTATTCTTTCAATGCTCCACTGATTGTACCAGTTTGATCACAGAGCAACCCTTTCTTCTGTATCAGTGTATCAGACTCGTCCCAAAGGGCAACCAATTCCCTGCCCATTTAGAGCACTACTGTTGACCAGGGCCCAAAAGTAGTGCAATATGTAGGGAATAGGGTGCCATTTGGGACGCAACCTCAGTGTATCAGTGAGGCCTGTCTTTTTCTCGGGGAGTGTAAATCATAGCTGGCTCTTTGTTCCATGATGACCAGAACGGGCAAAGATAAAACAACTGCAAGGCTATTACAGTACATTGAGGGCCAAAGCAAGTGTTCTTCCTGAATAGAATTGTAACAAGTGTATAGAGTACAGTACATGATCATTGTAATCACGGTTACATCTTAAAGCTGGATTTATTCTCCCTACAAATAAAAAGAAGACAAGGGAAAAGCAAGATGTTTCAGTGGCAAAACACATGTGACAGATGAGGATGAGATTTACTGTGCAAAACACAGTACAACCCACAGAGGAAAAGAACACAGGGGATTTGTGCTGGTGATGGTGAAAACACACACCTGGTGTAGAGTCTGTGGCAGCAGTGTGTGGTCACTGTGTTCTCCCAAAGACTGTAGTGAGGCTAGCAGGTCACGGCTGGGGCCTGGGGGGGCACTTCCTGAAAACACACAATGTCAAGTGTAATAGACAGTTGATGAATAGGCATGTTTGATGAGACATTTTAAGGTTACTCTTAAAGGTTTTGTCATGGCAGCCATAGAGAGTGCTTGTCTTTTGAAACAGCTTGGGGTAGGTGACATGCAAATCTACACAGTAAATATGTATAATGTACACTAGTGATACACGGGTTGACTCGTAACCCGCAGTCCCGGCGGGTTTAGGGTCATTAAATAGTGTGTAGAGGGAGGGTGGGTGGCCTGCAGGTTGAATAAAGAGAAAAAATAACTTTAAAAATCCATAAATGTATCATTATTGTGCAATTTATATCTATAGACTACACTGAGGGTTTTCTTTAATTATTTTAGGCTATCTGGTATAAGTGTAAAAGCCTCAACTTTAGGGCTTAACTGTAGCATCCGCGCCAAATAGTTTACACAACCAATCACCAAATAACATCAATCCACCGAGGCAAAAAAGGACAGTGTCGAAGTTTTATTTAACAAGACAAAAGCTGCGAAATGATAGTTGAAAAGAAAGAGAACGAAGGGCCATAAAAGCAATGTTTGGAAAATATTTGGTTGAAGTGGTAAAAGAGAATGATAGCAGTGCCCGCTGTGTTGTGTGTGTTGATTGCGAGACGCTTTACAAACTCGCCAGTCACAGAACGGGACATCAAATAGGCATGTCAAGGAAACTAGCCAACTGTTTAGATGGGTTAAATGGAAACTGATATCTGGACACTGGCTGTAGGTCTATAACCTCTCATATAGCCTTCCTAATAAATCCTGCAGAATTAAGCATTTTTGCAGTAAAAGTATACACCAAATGTTGGCAAATTCTGGATTTAGGAACAGGAGTGGCGAAATATGATTTATTTACTTCTGCATCTTCAGCGAATGCAATGCCAAGTTAGATACCATATAGAGGTTCTGTCGTCATTATAAAAGCTGATAATATTTCAAGCACTTCGAAGCCGAAGTGAAATATTTTCAGAACTGAAATTTGATCAGAAACACGTTGGGTCGTTTTCATAGCTTTCGTTTTCCTTACAACAAGGTCAAACTGATGTCTTTTGGACAGAAAATCTATCCCATTAGTTTTTTTTTTTCGTTCTTGTATTTTCTCCCCAGTCCCTAAAAGTTGAGCAAGAGTATATTTTGTATTTTAGGGCAACATATAATGACAAACGAAAAGCTACATGTATCTAATTATAGACAAGTTGACTAACAAATAGCCAACCAAAATGTCGGAAATTATAATCAGAAACGTATCTAAATCAGGCAACAAAAAAATCATGCACCCCCTTGTCAAAAAATAATTATGCTGTCTTTGACTGTAGCCTAACGCATTTTCTATATTTTCGGGTTAGGTGCATACCTCCTATTTTCAATTTATCACATATAGTCCGGCGGTTGAAAAAGGGTTATTAGCAATTGCGGGCAGGTGCGCGAGAAAAAAAACAGCTGACCCGGGCACCGCAAATGTACACTTAAACTACTGTATGGGATCTGTACTGTGTGATGAGTTCTGTAGGCACCTGAGGCAGTCTCCGTGTTGTTTGCCACCTCTCTCTGAGTCTTCTCAGTGTCTGGGTCTCTGGGGGGGCTGGTGCTCTTGTTGCCCATCCTCTCCCTCACAATGTTGTTCTCCACCAACTCACTGGTTCCCAAGAGGTGGGTAGGGCCCACAGGAGGGAGGTGGCTGGCTGCCACTTACTAGGACTGGATTCTGTCTAGAAACATGGATTTGGTTTAGGCTACTCTATGGGTCACAGAAAACTCAAAAAATCTTTAGGTTAGCGTCCAGGTTGTTGTAGTTGGAAGAGTGTAAGTAGAAGGTTGTGTCATCAGTGTAGATATACAGTCTATTATTCCACCTCAATCTCCTTGTTTTTATGGTCTCCCTGTGTTCTGGCCTCCTTGTTTGGAGTTGTTTGGGGCTCTCACTAGGTCCTTGAAATCCCTCTGGCAGGTCACCACAAAGCTTTTTCCTCTCCTCTTCAGTACCCTGTTGGATTTAAACAGATTTGATAGTGTTAGCATCAGCGTGTCATTCTCAGCTTTGAGTTAGTGAGGAAACTGAATGTGCAGAAGAGTGGGAGTGAAATGCTAGTTATTTTTGCTGAGTTAATCTTTTCAGAGAGAACTCTTTGTGTTACAACCAGGACTTGCCTTCAGGCACAGAGAAGCTGTTACATCAGCCAGGCTGATTTTGAGAAACTTAAAATAACATATTTGTCTATTAGAAACCATAATGGCCATGTTACATCATCAACACATGGGGCTGCACCCAGCGAGAGAGAGAGAGAGAGAGATGTACAATGCATTCGGAAAGTATTCAGACCACTTCCCCTTTTCCTCATTTTGTTACATTACAGCCTTATTCTTAAATTGTTTTGTTTTTTAATCCTCATCAATCTACACACAATGATTTAAGCGAAAACAGGTTTTTGATTTTCTTTTTGCAAAAATCTGAAATAGCTTTTTGAGAAGTATTCAGCCGCTTTGCTATGAGACTCAAAATTGAGCTCAGGTGCATGCTGTTTTCATAGATAATCCTTGAGATGTTTCTACAACTTGATTAGAGTCCACCTCTGGTCAATTTGGAAAGGTCCAACAGTGCATGTCAGAGCAAAAACCAAGCCATGAGGTTGAAGGAATTGTCTATAGAGCCCCGAGACAGGATTGTGTCGAGGCACAGATCTGGGGAAGGGTACCAAATAATGTCTGCAGCATTGAAGGTCCCCAAGAACACAGTGGCCTTCCTAGAGTTGGCCGCCCGGCCAAACTGAGCAATCGGGAAAGAAGGGCCTTGGTCAGGGAGTTGACCAAGAACCCAGTAGTCACTCTGACAGAGCTTCAGAGATCCTCTGTGGAGATGGGAGAACATTCCAGAAGGATAACCATCTCTGCGGCACTCCACCAATCAGTCCTTTATGGTAGAGTGCCCAGACAGAAGCCACTCCTCTGTAAAAGGCACATGACAGCACGCTTGGAGTTTTCTTAAAGGTACCTAAAGGACTCTCAGACCATAAGAAACAAGATTCTTTAGTCTGATGAAGCCAAGATTAAACTCTTTGGCCTGAATGCCAAGCGTTACGTCTGGAGGAAACCTGGCACCATCCCTTCGGTGAAGCATGGTGGTGGCAGCATCATATGCTGTGGGGATGTTTTTCAGTGGCAGGGACTGGGAGACTAGTCAGTATCAAGGGAAAGATGAACGACGCAAAAGTACAGCGAGATCCTTGATCAAAACCTGCTACAGAGCACTCAGGACCTCAGACTGGGGCGAAGGTTCACCTTCCAACAGGACAACGACCCTAAGTACACAGCCAAGACAACGCAGGAATGGCTATGAATGTCCTTGAGTGGCCCAGCCAGAGCCCGGACTTGAACCCAAATCTAACATCTCTGGAGAGACCTGAAAATAGCTGTGCAGTGACGCTCCCCATCCAACCTGACAGAGCTTAAGAGGATTTGCAGAGAAGAATGGGAGAAACTCCCCAAATACTGCTGTGCCAAGCTTGTAGCGTCATACCCAAGAAAACGCGAGGCTGTAATCGCTGCCAAAGGTGCTTCAATAAAGTACTGAGTAAAGGGTCTGAATACTTATGTAAATATTTAAATAGTATGTAAATATTTAAATATTATGTAAATATGTTTTACAGAAAAACCTGTTTTTGCTTTGTCATGATGGTGTATTGTGTGTAGATTGTTGAGGGGGGGAAAAAAAACAATTTAATACATTTTAGAGTAAGGCTGTAACGTAACAAAATGTGGAAAAAGTCAAGGGATCTGAATATTTTCCGAATGCACTGTATATATGCCAAATTCCATAGTAATTTATGGGCAATTCCACAGTAAGAGAATGAGGCCAGAAGCCATTGATTGCAAAGTTAAACAAATCATACAACTCTATGCACAAGGACTACTTTTAACAATTTCCACAGAACATTTGACAAAAACACATTTGCCCAAAGAACAGTGCAGTAAAGTTTGGTATCAGAATGATGGTCAAATCTCCCTCCCTTTTTTATGTGACCACATTTTCCAAAAACTCTTATAGATCTACTCTGAATTATGATTCAAAGACATCTGCAGAAAGAATGGGGTGTCAGCTATGATTTGACTCCTAGAGTTTGACAAAAATCTATTTTGGTTATTTAACAAAAGTAATCGAAGTGGATTAACACCCAGTAGAATGATGGTAACATAATGACATCATGGGTCCCTATTCTGTACTATACAGAAATGCATAATTATGTCACTCTGTTCATGGTGATGTATAGGTAAACAAAAGGTAGAAAAATGTAATATCCTCCTTTGCATGTTTGGGTATTATTCTAAACACTGGTTATTATTCTAATATACCTAGCCTACACTTAAGCATAAATGAATGACCAGAGAGTATGGATGGAATGCACAGAGTGGGGGTTCGGAACATGTCAAGAGGTGCCATGTTCACAGTCATGTGGATGTGGGGGGGTTTAGAACATAGAACTAGAAAAAGGAGTGTGACTCATATGCATCGTGTCTAATGTGTAGTACACCACTCTTACATAGATTGAAGGTGACAAAATTCACAGATTTTGAATAACCATCCATGTTAGCATCCTCCAACCAGTAACCGATAAACTATAGTTATACACTGGTAGCAGAATTAACCTGAAAAAAAACATACCCCCAGGACACTTCAAAGGGTGTCTGTCTGTCTTTTGGGTTTTGAAGTCCCTCAGTCGAGCACCTGGTTCCATTTTTGTTCAAACTGGGCTGAAGCAAGTTCAGGTAAAATTTCTTACCAGAATAATTAACCTTTTTAGTATAGAGTAGTATGTTTGGTTTTATACGCACACTTTGATCTCTTTCGTATGGCCATGTGTATTTTTATTTGATAAACGTTTACATCTCATTGCATTTACTTATGTTGCGAACCAATAGGGAAGAATTTATGCTGCAGCTGATGCTCCCTACTGTGCCTATCCAGTCAGTGGCACTCAAGTGAGTCCAAGCCAAAACAAACATTTCATGTTGATTCAATTCATTGGAATACTGTAGCACATTATCAACGCAGTTTACACAGTAATAAACCGGCTACATGCGCTACAATGTTGCAATTCACAGTATACATTTTCTTACGCAAATTTGAAGAGCAACTATTTCATCCTTTTCTATTGAATAAACGAAGCGAAATCAAGAAGCCATTCGTGCGATATTTAAGCTATAGCTATATACGCAAAAATTCTGTCATTATAATCATATTCGAAGACGGTAACCGTAAGTAAAAACGGCGGTACCCATCATCACGCGGATGTAACCATACTCACACATGCAAGATACTGTCCCGATGTAAGCAAAGAAAGGTTCGTGGTTGACAATCAGCTGAACGGTCATCCAGCTCAATCCATATCCCTTTTATTCTGAACACGATGTTCTAAAATGCACTTGATATACAACCTTGAGTGTCACCATCTCTGCGGATCCATGGTTGTTTATGATCTAATCCGGGCATTTTCTGCCTTCGTCCAAAACTCATTGCGAAATATATCATTTTATGGTACAACAGAGGCAAGGGGGCCATCTTCTGGCAGCTGGTTGATGTCTCAACTTCCACACAGAGGTGGCCTGTAATTTACAGGGCTGGCACGTCAGTGTTTACATTTGGTTAAAATTGTTTCTCGATTTCGTTTAATAGCATCCCACTGGGCACAGACGTCAGTTTAACGTCTAGTTTTAATTTATAATTGGTATATTTGTTAACTAGCGTGTATTCAACGTGAAATCAACAAAAACATGTCACCATGTCATTGGATTTAGGTAAAAAGTTGGGTGAAAAAAATACAAAATTCCCTTACTTTGATTACTTTTTCAAATCCAATCAGTTTTCCACATTGATTCAAAGTCATCACATTGACTACTGTTTTTGCCCAGTGAGATATGTCACTCTGGTTGTTGGAGCTATTTGTTGTATGAGGAATATAGGCTGCATCAAGGTGTATTTGTTCCTGTCGATGAATGTTCCATTCTCACAGGCACCTGAGCCTGTTTGGGGATGTGATTTCAATCACAATCCACTTCCCGCAATGGAATATTTTTGTTGAAATACCCTGTACAGTAGGTGGCAGCAATACACCAATAGTTGTAGTCTGCCATAAAAACCTTAAATAAGAAGAAGGAGAAGAAGGTGCATTTGTGAGTAGCCTAAATCTGTCTTTGATGATAGCCAGTGCCTACCCAACCTCTGACCGCACTTCACTGGCTGGTAAATGTGGTTTATTGCCCATGCCCAGTAGTTACACAATGTGGAACAGTAGACTATTGGGTAAAAGGTATCTCCTTTGAAACAGATGTTTTCAAATATCTATTGGAGAGCTTTGGTATCATTCTCATGGAAAGCTTATTCAATAGCTGACACTTGATGTTGCACTAGTGTGGCAGTAAGGTACTGTATCTGAGTCCGTGTTCTTCTCAGTGGCATGTAGCATGTACAGTGCCTTGCGAAAGTATTCGGCCCCCTTGAACTTTGCGACCTTTTGCCACATTTCAGGCTTCAAACATAAAGATATAAAACTGTATTTTTTTGTGAAGAATCAACAACAAGTGGGACACAATCATGAAGTGGAACGACATTTATTGGATATTTCACACTTTTTTAACAAATCAAAAACTGAAAAATTGGGCGTGCAAAATTATTCAGCCCCCTTAAGTTAATACTTTGTAGCGCCACCTTTTGCTGCGATTACAGCTGTAAGTCGCTTGGGGTATGTCTCTATCAGTTTTGCACATCGAGAGACTGAAATTTTTTCCCATTCCTCCTTGCAAAACAGCTCGAGCTCAGTGAGGTTGGATGGAGAGCATTTGTGAACAGCAGTTTTCAGTTCTTTCCACAGATTCTCGATTGGATTCAGGTCTGGACTTTGACTTGGCCATTCTAACACCTGGATATGTTTATTTTTGAACCATTCCATTGTAGATTTTGCTTTATGTTTTGGATCATTGTCTTGTTGGAAGACAAATCTCCGTCCCAGTCTCAGGTCTTTTGCAGACTCCATCAGGTTTTCTTCCAGAATGGTCCTGTATTTGGCTCCATCCATCTTCCCATCAATTTTAACCATCTTCCCCGTCCCTGCTGAAGAAAATCAGGCCCAAACCATGATGCTGCCACCACCATGTTTGACAGTAGGGATGGTGTGTTCAGGGTGATGAGCTGTGTTTGCTTTTACGCCAAACATAACGTTTTGCATTGTTGCCAAAAAGTTCAATTTTGGTTTCATCTGACCAGAGCACCTTCTTCCACGTGTTTGGTGTGTCTCCCAGGTGGCTTGTGGCAAACTTTAAACAACACTTTTTATGGATATCTTTAAGAAATGGCTTTCTTCTTGCCACTCTTCCATAAAGGCCAGATTTGTGCAATATACGACTGATTGTTGTACTATGGACAGAGTCTCCCACCTCAGCTGTAGATCTCTGCAGTTCATCCAGAGTGATCATGGGCCTCTTGGCTGCATCTCTGATCAGTCTTCTCCTTGTATGAGCTGAAAGTTTAGAGGGACGGCCAGGTCTTGATAGATTTTCAGTGGTCTGATATTCCTTCCATTTCAATATTATCGCTTGCACAGTGCTCCTTGGGATGTTTAAAGCTTGGGAAATCTTTTTGTATCCAAATCCGGCTTTAAACTTCTTCACAACAGTATCTCGGACCTGCCTGGTGTGTTCCTTGTTCTTCATGATGCTCTCTGCGCTTTTAACGGACCTCTGAGACTATCACGGTGCAGGTGCATTTATACGGAGACTTGATTACACACAGGTGGATTGTATTTATCATCATTAGTCATTTAGGTCAACATTGGATCATTCAGAGATCCTCACTGAACTTCTGGAGAGAGTTTGCTGCACTGAAAGTAAAGGGGCTGAATAATTTTGCACGCCCAATTTTTAAGTTTTTGATTTGTTAAAAAAGTTTGAAATATCCAATAAATGTCATTCCACTTCTCCAAGGTGGCATAGCAGTTCAGACGTCTTTTGTCCTCGTCTTGTCGTGTCCTGTGTATATATATATATATTTACAACTTTTTTCACATACATTTTATTTTTATTTTCCATCAACTCATCTTCAAAACACTCTCCTGCAACCCGCCTCACCAATTTATATTTATAAAAAAGTATTATTTACCTCAAATCTGTAATCCTCCAAGAAGCTAGCCAGAAACTCCAAGAAGCTAGCCTGAAACTAGCCAGAAGCTAATCCAGAAGCTAATCAGAAGCTAGTTCAGAAGCTAGTTAGCTTCTTTACTGGCAAATCGTTAGTATTCAGCTAACCACGGTTTGTGGTCATCAGCTATCCTTTAGCTCGAAAATCTATCGCCAGTTCTGTACGGCGCAGCGCGGCTCGGAACGGAACATACCGGACCAATTTTTCTCTCCATGTCCCTGGATTTCGACTGCTCTCTGGACATTCATACCCGGATCTCACAGCTAGCTAGCTGCTATCCGTGTGACTATCGGCCTTCGTCGATTCCGGAGCAAACATCAATTATTCCGGAGCTAGCCAGCTCTGTCAATCACTCCTGAGTTCCATCAATCACTCCTGGGCTGCAGTCACCTATCCGGACCCGTTTTACTGCCTACGCGGAGCCCCACCGGGCCTTCACAACTGGACTGCCGACGTTATCTACCCGAAGGAGATCCGGCTGGCTCCTCCGTCGCGACGTTACCTGAACGCCCATCTGCGGCCTGCTAACCGTTAGCTGTCTTACCGGCTGCTATCTGAATAGACAATCGGACAATTTATTTATTTTTATTATTATTATGTTTTCTTCTTGGGCCTCTATAACTATATCTATTGTTTTTTTTGTTGTTTTGTGTGATTTGGATTAATCCCCTCTACCACACGGAACCCCACTAATCTACTGACGGAACGCAAGAGGTGGCTAACAACAGACCTCCATCCTATGCTAGCTTGCTACCGATGGCCTGGCTAGCTGTCTAAATCGCCGTGACCCCCAACCAACCTCTCCACTCACTGGACCCTTTTGATCACTCGACTAAGCATGCCTCTCCTTAATGTCAATATGTCTTGTCCATTGCTGTTCTGGTTAGTGTTTATTGGCTTATTTCACTGTAGAGCCTCTAGTCCTGCTCACTATACCTTATCCAACCTATTAGTTCCACCACCCACACATGCAATGACATCTCCTGGTTTAATGATGTTTCTAGAGACAATATCTCTCTCTTCATCACTCAATACCTAGGTTTACCTCCACTGTATTCACATACTACCATACCTTTGTCTGTACATTATACCTTGATGCTATTTTACCGCCCCCAGAAACCTCCTTTTACTCTATGTTCCAGACGTTCTAGACGACCAATTCTCATAGCTTTTAGCCGTACCCTTATTCTACTCCTCCTATGTTCCTCTGGCGATGTAGAGGTGAATCCAGGCCCTGCAGTGCCTAGCTCCACTCCTATTCCCCAGGCGCTCTCTTTTGACGACTTCTGTAACCGTAATAGCCTTGGTTTCATGCATGTTAACATTAGAAGCCTCCTCCCTAAGTTTGTTCTATTCACTGCTTTAGCACACTCTGCCAACCCGGATGTTCTAGCTGTGTCTGAATCCTGGCTTAGGAAGACCACCAAAAATTCAGAAATTTTAATTCCAAACTACAACATTTTCAGACAAGATAGAACTGCCAAAGGGGGCGGTGTTGCAATCTACTGCAAAGATAGCCTGCAGAGTTCTGTCCTACTATCCAGGTCTGTACCCAAACAATTTGAACTTCTACTTTTAAAAATCCACCTCTCTAAAAACAAGTCTCTCACCATTGCCGCCTGCTATAGACCACCCTCTGCCCCCAGCTGTGCTCTGGACACCATATGTGAACTGATTGCCCCCCATCTATCTTCAGAGTTCGTGCTGCTAGGCGACCTAAACTGGAACATGCTTAACACCCCAGCCATCCTACAATCTAAACTTGATGCCCTCAATCTCACACAAATTATCAATGAACCTACCAGGTACCTCCCCAAAGCCTTAAACACGGGCACCCTCATAGATATCATCCTAACCAACTTCCCCTCTAAATACACCTCTGCTGTCTTCAACCAAGATCTCAGCGATCACTGCCTCATTGCCTGCATCTGTAATGGGTCAGCGGTCAAACGACCTCCACTCATCACTGTAAAACGCTCCCTGAAACACTTCTGCGAGCAGGCCTTTCTAATCGACCTGGCCGGGGTATCCTGGAAGGATATTGATCTCATCCCGTCAGTAGAGGATGCCTGGATATTTTTAAAAAATGCCATCCTAACCATCTTAAATAAACATGCCCCATTCAAGAAATTTAGAACCAGGAACAGATATAGCCCTTGGTTCTCCCCAGACCTGACTGCCCTTAACCAACACAAAAACATCCTATGGCGTTCTGCATTAGCATCGAACAGCCCCCGTGATATGCAGCTGTTCAGGGAAGCTAGAAACCATTATACACAGGCAGTTAGAAAAGCCAAGGCTAGCTTTTTGAAGCAGAAATTTGCTTCCTGCAACACTAACTCAAAAAGTTCTGGGACACTGTAAAGTCCATGGAGAATAAGAACACCTCCTCCCAGCTGCCCACTGCACTGAAGATAGGAAACACTGTCACCACTGATAAATCCACCATAATTGAGAATTTCAATAAGCATTTTTCTACGGCTGGCCATGCTTTCCACCTGGCTACTCCTACCCCGGTCAACAGCACTGCACCCCCAACAGCAACTCGCCCAAGCCTTCCCCATTTCTCCTTCTCCCAAATCCATTCAGCTGATGTTCTGAAAGAGCTGCAAAATCTGGACCCCTACAAATCAGCCGGGCTAGACAATCTGGACCCTTTCTTTCTAAAATTATCTGCCGAAATTGTTGCCACCCCTATTACTAGCCTGTTCAACCGCTCTTTCGTGTCGTCTGAGATTCCCAAAGATTGGAAAGCAGCTGCGGTCATCCCCCTCTTCAAAGGAGGGGACACTTGACCCAAACTGCTACAGACATATATCTATCCTACCCTGCCTTTCTAAGGTCTTCGAAAGCCAAGTCAACAAACAGATTACCGACCATTTCGAATCTCACCATACCTTCTCTGCTATGCAATCTGGTTTCAGAGCTGGTCATGGGTGCACCTCAGCCACGCTCAAGGTCCTAAACGATATCTTAACCGCCATCGATAAGAAACATTACTGTGCAGCCGTATTCATTGATCTGGCCAAGGCTTTCGACTCTGTCAATCACCACATCCTCATCGGCAGACTCGACAGCCTTGGTTTCTCAAATGATTGCCTCGCCTGGTTCACCAACTACTTCTCTGATAGAGTTCAGTGTGTCAAATCAGAGGGTCTGCTGTCCTGACCTCTGGCAGTCTCTATGGGGGTGCCACAGGGTTCAATTCTTGGACCGACTCTCTTCTCTGTATACATCAATGAGGTCGCTCTTGCTGCTGGTGAGTCTCTGATCCACCTCTACGCAGACGACACCATTCTGTATACTTCCGGCCCTTCTTTGGACACTGTGTTAACAACCCTCCAGGCAAGCTTCAATGCCATACAACTCTCCTTCCGTGGCCTCCAATTGCTCTTAAATACAAGTAAAACTAAATGCATGTTCTTCAACCGATCGCTACCTGCACCTAACCGCCTGTGCAACATCACTACTCTGGACGGCTCTGACTTAGAATACGTGGACAACTACAAATACTTAGGTGTCTGGTTAGACTGTAAACTCTCCTTCCAGACCCATATCAAACATCTCCAATCCAAAGTTAAATCTAGAATTGGCTTCCTATTTTGCAACAAAGCATCCTTCACTCATGCTGCCAAACATACCCTTGTAAAACTGACCATCCTACCAATCCTCGACTTTGGCGATGTCATTTACAAAATAGCCTCCAATACCCTACTCAACAAATTGGATGCAGTCTATCACAGTGCAATCCGTTTTGTCACCAAAGCCCCATATACTACCCACCATTGCGACCTGTACGCTCTCGTTGGCTGGCCCTCGCTTCATACTCGTCGCCAAACCCACTGGCTCCATGTCATCTACCATGTCATCTACCATGTCATCTGCCAATGACTGGAACGAACTACAAAAATCTCTGAAACTGGAAACACTTATCTCCCTCACTAGCTTTAAGCACCAACTGTCAGAGCAGCTCACAGATTACTGCACCTGTACATAGCCCACCTATAATTTAGCCCAAACAACTACCTCTTTCCCAACTGTATTTAATTTTAATTAATTAATTTATTTTGCTCCTTTGCACCCCATTATTTTTATTTCTACTTTGCACATTCTTCCATTGCAAAACTACCATTCCAGTGTTTTACTTGCTATATTGTATTTACTTTGCCACCATGGCCTTTTTTGCCTTTACCTCCCTTCTCACCTCATTTGCTCACATTGTATATAGACTTGTTTATACTGTATTATTGACTGTATGTTTGTTTTACTCCATGTGTAACTCTGTGTCGTTGTATCTGTCGAACTGCTTTGCTTTATCTTGGCCAGGTCGCAATTGTAAATGAGAACTTGTTCTCAACTTGCCTACCTGGTTAAATAAAAATGTTTGAAGCCTGAAATGTGGCAAAAGTCGCAAAGTTCAAGGGGGCCGAATACTTTCGCAAGGCACTGTACATCTTGGTGGGGAAAACTCAACCAATTATTTTTATGCATGCCAGCAAAGCCACTACACAACACAACACAACACAACACTAAACAATACATTCATTTCACTATAACAGTGACAAACGGTACCCACATACTGTTAAAGCCTACATAAATCTGTCCCAACAGCAGAGCTTTCTTTTCAGCACCATGGAGTGCATCCTTACCACTGTTACACCTTGCTATCAGCAGACCCTTGTCTGGCAGCGGAATAGTTCATTCAACCTCATTTACTGCCTTTTTAAAAAACATAGCTGATATGGCTGACTTGCTTAAACAAATGTGATTTCTGCTGACAATTGAGAGGTACAATATATGGTATAAGGGAACAATGAGCGGATAAGAGGCAATCCGTAAGTTTGATTAAGACATTAATGAGCAAGTTAAGACTGATGTAGTCAGTATAACTATTTGTTTAGCACTATTGAAACGTACAGCAACAGAATTCAAAACATTGGCCGTTCTTACAGTACTCTCCCTGCACACCAAGTCAGAATGTAGGATAAGTAAAGGGGCATATAAGCAGACAATGAAAGCTACAATATTACACTATTTTATTATGACATTTCTCTAAAACAGGCTATAGGCTACATGTGCACAACCAAGTCAGAACAGTAGGCTAAGTTATGAGGGGAAAAGGGACCAAATTATTAGGGTGAGGCACATGAGCTACTAACAGTTTATTACACAACATACACTTAGTATTACTTTCTTAGCTACAGTACACATATCTCTCTGGCATATTACATAATTTATGCAGCAGCATACAATACATTTTTAGACTCACCTTGTTGTGCTGTGCTTACTTGAACAGGAAGATGGTGCGGCGGTCCTTCTTGTGGGCATATTTTGGCATCAAACTTTGCCATCAAAGTCTGGCATTCTCTGGATTTATGGTTCTTTCAAGACAACTGAGAACTCTGAAAAAACAAGGTCGAATCATGACGTCAGTGATCTTCAGGCTGGAGCTCTAAAAAGAGGCCAGAGTTCTCGACTTGGAATTCCGAGTTGGATGACCGTTCAAAACGTATTTGACCAGTCGGAGCTCGTTCTTTTCCGTGTCCCCAATTGTCTTGAACTCACTGAAGTCTGAGATTTCCCAGTTTAGAGTTTCCAGTTGTTTTGAATGCGGCAGAAGTCATGCTGGATTGACAGCATGGACAATGTATTCAACCTTTTCTGGCCCATGATGTTGCATGTTTATCCTTTTAAGCTGGGGAAAGAGACCCTTAAACCCAGACTTGGACCACACACCCTCTCCACTGAATAGCAGGCTAGTGACTGCTTTGCAACGCTTGCAGTTAGACACTGATTCCTTCTAAACCACTCCTTGTTGAATCTGCGATTTCTAACTTGTTGTGTAACGTTTATGTCCAATGGCCGATGAGCACCGATGCATTTTATCTGTAATTTCTCTCATATGACAAGGATAGAAAAATATTTGCCAGTAGTGATTCATGACGATGACTGCGTGTCTAGCTTGCTAGCTAAGATTTTGAAAGTATGATGTTGACATGATCAGTCCAATCAAAGCTACGGTAGATATAACGTGATTAGATGATGTTGCTCTTGCTGCGGGCGATTCCCTGATCCACCTCTACGCAGACGACACCATTCTATATACTTTCGGCCCGTCATTGGACACTGTGCTATCTAACCTCCAAACAAGCTTCAATGCCATACAACACTCCTTCCGTGGCCTCCAACTGCTCTTAAACGTTAGTTAAACCAAATGCATGCTTTTCAACCGACCGCTGCCTGCACCCGCATGCCCGACTAGCATCACCACCCTGGATGGTTCCGACCTTGAATATGTGGACATCTATAAGTACCTAGGTGTCTGGCTAGACTGCAAACTCTCCTTCCAGACTCATATCAAACATCTCCAATCAAAAATCAAATCAAGAGTCGGCTTTCTATTCCGCAACAAAGCCTCCTTCACTCACGCCGCCAAGCTTACCCTAGTAAAACTGACTATCCTACCAATCCTCGACTTCGGCGATGTCATCTACAAAATGGCTTCCAACACTCTACTCAGCAAACTGGATGCAGTATATCACAGTGCCATCCGTTTTGTCACTAAAGCACCTTATACCACCCACCACTGCGACTTGTATGCTCTAGTCGGCTGGCCCTCGCTACATATTCGTCGCCAGACCCACTGGCTCCAGGTCATCTACAAGTCCATGCTAGGTAAAGCTCTGCCTTATCTCAGTTCACTGGTCACGATGGCAACACCCATCCGTAGCACGCGCTCCAGCAGGTGTATCTCACTGATCATCCCTAAAGCCAACACCTCATTTGGCCGCCTTTCGTTCCAGTACTCTGCTGCCTGTGACTGGAACGAATTGCAAAAATCGCTGAAGTTGGAGACTTTTATCTCCCTCACCAACTTCAAACATCAGCTATCTGAGCAGCTAACCGATCGCTGCAGCTGTACATAGTCTATTGGTAAATAGCCCACCCATTTTCACCTACCTCATCCCCATACTGTTTTTATTTATTTACTTTTCTGCTCTTTTGCACACCAATATCTCTACCTGTACATGACCATCTGATCATATATCACTCCAGTGTTAATCTGCAAAATTGTAACTATTCGTCTACCTCCTCATGCCTTTTGCACACATTATACATTGTATATAGACTCCCCCTTTGTTTTCTACTGTGTTATTGACTTGTTAATTTGTTTATTCCATGTGTAACTCTGTGTTGTCTGCTCACACTGCTATGCTTTATCTTGGCCAGGTCGCAGTTGTAAATGAGAACTTGTTCTCAACTAGCCTACCTGGTTAAATAAAGGTGAAATAAAAATAAAATAAAAAGACGTCACTTTACCTGTGGCCAATGACCTTGAGCCTTCTTGGATGGGCACTTCTAATGTAACCCTATGGCAGCACCCAAGGGGCTTGAATTTTAGAGCTCTCCTCGTCGATTTTGTGGTGACGTATTGTCCCCATGAGTGAGAGAACACTGAGCCAATCACCGCACAACTAGAGAACATTACCAACCCCTACGCTCCGTATTTTCCTCTGGCTGCCCCACCACCATAGAACGCAAGGAGCTAGGCTGAAACATCTGCATTTTGGAGCTGCCTTACTCAAGAAAGCAAAAAAGAGACCATGTTTGTATTATTATTTTTTACATAGTTTGCAAACTGATTTGTGACACATATTCATGCCAAAATATCATGCAAAACAGGCAACAACAAAAAAATATGTATTTAGATAAACAAGTGAGGCTCAGAACAGTTGCCCCCCCTGCCCTGAATGACGGGTCACCACTGGTTCTTCTAGCCTACTCCCATATGCTTGATACATCTGGTAGTCCTTAGGGCCCTCTGTCCCATGTACAATTGATTATTTCAAAATATGTACAGTATAGCCTTTGTGCATATGGAGACAATATTTCTAGAACTGGACATTCAAAGTCTGAAATCCAACAGACACAGTGGGTTCATAGAAAGATACGTTGAGAATTTTTATTGTGACAAAGTGGTGACACGTCAAACACGGGCAGACCCAGAGCTGAGTAGTATTTACCCTTTGAATTCCCTCTTCCCTTCTGCCCTTTCTAAATATGAAAAAACATTTGTCCTGTTCACATCTGCATTGTTATCTTTGGGATGATTTGCAATGAGTCCTAAATGGCTGTGAAGTAGAGCAGAATGAGGGAAATGCTGGGATGGGGAGCGATCCAGGGAGTGTGTGTGTAATGAGTCTGACTTTTCGAAGTGAACTCCAGCTGACTGACTGCGCATCCTCATTAACTTCCCACTAGAAAACCTTTGTAGCGACATCCACTAATGGCTAAGCTGCTTGCAACATATAACAATATTGTGGCTTAAACTTAACATCCTGCAATTGACTCAAATAGACTGTTAAACCCTGTAGATATGAAAGGAACATATACACTCAGTTTAACCAATGTAGTAATTGCATCGTCTTCTGATAGGCTAGGTGGAATTCTTTGCCATACTGCTTGGACCTATTCAGACTTTTCAGATCCACGGGACAGACGGAGTGCATGGGGGAGCCTGGTCTCAGATCTGTTTGTGCGGTCTTGCCAACTCCTTCCAGATCACAGGAGGTTGGAGGCACCTTCATTAGGGAGAACAGGCTCGTGGTAATGACTGGAGCGGAATAAGTGGAATGGTATCAAATACAGAAAACACATTGTTTCCAGGTGTTTGATGCCATTCCATTTGCTCCGTTCCGGCCATTATTATGAGACGTTCTCTCCTCAGCAGCCTCCACTGTTAGAGATTAAACCGATGTTGGACCAAGCTAGCCTAGGGGGGTAGGAGCTAGAGCTCCGTTTGGGATTCAGTGTTACTGTCGTTCTCTGTGATCGTGTTTTGTCACCCTTCTCAAACGACTGTTTAAAACAGTGTACTCTGTGTTGGCATTAATAACAACACAAGCCAAGCCTCCAGCTCTCACACGAAGTCATGAGACTCGGGTGAACGAACAAAACACAAGGGGTACGCAACCACTTTAGGACAGTTTATCCTTTGTCATTGAAGTTAAAGGATACAGTAGGGGGCTACACAGCAATACCATAATAAATACAGAGAAATATGAAGACGCAGGTTATAAAGACTTGACATACGACATGCTGATACTGTAAATAGGATTCATAAAACGGACATCATGGAGTGTGTGTGTGTGTGTGTGTGTGCGTGAGAGTGTATGTTAAAAATGTAACACTCATATATGTTAGATAAGTATTCACCCCCTGACTAAATACATGTTAGAAACAACTTTGGCAGTGATTACAAAGGTGAGTCAGCCTGGATTAGTCTCTAAGAGCTTTGCACACCTGAATTGTGCAATATTTCCCCATTACTCTTTTCAAAATTATTCAAGCTCTGTCAAGGTGTTGGGGTCATGGCTACACAGCAAAAGTTGTATCCTGAAAAACTCCCTAGTCTTTGCCAATGTCAAGTATCCCCGGGTGATACCATGATGCAGCCAACACTGTGCTTGAATATAAGGAGGCAGTTACTTAGTGATGTGTTGTGTTGAATTTGCCCCAAACATAAGGCTTTGCATTTAGGCCAAAAAGTGTATTCCTTTACAATCACCAATGTCCTCATGGTAACATCCCTGAGCAGGTTCATTCCTGTCCTGCAGCTCAGTTCAGAAGGACGACTGTATGTTTGATGTGTCTGGGTGGTTTAATATATAATCCACAGCATAATTATTAACTTGACCATGCTTAAAGAGATACTCAACGTCTGATTTGTTATTGTTACCCATCTACCAATCACTACCCTTCTTTACAAGGCTTTTGAAAAGCTTGCTGGACTTTGTAGTTGAATCTGTGCTTGAAATTCAATACTTGACTGAGTGACCTTACAGATGTTGTATGTATGGGGGACAGAGGAAGGGGTAGTAAGTATCCTTACCTTGTGCGAGACGAATCAGCTCATAGGGCAGGACCCTATCTTCTGTTTCTATAGCGTGAGGCCACTGAGTTGGTACACAGGAAGGGGTAGTCATTAAAAAATCATGTCAATTCCTCTTTCGCACATAGTGTGTCCATGTATCTTATGTGATTTGTTGTGCCAAATTTGACTACTGAACTCATTTAGGCTTACCTAAACAAAGGGGGAGAATACTTATGCAACTATATTTCAGTTTTTAATTTGTATTCATTTGTAAACATTTGCACTTTTTTCTTTTCACTTTGACATTATGGATTATTTTGTGTAAATCAGTTAAATCCATTTCAATCCCACTTTTGTTACATTACAAAGGTGGAAAAAAATTCAAGGGGGCGAATACTTCTGATACCCACTGTAACGGTGAATATTGACCTGTATCGTGTGTCAGAAGAACATGCACCATTCGGAGTGAGAGTGCTCTGTGGTATTCAGAGATGCTGATTCCACTCCCTCTTATTCAGGAGAAGTCAACACTGAGTGATACTTCTCACTACTGTTAGGGAGTTGAAATAGAAATACCTGTGTATGTTTTCAAGTGGAATTCAGATAAGCATAAAAAGACGGTGGTATTCCATTAATGGCCTTCTCTCTCTCTCTCTCTCTCTCTCTCTCTCTCTCTCTCTCTCTGTACATCTCTTTTTCTCTTTCTTTGTAAATCTCTCTCTTTGTACATCTATTAACAACAATGGGAACAAAATGACACTAAATCCCCATGAATCCTTGCTGCTGTTCCGTCCGGCGGCGTCTCCGCGCTTGCCGGCGCTTGGTGGCGACGTCGAAGCACGTGACCATCATGACGTTGGCCTTGCAGAGGTTAACCTTGCTCTCCAGCCTCGCCGTGACCACCTCTAACGCTTCCAGGTGTTCCAAAGAGTCAACCTCAAACGTCTGCCACAGGTCAACTACACAAACACAACACAGTGATCAGTGATGACTGGCCACCAAATTAGCATGATCCAAAACTGCCTATTTCAGCTAGCCATCATCTTAATATAACATGAACTACAGAGGCCTCTCAGGATCAACATTAGCCACACAACACCCTTACAAATACACCAGACAAGGACATGAGATAAGAGGAGAGGCAATCAGGGAAGGGAATATCTTATTATACCGGTTCTATGGCAATACGAAGACTTCATGCAATAGCTGCTATTGCATTGGTCAATAATAAAAAGATGATTGTTCACACCTTGTAGTGTAAGTCCAGTTGCTTAGAGAAATAAACTTACTAGTTAATGAATTGCTGATTACTCTATAGTAAACACTTACACTCTTGGTTCCATTTCCCTGGCTCCAGCATGAGATTCTGTTTGGCCAGCACCAGCTCTCTCTTCAGGCTGTTGTACTTGGCTCTCACCTCTTCGATCCTCTGCTGACGGTGCTCCAGGAACTTGAGTTTGGCACTGAAGCAGGCTATTCCCTGTTAACAACAACACAGCCAAGGACAATGAGAGCTTCAGCTACACATCCATTTACACAGAGAAGAGCCTCTTCAGAACAACAAGCCTCATATTATGGATGCAAGCCATTTTCTTAGGTTAGTTCATAGTGTATATGTATTGTATTTAAATACAAACGTATATACAAAAACATTTTTTTAATCGAGCATACAGCCATGCAATCTTCATAAACATTGGCAGTAGAATGGCTCGTACTGAAGAGCTCAGTGACTTTCGACGTGGCACCATCATAGGATGCCACCTTTCCATCAAGTCCATTTCTGCCCTGTTATTGTGAAGTGGAAACATCTAGGAGCAATAACGTCTCAGCCGTAAAGTGGTAGGCCACACAAGCTCACAAAACGGGACAGCAGAGTGCTGAATTGGAACACAGACTGTGCCCGACCTCACTAATGCTCTGTGGTTGAATGGAAGCAAGTCCCAACAGCATTGTTCCAGCATCTAGTGGAAAGCCTTCCCAGAAATGTAGAGGCTGTTATAGCAGCAATGGGGGGGACCAACTCCATATTAATGCCCATGATTTTGGAATGAGATGTTCGACGAGCAGTTGTCCACATACTTTTGGTAATGTAGTGTATGTATGTATGTACTGCACATGGACTTTATACATGAAATGCATTGTATGCTTGCATTGTAAGTTTGCCATTGTTCTTGAGTTGTGTTTGGCTATTTATGTGTTTGTACACAAACTCAAGAATAGCTCTGATTTCTCCTGATGAACTAAACTAAACATGTAGCCAAGCCTATCCTCAAACACCCACTGACATCTTGTCCCCTCACCTGTTTGCCTGCTCCTCCTCTCCTCTGCAGCCTATCCACGTCATCTATCTCATAGACCTTGATCTCGTAGGCCTCTGAGATGCCCCTGTCCACCCAGCGAGACCTGGGCCCACTGGCAGACCTCCTCAGAGATTGGGACATGTCATTGGACAGATGCCGCGGGTGTGAACCTACAGGTCAGATAAAATGGAATAAGATAGTGTAGAGTGGTGCAGAGCAGTGTAGTGTAGAGTAGATTAGTGTAGTGTAGTGTAGTGTAGAGTAGAGTGGAGTAATTCAGAGCCAGGGAAGGCATGAGACTAATGAAAAATTTTATCTTGTGAAGAGACAGCCTTGAAAATGTTAATCTTGTTTCAGTCATAAATTATCCTTGGTTCCTGCCTGTGCTTGGTAAAGATATGATGGAGGGGCAACATGACCCCCTCCTTAGGATCATCTGGCAGAATGCCGAGAATATGTTCTATAAGTTAAGATAAGAGACGGTGCCAGACACATGCCGGCACCAACCCTATGAACTATGTCTATGTAACGTGTCTAACAGGACTGCCCCGGCAGAGCTCCTGATAGACCAATATGGTGCATCAAGTTTGTTGGAACCTCTCCAGTTAACTGTTAATAAACAATGATTCGTTTAAGATTGACTTTGAGTGTCCCTGTGTAGAATTTCCTTGACAATTTGGCGTCAACGAACAGGATGATTGATTCTGCCTGCGTTGCTTTCCAGTGGGGGTCTGCTAGGAAAACCGCTGGCAAATTTTATGAAGTGCGAGGGAAATTCTCTCCTGACCAAAAGAGGATGAGTCCCGCCCAGACCCTTACTGTGAGCTGCCCAGGAGGAGACACATCACCTGCAAACAATTGAGGGACTCAGCAACTGAAGTCAATTTAAATGAATTTGTATAAAAATAGGAAATAATTATAATAAAACCAATTAAACTAAACATAAAAATGGAGGAAGGACCCCCAGTCCTAAGTCAAGTAATAGCACAAAGTGAATGTGGATGTGAGTTGTGTGAGTGTAGTGAATGCGGATGTGAAAGTTTTATGAGTGTGGAAAGTATTAAGCTGATTAAAACTGGGATAATAACAAGATTGAAATTTGGATATTAAGAAATATTATTGGATTTGTAGCCTTAAGTTTAGTTAACAGAAAATCATGTTGAACATTCATTGGTTCTATTTATAGTTTTATTGGTTAGGGATAAGTCAAGTCTCGTACCTTTACCAAAAGTCTGAGACTTTATTTCTCAGACCCTTTAGACAGTCATACAATGCTTTAACCTTATCTTAATCAAATGATCCATAAAGGGACCACTCTGAATATTTCTCAGAATAGTTTTTACAACATTTACTTACGTGTGGGTGTGCAAGTCGCATATTTCTATTATTTTTCTCCATTGTTACTTTATCAAATATCTAGTAGCTGTCACGACTCCTACCGAAGGTGGCTCCCCTTCCCGTTCGGGTGGCGCTCGGCGGTCGTCGTCACCGGCCTACTAGCTGCCACTGATCTTTTCCTCCCCCTCCTTGTCTGTTTATTAGTTACACCTGTTGTTAATAAGGTTTATTAGTTGGGCTTTATTAGCCAGCCGGCCCGCCTGCTGGGTGTGCGGGATTGTTTTATGTGTACTCTTTGTACACGCATGTATGTCACGGTTGTCCGTGTACGTGAGCTGTTTTGGGACTGTTTAGTTCCCCTGTGTTTTGGGGCATTTGTTTTGAGTGGCGTGTGTTTTCACCTGGTCGGTGTATAAAGAAGTAGCGCTACTCTGAACTCTCTGTCTCTTGCGTCTGACTCCTTCCTCCACTACACCCCGGGCATTACAGTAACCCATTAAACTCTTCATATGTTACTTTATCTCTAGTAATCCATTCTACTTTTCTTCACCAATTCCTCCTTTAGACTAGTCTTCTAATCATACAGATGTTTAGATATTTACACCAGATGTTCTATTTAACAGCACATTCGGGAATAGTACTTTCTCCTTTCATATCTCTCACATGCACAAATTCCCTATTCAATACAGATCATCATAAATGCCTACAGACATCCACACCACTCATGTGCATGTTCAACGACTCTAAATAACACCTTGTGCTATTATTAGTGGTTCTCAGACCACGTAGACTATCGTTACACACGTGTTATTCTAAAGGAGAGTGGTGGCTTCAGGTGAGAGAAATCGGGACATTATCAAGGGGCCAGCCAAATGCTAGACCGAGAGTGCCGGGGGGGAGGGGGGTGGTCAACCATGCCAGTAATTGATTTAGGCTTACCCAAAATGGTTTATTTGGGGTATCAGGATGATTGTGGAGGTCTGCACACTGCGGAATTTAGAGTACTTTAGACTAGAAATGCATTGAGATACTGATATGTCATTAACATGCCACTCGCCACAAAAGCTCCAGCTGAAATGTTATTTCCAGAATCCATAAATGAAATTGTGTAATGAAGCATGTGGAATTGTATGAAGCGAAGGTCTTAAGCCATGGTTTTGCAAGTTGGATTGTACAACCCAGAATGGAGGGTTTGAAAGTGTCCGTGTTTTTATGCGTTGATTTTGTTTACTTACTACTTTGATTGTAGATTTTAGCTTTAGTATGATGATTATGAAAGAAATTAGATTCACTCCCGTTAATTTAAGTATAACCTTTATTTTGATTTTGTTACAATGATATAGAAGCTAAAATCTAATGCTTACCTTAAAATGTAATGATTATTAAGAGGATGGAACATTTTATCTTGTGAAGAGACAGCCTTGAAAATGTTAATCTTGTTTTAGTGTCATAAATAATCCTCGGTTCCTGCCTGTGCTTGGTAAAGATATGAAGGGTGGGCGACATGATCCCCTCCTTAGGACCATCTGGCAGAACACCAAGACTATGTTCTATAAGTTAAGACAGGAGATGGTGCCAGACACATGCCAGAACCAACCCTATGAACTATAACTATGTAACTTGTCTGTAACCAGTACATAAGAGATCTAACGGGACTGCCCTGGCAGAGCTCCTGACAGAAGTTCACTGTGGTGCATCAAGTTTGTTGGAACTTCTCCAGTTAACGCTTCTCCAGACCTCCCTGTTAATAAACAATTATTAATTTAAGATTGACTTTGAGTGTCCCTGTGTAGAATTTCCACGACAAGACAAATACAAGCCCCACTAATATCAAGACTATTTTTACTTGACAATTCAAGCACTTTTCTCCTTGGGCTCATTTATTAATGATGTGACCTAGATAAAGTCTTTGGAGGCAAATAAGAGGACAGGAAATGCAATGAATAGTAATCTGTGCAATACCAATGAATTACATAAAAAGACAATATTACTGTACAATGCATTACAATTTGTGAAAATGCACGTCGCACACATAGCTGTTCCTCACTTCATTGCACATCCGTGTTTTTTTGTTGTTAACACAGAAGACTTTGTTCACCAAATCCACAGAGCACATTCCTGCTATTTTAACACAACACAAAATGCAAAGCAGGAAACATGAATCACACACTTGTAACTACAGCGACTTACAATATGACCAGTGGGTAAAACTGGTTCAAATGCAGTCATTACCAGGTCATTTCAACCAGTTTTGTCCAGTTTTGCTCGCTGGCTGTGCATTCAATTAAGGAATTACCCAGATCAGATCTTACCGTTGCTGCTCCTCCTTTTGGGGTTCCTCTCACTTCGGGCCACACTGATCATAGAACAGCTCTTATTGCTGATAGAGTCTCTGTTGGAGGTAATGCTCCCTGTGGCTTCGCTGTCCCTAACCATGCTCTCATAGCCACTGCTCACCACGCTGTTCCTATTGGTCAATAACGCTGTCTTACCCATGGCCGGGGGCAGCTCCCCGCTCAACACACTAGTGACATCACTGGCGTGCCCGCTGAGGTGGTTGGGCCTGCGAGGCGCTGTTACCCTGGCATAGGGTGAGGGTACAGGGTGAACAGGATGAACCTCTCCCATGGATCTACAGGCAGCTCCAGCCGCTGCTGCCATCTTGTCTAGAACTAGTCCTCCGGAGGCCCCGCCAGAGGGGTAGGGCTCTCTGCCGATCTGGAGGAGCTCTGAGATGCGCCCATTGATTACCCGGACAGGGGACTTTGCTATGAGGCGTGGTGGTAGGGTCTGGGGCGAGGGGATCTGGTTTCGGCTTAGAGACTGGGTGGACCAGGGTGGACCATGCTCAGGTCTCTTCCCATCAGGGGACAGACTGGCGCTCCTGTTGATGGACTGACGGAACGCTTTGGGAGAGAAGCTGAGGTTCTTGGTACTGGGGATGGGGATGGATATCCGGCGGACCTTAGGGCTGGTCATCATCAGTTTCCCCACCGCGGAGAGCTTAGATCGGCTGGTTCTAGGAGACTGGAGGGCTGTGGAGGTGGTGGTGTTGGGCTCAGTTATAAAGGTTGACCTGTTGGTTTTGGGAGAATGGGCTGTGTAGGAGGTGTTTTTGTCAGTCAAGGGAATGGACCTAGGGGCCCTCCTGGGGCTCCTGCTGGCCCGAGGTAGGGTGGATTGGCTGGACTCCCCTTCCCAACTTCCTTTGGAGCCCTTGGAGCTCCCCATGGAGCTCACAGAGGATAGGCTACTGCCTCGGTCCAGAGTGTGGAACTCCAGTGGTATTCTACCTAAAGAGTTGGTCCTGCTTGCCAACTGCTCTAGTTTAGCACTGAAGAGCCTACTGCTTTCCTCTATGGGAGATTCCAGCTTGCCGCTATCATGTCTAACACTCCGAGTGGATGGCTTGGGCTCCAACGGTGAACTACTGGCTGTGCTGAGAGGACTGTTACTAGTTCTCTGTCTCTGCTGCTGCTCCAGGCTGTACTTCCAAGCTGGTGAGAAGGGGAGAGGGAGGCTCTCCCTGGCACAGGAGAAGATCCCCTGCCTGGCTGAGGATGGCCTCCTCTCCAGGGTCACCCAGGGACTACCAGGGGTGGATGATGTAACGTCTGGGGCTTTATCTTTATACTCCTCGCTCATTACATAGCTCTCCTGCTTGTTGATATTATGCCAGCCTCTTGGTAGACTGGCTGTTTTGTGGTGGGTAGCTGCAAGGTAACCAGGGATACAGTTCTCTGGTGTATTCCTGCTCCTTTCACTACTGTCCCCTGGTGTCTTTGGAGTAATTAGGGAAGATGGAACAGGTAAGACCCGGTCATAACAGGTTAGGGAACAGGTGGTGAACTCCCCTCCTCTGGGATAGCTCCTTTCTGCTTGGTTACCACTCCTCCCTCTGGCCCTATTCTCTAATGACATCATCTCATAGCAACCGGTCTCCTCCCAGGCATGTGTGTCACATGATGCAATACTATTAGTTTCACCTGGGAAAGGCATCAAAACGCTCTCGTTGGTATTCTTCTCGTGATTCGTCTCAGTAATATAGAACACACCTTCTGTCTCCATCGCCGTTTTACTTCCTGAACCTTTTAGATGATCTTTCTTCTCGGGTTCAGCATAAGTATCCACTCGCGTGAAACGGGTGTTAGAAACCCCTCGGCGATGACGAGACCTCTCCGCATCACTACTCCTACTGAGGTCAGTGAGCGAGGGGTTTATAAAGGAGGGCAAGACCCGGTTCTCCACCCTGGAGAGAGAAGACATGGCTTTGGGTTTGGTGTTGACTTCCACAGCCATGATCTTAGTGGTAGTAGCAGGGTCCATGGCCTTGATAGTGGAACCTGTAGAATCTTCACTAATGTTACTGATAATCCTGATGGGAAGGGAACCCAGTACTGACCCTGAAGAAGCCTGGCCAGAGGAGGAGTGGGCATCCCTGATCCTGATGATGTTCCCTGCCCGGTCTCCTCTCTCCAGCGCCCCGCTGATGGTAACCTCCTCCACCATGGTGAACACCAGCTCATCCTGACCCGTCTGGTCCAATGGCTGCTGGACCATGACCGTGATGGTGGCCTTCATCTCCTTCAAGTCCAACTCTGTAGTAGGCAGCTTGGAAAGCTGGGGAAGGATCATCTCTCCTAGGGGAACACTGGTAGCCAAGGAGGAGGTGGTGGAGGACGAGGGGGAGAGGAGGGATGGAGAGACAGAGGGGGATATCGGAGTGCTTTTGCCCGCCGGAGAGGTCCTGGTCTGGTGTTGCAGCAAGCCAGACCTCCCTGGGTATCCAGCTGGCTCCAGAGGCAGGGGAAAAAGAGACAGAGGAAGATGAGAGCTTGGCACCGGGCTGATCTGAGTGTAGATGTCACTGTGCTGTGGAAGAAAGCTGTACTCAGGGGGGTTGCCTTGGTTCTGGCAGGCTGGATGTATACTGATAGAGCCACAGGGGTTTGGTTGGTCCTCTTTGGAGCTGGCTGCACTTCCCTCCTCACAGTCATACAGACCAGAGTCCTCTCTCTGAAAACTGTCGACCGGAAGACTGCCATCTGTCACCAGGCTCTCTTTCTCTCCCACAATGGAAAGCTCACACCACTTCACCTTCATATTCAGTAGTTTCAAGAAGGAGGTATTCTCCATAGTTTCAGTTCTGCCTGAGCCATCTTGGGGGACTGGAGGGGACTCGGTCATGGCAGAAGGTTCTTTTAACGATGACTTGATAACTGTTTCGCTGCCGTCGATGCACCCGAGTCGCTCCTGCAGCTCTGCGAAAGTGTCACACTTAAGACTTAAGTTCCTCTCACATTGGCCCACCTCTGCTGTATTCTGAGGAAGTTGTTCTTGGATGATGCTCTCATTCTTCTTCTTCTCTCCCTGCAGTCTGGGCATGATGTTTAGAAGGTGCTGCAATAGCTCTTTCTTTAGAGCAGAAAGCTCAGCATCCTCCGATTCCGCTTCAGCCTTATTCTGGTGTAGAGAGTGGATAATGGGGGTAAACTCCGGCTGGCCCTGGCCCTGCTGGGTCAGCTCCGCACTGGGCTGCTGGACCGAGCCATCGGGGTTGACGTGGATGACCGTGTCACAGCACTGGTTGCTGCTGGAGTGGTCATCCAGCAGGTCGCCACCGAGCCTGAGCTGGGGCAGGTCACTGAGGTCAGAGTCCACAGCATTGGTAGAGTGAAACGCTCTGAGAGAGAAGGGACTACTCCCTCCACTCCTTTCTCTACTCAGACTTCTACCACTGGGAGAGCAGGATGTTGAATGCTGAGAGAGAGAGCGAGAGAGAGCGAGAGAGAGCGAGAGGTCAAAGTTAGTGATAATTTTTTTTGCCTCGCTACAAAAAAAAATGCTACTAAACTGCTTCAATTGTTTACTGTTAGGCCACCCAAGGTTCATTGAATAACACTTTTAACAACATTCTTGGCACCAAGAATGTAATGGTAAGTAATCTATAATTCAGTAGACATACGTTTGCCTTCTTCTGTGTCCTGCGAATGCGCGAGGCAATTTGGACAGTGGAGAATGTCTCTGGGAAGTGTTCTGGTGAGTCAGTCACATGGGCCAGCACGGTCGTATGACAGTTAATATTACCCAGAGACTCCTGTAGCAGCATGGTCACTTTACTATCTCTGTGGTGAGCACAAAATACAACCATCCTCATCATCACCGTCATGCATTATACATAGTACAATTATATGACATACCAGTATTAAAGACTCAATTTCATGATCTACTGCTTGAATCAATTGTTTTGAATTGAAAGTCTCCAGTATCTAACCTGTAGGGGATGTTTTTGTTTCCATTGTTGAGTAGGGCCAGTATAACACTGCCCAGTTCAGACTCAGGACGTCCTGTTCTGCTGTCACTGGTTCTACTGGTCCCCTTTATACTGTTAGCCAGGTCTATCATGATCAACCTGCTATGACCCCCTGGTACTGATAGAGGGAGAGGAGAGGAGAGGAGAGGAGAGGAGAGGAGAGAGGAGAGGGGAGAGAGAGGAGAGAGAGGAGAGGAGAGAGGGAGAGAGGAGAGGAGAGGAGAGGGAGAGGGAGAGAGAGGAGAGGGAGAGGAGAGGAGAGGAGAGGGAGAGGAGAGAGGAGAGGAGAGGGAGAGGAGAGGAGAGGAGAGGGAGAGGGAGAGGAGAGGAGAGGAGAGGAGAGGAGAGGAGAGGAGAGGAGAGGAGAGGAGAGGAGAGGAGAGAATTCACTAGAGGAAATGAACGGCGGAAAAACTGAGCAAATAGAGCAAAGAAAATAATAAAAAAATAAATCCAAGGTATTCCAAGTATTCTTAGAAAACAAGTGAGGTACAGTTTATTCAGTCAGCCGTATGCAAATGAAGTCTCCAGATATTAGCTTGATAGCTTACTCACGAGTCCGTACGGTGACACATACAGTGCAAGCTACGTACAGGTCACTGACCAATAAGAAGAAGGAAAAAATACGAACAAAAATAAAGAGTGTACAGACATTTTTACTGTCAGTGTCTTGACAAAGTACTCTGACTGAAACGTGGACACAGTAAGCAATGTGCATAGGTAATAACCTTATTTCCTACACACCGTAGATATAGGGCCCATAGATATCTCTATCTGATCTATATAGCGTGCCAGAGTTATCTTTTCTACAATGCACAGAAATAGCCACCTTTGCCACTGCCCTCTGCGAGCTGCTGTTGGACGTGCAGAGTAAAAAACATATGGGAGCTGGAGGAGGACGATGGTGTGGTGATGTCACTGCGAGCTCCACTCGTCGGGCCGCCGGCCCGGTGGCGCGATGCGATGGCTGCATCCAGCAGGAAGGCAGCTCTCTCGGCGTTGGGGGCAGATACCACACTGTGGTGCCGAAGCTGCATTAGAGGAAAACAGCATATTTAACTTTATTTTATATTCATATTTTATTTTCACGACAGAACATAGATAATGTATGTAGAGAGGGAGATAGGTCGGATAGAGGTACAATGGCACAGAGGTGGAAAGGGGGACTCCGGGACAGACACCGGCACAGCAAGGCATGAATATAATATGACATGTTGTTCAATGTGACAATGCCAATGTAATTTTGTAACTGGGATTATGTACTGTAATTAAGTTAAATCCCACTCCCTGGCTCTTCTGATAATGCATCTGAATAAGGAATGAATTAGTGTTGTCTAATTCCTGACTGTGTTAGTACTAAACAAAACAGTAATTATATATAAGTAATTATATACAGTGCCTTCAGAAAGTATTAACACCCCCTGACTTTTGCCACATTTTGTTGTGTTACAGTCTGAATTTAAAATGGATTAAATTGCTATTTTGTGTCACTGTCTACACACAATACCCCCTTAATGTCAAAGTGGAATTGAAAAAAAAAAAATTGTTTTTCGACATTTTTACAAATGTATTAAAAATTAAAGGCTGAAATGGCTTGAGTCAATAAGTATTCAACCCCTTTGTTATGGCAAGCTTAAATACGTTCCGGAGTAAACATTTGCTTAACAAGTCACATAATAAGTTGCATGGACTCACTCTGTGTGCAATCACAGTGTTTCACAAGGTTTTTGAATGAGTACCTCATCTCTGTACCCATCAAATACAATTATCTGTAAGGCCCCTCAGTTGAGCAGGGAATTTCAAACACAGATTCAACCACAAAGACCAGGGAGGTTTTCCAATGCTTCAGGAAGAGCCAGCAGCACACCACCTTCCTTCCCACTGCTGGCTTACCTCTGAAGCTAAGCAGGGTTGGTCCTGGTCAGTCCCTGGATAGGAGACCAGATGCTGCTGGAAGTGGTGTTGGAGGGCCAGTTGGAGCCACACTGTCCTCTGCTCTAATGAATAAATATCCCAGGGCAGTGATTGGGGACATTACCTTGTGTAGGATTACATCTTTTGGATGGGATGTTAAATAGGTGTCCTGACTCTCTGTGGTCACTAACAATCCCACGAGACTTATCGTAAGAGTATGGGTGTTAACCCTAATGTCCTACCTAAATTCCTAATCTGGACCTCATACTGTCACCTAATCATCCCTAGCTTACAATTGGCTCATTCCTCTCCCCTGTAACTACTCCCCAGGCTGTGAATGAGTTTTCAGTCAACTTACCTGGTAAAAAAAGAAGGGCACCTATTGGTAGATGGGTAAATGTTTAAAAAGCAGATGTTGAATATCCCCTTGAGCATGGTGACGTTATTAATTATACTTTGGATGGTGTATCAATACACCCAGTCACTACAAAGATACAGGCGTCCTTCATAACTAAGTTGCTGGAGAGGAAGGATACCGCTCAGGGATATCACCATGAGGCCAGTGGCGACCTGTCATTCAGGGCAGAGCTCCTGATTATTAGCTAAAATAAATAAATAAATAATTTATACATTGGCTCGGTGTTCTGTCACTCATAAGGGCGCTACGTCACCACCAAATCTACGGGTAAAGCTAGAAAATTAAATCCAGTTGATTGCTGCCATAGAGTTACATTAGAAGTGCCCATCCAAGAAGGCTCAAGGTCATTGGCCACAGATAAAATTACTATCCCATTATATCCACAGTAGCGTTGATTGGACTGATGTCAACACCATACTTTCAAAATCTTAGCTAACAGTCATCATCATGAATCAAGTCAACAATCTACTGGCAAATCCTTTTTAATCCTTGTCATATGAAGATAAATAGTGAAGAGAAATTATAGATTATAAATGTATCGGACAACAAATGTATCAGCTCATTGGACAACAACAAGTTGGAAATTGCAAATTCAACAATGAGTGGTTTGGAAAGAATTAGTGGCTAACTGCAAGTATTGCAAAGCAATCACTAGCCTGCTATTCAGTGGAGTTGGTGTGTGGTCCAAGTCTATGTTTAAGGGTCTCTTTGCCAAGCTTTAATGATAAATATTCAACATTGGCCATGCTGTCAATCAGCAGGATTTTTGCCATGCTCAAAACAACTGTTAACTCAGAACTGGGAAATCTGACTTCAGTGAGTTCAAGACAACTGGAAACTTGGGAAAAAACAAGCTCTGACTGGGAAAATACATTTTAAACGGTCATCCAACTCAGATTTGTAAATCAGGAACTCTGGCCTCTTTCTAGAACTCCGACCTGAAGATCACTGATGTCATCATATTTCAACCTTGTTTTTTTCCAGAGTTCCCAGTTGTCTTTAAAGCACCATAAATCCAGAGAATACCAGACTTTGATGACAAAGTTTTATCACGAAGGACCGCTGTGCCACCTTCCTGTTCAAGTCAGCACAGCACAACAAGGTGTCCAAAAATGTATTGTATGCTGCTGCATAAATTATGTAATATGCCATAGAGATATGTGTACTGTAGCTAAGTGTATGTCGTGTAGTAAACTATTAGTAGCCCATGTGCCTCATCCTAATAATTTGGTCTATTTTCCCCTCTTAATTTTGCCAGCTATTCTGGCTTGGTGGTGCACATGTAGCCTATAACCTGTTTTAGAGAAATGAAATCAATGAATATTGTAAGAGCTTTCATTGTCTGCGTATATGCCCCCTTCATTTATCCTATGGTTCTGACTTGGTGTACAGGGAAAACACTGTAAGAACGGCCCATGTTCTGGATTCTGAATTTTTAAAGGGCTGCTTCGCTGCCAGACAAGGCTCCGCTGATAACCAGGTGTAGTAGTGGTAAGGTTTTGGGACTGCTGTTGGGACTCTGCTGTTGGGACAGCTTTATGTAGTTCCTAACAGTTTGTGGGCACCGTTTCTTACTGTTATAGCGCAATTAAAGTATTGTTTAGCGTTGTGTTGTGGCTTTGCTGGCACACATTCCCTAAACATTAGTTTGCCCCACAATATTTACATGCTAAAATAGCCACCATTCGTATGAGGCGAATGGTGACTTCAAAACAGTTACAGAGTTTAATGGCTGTGATAGTTTTCTCCTAAGTATGGCTCAACAACATTGTAGTTACTCCACAATACTAACCTAAATGACAGTGTGAAGTGAAAAGAAGGAAGCCTGTACAGAATAAAACTATTCCAAAACATGCATCCTGTTTGCAATAAGGCACTAAAGTAAAACCTCAACAACAAAAAATAATTTTTTAAAACTTAATTTCCTGAATATAAAGCGTTATATTTTGGGCAAATCCAACACTCTTCATAATTTCAAGCATGGTGGTGGCTGCATCATGTTATGAGTATGCTTGTCAACAGCAAGGACTAGGGAATTTTGGGGGATAAAAATAAACGGAATAGAGCTAAGCACAGAAAAACTTGGTTCTGTCTACTTTCCAACAGACACTGGGAAACATTCACCTTTTTGCAGGAAAATAACCTAAAACACAAGGCCAAATATACATTGGAGTTGCTTACCAAGACGACATTGAATGTTCCTGAGTGGCCAAGTTCTAGTTTTGACTTTAATTGGCTTGAAAATCTATGGCAAGACTTGAAAATGGCTGTTGAGAAATGATCAACAACTTACTTGTCAAAGCTTGGAGAAATTTTAAAAGAACAATGTGCAAATATTGTACAATCCAGATGTACAAAGCTCTTAAAGACTTACCCAGAAAGACTCACATCTGTAATCGCTGCCAAAAGTTATTCTGACATGTATTGACACAGGGGTGTGAATACTTATATAAATGAGATATTTCCGTATATCATTTTAAGTACATTTTAAATACACTTCTAACATTTTAAAAAACATGTTTTCAATTTGGCATTATGGGGTACTGTGTGTAGATGGGTGAGAAAAAGATCAGTTTAATACATTTTTAATTCAGGCTGTAACACAACAAGATGTGGAATAAGTCAAGGGGTTATGAATACTTTCTGAAGGCACTGTAAGATACACTTAGATACACATGACACCTTAGTGACATGTGTAGTAGTAACAATGTTACTACAGTAGCATGTGTTTTTCTGTGTTCTTAAGACTTGGGACTTCATTAAGAAACTGGTCTTACGCAGAGATTTCACACCAATGCTGCACATAGAGAAATTCAATGGAGAGCTGACTCTTCCATATTCTGCATAGCAAAGAATCAAGTCAGTTCTATAAACGTTACACATTTCTATGTGATCTGAACGGTCCACAACAATAAGCCCCTGTATTATCATTTACCTGTATTCCATAGATGGGGTCCTCAAAGAGATAAAGGTCTGCCGATGGGCTGTCCTGGAGGTTGCCTGACAGTAAGTCCCTGATGGTCTCATCCTCCCCACAGACCTCCATAGCGGACACAGACACAGCCAGGCTGGCTCCAGTCCTCTCCCTCCTCCTCCTCTCTGTGTGACTGTAGAACCAGGAGATGGCACACGGGATGACCCCTAAACTCTGGCTGCTGCTATCACTACCCATCATGGTGTGCGACTTCCCTGTTAACCACAGTAATAAGACACACACAACACAGTCAGTTTGGGTGCTCTGTGTGTCTGCGTGTGCGTGTCTGTGTGCGAAAGTGCGTGCCAACCTGTGTGTGTGTGCGTGCGTGCGAGGGAGAGAGGGAAAGAGACAGAGCATCTTGGTAAACAGCTCGCGGGTAGGGGGGCTTCAGAGTTGGTTTATTGAAACTGTCAGTATTTACAGTCCCCATTGTAGGGTTAACTTGGAGGACAGAGGGGATAGAAAGGGCAGATTTCCCCCCAAATTAAGGTTCTAACAAAACAGTTTTAATTGTCCACACCCAAAACACTGTCAAAATACCATCTTCTGAAATGGAAGTTATTTAAGCAATAAGGCTCAAGGTGGTGTGTTATATGGCCAATATACTACGGCTAAGGGCTGTAATCCAGGCATTCCGCGTTGTGTCGTACGTAAGAACAGCCCTTAGCCGTGGTGCCTTATTGCTATTATAAACGGTTTATCAACGTAATTGTCACACCCGTCCTATACAGTCTGATGTACCAGGGCTTTTAGCCAATCAGCATTCAGGGCTTGAACCTCCCAGTTTATAATACAGAACATATTCCCTCCAATTTAATAATGAATTTATTGATAATACCGGATTGGATTTACATACGGCACTTTACATTGTATGCCACTGCCACTTACTAGCAGACACTTTTATCTTCCTCCAATAAGCACTTTGAAAAAAAGATGCCACTTAGTACCAAAAAGGGTTCTTCCCTGACCCCCACAAGGAACCCTTTCATAACCCTTTTTATAGAGCAATGTGTAGAAGCCACCTAAGTGATCCAGTATAGAGGAGGGAGGGACTTTTGTCCCATATTACAGTACCATAACTCTAGTGATCCGTGTCCTAGGTTTACTCACTCTAATCCAAATGCTAATTGAATTAGGGTAAGAGAATTGGTTTTCTCCAATTAAAGGCGAACCAGCCTGCCATCATTCATTCCAGAGGGCCATTCTATGGAGGGAGGGAGAGAGATTGATATCCCCTGGCAGCCGACCTGCCGCCGTCTACACCGCCCGACTAATTCAATCTGATTTACGGTCGGTTGAGTCATGTGTAGTAGAAAGGTATAGCTCCAAGGAGACACTGCCCTTACAGGAGAGAAAGGGGTTTTATGTATTTGTGTCACACAGACAGTCGTCTATTAAAAGCCTTTAGTAAAGCTAAGTGGATTCCATTTTCCTAATAGCAGACCAGAGATAGTCTTACAGTCCATTTAGTTTTTTAGTCCACCTCGGCCTTCTCATCCTGACTGACAAAATATTTGCGTCATGTTGACGTGTTTTGCAGGCAGAGCGACGGCGGAAGAAGCTTAAAAACACTTGGGATGTATTATGGATGAATCTCCTGCTTTTATTTATCGAAGAGGTGGAAAATGAATGGAATGGAAGATGGGATGAATAAAGGAGAGGACAGATGGAACACCTCCCATGCCACCACAGCCCCCATAGGGAAAAGAGAGATGGAACACCTCCCATGCCACCACAGCCCCCATAGGGAAAAGAGTGATGGAACACCTCCCATGCCACCACAGCCCCCATAGGGAAAAGAGAGATGGAACACCTCCCATGCCACCACAGCCCCCATAGGGAAAAGAGTGATGGAACACCTCCCATGCCACCACAGCCCCCATAGGGAAAAGAGTGATAGAACACCTCCCATGCCACCACAGCCCCCATAGGGAAAAGAGAGATGGAACACCTCCCATGCCACCACAGCCCCCATAGGGAAAAGAGAGATGGAACACCTCCCATGCCACCACAGCCCCCATAGGGAAAAGAGAGATGGAACACCTCCCATGCCACCACAGCCCCCATAGGGAAAAGAGACATGGAACACCTCCCATGCCACCACAGCCCCCATAGTGAAAAGAGAGATGGAACACCTCCCATGCCACCACAGCCCCCATAGTGAAAAGAGAGATGGAACACCTCCATGCCACCATGCCCCCATAGGGAAAAGAGAGATGGACCACTGCCCCCATAGGGAAAAGAGAGATGGAACACCTCCCATGCCACCACAGCCCCCATAGGGAAAAGAGAGATGAAAGCGATGGATGCAACTCCCATGCCACTGCACACAGGAAAAAGATAAAAGATTAATTCAAGAGATATATAAAAGACATTGACGAAAGAGATAATAGCCACTCTCCTTATGAGGTTTGGTCTTCATGGCCACTTAAAACAATGCTACTTTCCTGATGAAAATAACATCATAGATGAGCATAGGCTGGTCATGCTGATCACGGTATGCATGTATGCTTTTGGCTAATGCTGGTTTTGCTGCTGACTAGCCTTCGCTGTGTTTCTGCCGGTGCCTTCGCTGTGTTTCTGCCGGTGCCTTCGCTGTGTTTCTGCCGGTGCCTTCGCTGTGTTTCTGCCAATGCCTTCGCTGTGTTTCTGCCGGTGCCTTCGCTGTGTTTCTGCCGGTGCCTTTGCTGTGTTTCTGCCGGTGCCTTTGCTGTGTTTCTGCCGGTGCCTTCGCTGTGTTTCTGCCAATGCCTTCGCTGTGTTTCTGCCGGTGCCTTCGCTGTGTTTCTGCCGGTGTCTTCGCTGTGTTTCTGCCGGTGCCTTCGCTGTGTTTCTGTCGACGCCTTCGCTGTGTTTCTGTCAATGCCTTCGCTGTGTTTCTACCGGTGCCTTCGCTGTGTTTCTGCCGGTGCCTTCGCTGTGTTTCTGCCGGTGCCTTCGCTGTGTTTCTGCCGGTGCCTTCGCTGTGTTGTTGCTGGTGCATTCGCTATGTTTTTTGTGGTGACCAGCAATCACAGTGTTTTTGCCGGTGCCTTCGCTGTGTTTCTGCCGATGCCGTCGCTGTGTTTCTGTCGACGCCTTCGCTGTGTTTCTGTCGACGCCTTCGCTGTGTTTCTACCGACGCCTTCGCTGTGTTTCTGTCGACGCTGTCGCTGTGTTTCTGTCGACGCCTTCGCTGTGTTTCTGTCGACGCCTTCGCTGTGTTTCCGATGCCTTCGCTGTGTTTCTGTCGATGCCTTCGCTGTGTTTCTGTCGATGCCTTCGCTGTGTTTCTGTCGACGCCTTCGCTGTGTTTCTGTCGACGCCTGTCGCTGTGTTTCTTCGACGCCTTCGCTGTGTTTCTGTCGATGCCTTCGCTGTGTTTCTGTCGATGCCTTCGCTGTGTTTCTGTCGACGCCTTCGCTGTGTTTCTGTCGATGCCTTCGCTGTGTTTCTGTCGATGCCTTCGCTGTGTTTCTGTCGATGCCTTCGCTGTGTTTCTGTCGACGCCTTCGCTGTGTTTCTGTCGATGCCTTCGCTGTGTTTCTGTCGACGCCTTCGCTGTGTTTCTGTCGATGCCTTCGCTGTGTTTCTGTCGATGCCTTCGCTGTGTTTCTACCGGTGCCTTCGCTGTGTTTCTACCGGTGCCTTCGCTGTGTTTCTGTCGATGCCTTCGCTGTGTTTCTGTCGATGCCTTCGCTGTGTTTCTACCGGTGCTCTCACTGTGTTTTCGTTGTTCCCAGCCTCTGCTGTGTTTTTGCTGGTGACCAGCCTTAGCTGTGTTTTCGTTGGTGACCAGTCTTCGCTGTCTTCGCTACGTTTTTGTAGGCTGAGCAACATATGCTGGCTTGGAAAGTGATATTAAATTCCAATTAAAATTCAGCCAGAGTGGGGCTCTCCAACAACTGGAACTTTTATTCACCCACAATCTGGATTCAGAATGACTGCCAGGGTTAGAAAGATGAATAAATAAGACTAACTAAACAATCTAAACTGGAACAACCATTTCAGTAACAGGTGCAATAAGTACAACGAACAGATTGGATTAGTTTAGAACAATGATTAAAAAAATAAATACATCTTTGTGTGGCATAAGATTCATTAATCAATCAATGTACATGCAAAAATACAACAAACAAAACTGATATTGAAATAAACAATTCTAAGAATCAACTGCAAAATACGATAATGATGGGCTTGGTAAGACCAGTTTGACCAGCTAGAGCAGGGATAGGCAACCTTTGCAGGCCTGCAGATATATATTTTTGAGAGTTAGACTAGTAGAATACACACAAGGTGCAATTTCAAAATCGTGTTATGTCAGTCACTGACAGTCACTCAATTAGCAATGTCAGCTAACATGTTTAATATTGGTAAATTAGTCTAGCCAGCTATCTAAACTTGTAGTAATCATATATATTTTTGTCACTCTCACTCAGATATAGTATTAAATATTGCAAACATTTATCTCCACCCTTCAGCAAAATGTTAAGAATTGTAGGAAATCAGTTGTAAAATTACATTTTTACACTTCATGGCTAGATCATTAGAATTGCATGCAATTATAATAAAATCCTCAATCTTCTCTCTGCCTAATGGCAAGACGTGTTTCTCTCCACTGTCAAGAGGAGAGAAAACATTTCACTTAGGGCCCTCAAAAGGCTAGGGCCAGCTTTGACTGCGTGTGTAGGTACCCACACCTGGGAGCCACTGCAGCCCTTCATGAGTTCAGAGTTGCTAGAAAGGTTGCTAGATTGAAACCCCAAGCTGACAAGGTAAACGTCTGTCATTCTGTCCCTGAACAAGGCAGTTAACCCACCATTCCTAGGCTGTCATCGTAAATAAGAATTTGTTCTTAACTGACTTGCCTAGTTAAATAAAAGTAAAACTTTTTTTTTTTTAAAGACCATGGACCAGTTTGAAATTTATGCTGGTTTATGCAGTTTTGTTCATTACTTACCCGCTTCACCATGTCCAAAACACAGAATACATCCGTCTGCCCCGTTGACCACAGAACGGATGACGTCAGGCAAAATACCTACACACACCTCCGCCTAGCAGAGAAGATAAAGGAGGGATCGAAAAATAGGGTGAAAAAAGGAGAAAAATAGGGTGAAAAATGAGAAAAAGAGGGTGAAAAAAGGAGAAAAATAGGGTGAAAAAAGGAGAAAAAGAGGGTGAATCCATCCATCCACCTTAGCATTCATCCAGCTGTTTAAAACGCAAATAACACTTAAGTGGAGGGGCATGATTGAATGAAATGGCTGACTGTGTCTGATCCATCAAACAACACTAACACACACAGCTGGGAAAGGAAAGAGGCTGGAAGGCTAAGATAACAGCGCTCGATATAGCGATGGCTGTCTGGAAACGGCATTTTAAGTCCCATCAGTTTTCAGGTCATCAGACAGAGATAACAAACCAACCGTACTGTACTGTACCCACTGACCTGGGTTGACTCTAGGGGGAAGGCTGCGTCAAAGACATATGTCTTAGAGTGGCCCTTGGCTTCCCCAGCGTGTGTCGGCGTGGAGTTGGAGTGTGGCTGTTGATTGTGGTTGGTGGTAGGATCAATAAAGGTGACCCTTTTCTTGGCTGGGTCCACCCTAAGAATGGGTGGCTGGGGTTGGGAAGGGGGCACGGTGGGAGAGGGGCAGACTCGCAGCACCACTTTGACCTGTGTGGAGAGAAGAAAGCTGGTGGTGAAGATGTGATCATGTTTTTTTTCAGGGGGGCTCTTGGGAACTGGGATGAACAGGTGTTGAGTAGGTAGGTAAGGGAAATTATACCGTAATGCTTGAAGTTATGTCAAATGTCTTTTATATTTTTTTTGTTTGTTATTTGCACCAAAGAAAACAGGTGATAGACAACAATACAGATAAAAACGTCTTTTTTTTACAGTGTGCAGGTGTGGTTGGAAGCCCAAGGGTTTATATGAAAACCACACCACAAACAAACAATATACAATACATAAGTACAAATATAATAAAGGTTTGTTAAAACAGATTATCCTACTAATTACAAATATACAAATGAACTGATCAGCAATCACGATCAGTTCATGTTTAACGTGGGTGTGCATGTGAAAGTGTGTGCATGTGAAAGTGTGAATGTGTGCGAGAGTTAGGCTATATGGAGGAGGTCCCTGAGTATTTCTGTTCATCTGGCTGACCCCCAGTCTTCACTTGAAGTTATTGTAAAGTCCTAACTTGAATCTTCATTATCCGACTTGAATCTTCTATTTAAAAAAAGGTTTGGTCTAATTTTTACGATAAATGGTCCAGGTCGAAGACAAGATCTACATAGAAATCCATAAAAAGAGCATTTACTAAAAGGTTTAGTGGAAGCTAAAAGAGTATTTAAATATTCCATATGGGGGAAAAACAACAGTAAAAGCATTTTTTATACACAAAATAAAACTGATAGAACCAAGAAGGAAAGTATGAAAATCCATGCATTATTAAACAATCAAAATCCAAAACAATAATATCTAAATGCATCAGATGTGATTGTAGAATAGTCAAAGCAGCTGTCAATATGGGTCACAGGCAGGATGCTCTCGTTCTTTTAAAGGAGGTTGGAAACGACAGACACAGCAGTCGTATTAAACCCTAGGAGTTTCCCAGCGTTCCTGATTCTATTCGCTTCTATCCCCTGCTATTTATATGTTTCCTTTGGAATAGGTGTACGAAGACGTTAAGCTAAACGGAGTAGGGATATCGCACAGCTAGGCAACTGAGGAGAGACTTCAAACGTCACTGGTAAAGAGTGAGAAAAAGGCAGCATTCTGCTGTTCACCCCTGTGAGATGGTGTCTCTTTTACACCAACTTAGTTACAAGAGAAGAGGAATGTAGAGGAAAACTTGTACAGATCAAAGCACACTGTCTGCCACTCTGACTTAAACACTCACAGACTAGTGCTAGAGAGAGGATATACAGTAACTGTAGTAGCTGTTATTATAGCTGTTATTATAGGCTACACAGTTTACCCTGTACTATAAAGCATTGAAATCCTATAATTCAGTGTAATGAGTCTATGTAATTGTATGCTGTTAAATTGTCTGTAAAAGCACTATATAAATCTAATCAATGATAAATTATTATTAATTCATGTGGCTACATCCTATATATCCCGAGTAGGAACGCCACATGAACAGATTTCTGCTGTTCAGATATTAACTTAGCTCTACTAGAAATACAGTGGATTTAAAGGCTCTGAGAGGTTTTATGTTAAGTTAGCTAAGACCTCAACAGCCACTTAACTTAGTTCTCTGAGGTCTGACTCCGCACATCTGAAGGGTAAGAATGTCACAGAACCACCAAGATGAAGCCAATTAACCATGTACTTATGCTTAATAAACCCAACTGAACTGAAGTTTGTTCCATCTGAGCGAGTCTAACCTCACTATGATGACATACCGCATGTGTTTGATAGATCCTTTTTGTTTTCTTCTACTGCCTCTTACGGGGAAAGTAATCCAAAGGTAACGGAAAGTAATCTGACTACATTACTGAGTTGGGTAATAAATCCTTTCTTTTGGGGTTATGGTCAGGTTAAAAAATGTAACTAATCTACATTTCCATATTTACAAATCCTTTTCTTGAAGATCAAGAATATAATTAATTGGAATGACTGTAAATCTGACAGACTTTAGATTTTAATGTAAAAATATAGCTTAATCATTGTATTATCTGTATTGAAGTAGAAAGCAATGGGTTAGAAGCCTACATAACCTAACATCCATTTCTGGCCAGCTATGTAAACTCTAACATTGACTTATCTTGTAGTAGATGTCATTCAATTCTTAATATTAATTTTTGTCTTCTTCTAATGCCTCTTATAGGAAAGTAATCTAAAAGTAAATGAAAGTAATCCGTTTACGTTACTTTGGGTATTCCAAAAGCTATGTTACTGATAACAATTTTGGACAGGTAACTTGTAACTGTCACTGATTACATTTAGAAAGTGACCTACCCAACCGTGAACATAATCCATCAGCCTTGATTATGATGATGAATCATAATAAAAGCAAGTGATGGTAGCTAGTCTGTCTGCTATCTGTTGGAGGAAGTCTTGATATGTAACTCCTACCCTGACTGTATGCTATTGAGCTTGTGTCACCGTATATTTATGGGGCTGAATTATTCAAGAAGCCATAGAGAGAGAATGTGGGAAGGATAACCGGAGAGAGAAAGGGAGAGGGGTGAAAGAGCGAGAGAGACAGAGAGAGGAAAAAAATAGGTTCTCCCTGAGTTGTTCTGGGCTGAGTGCAGGTGGAATGGAGGGATGGGATGGAGGCCTGTTATCTGTAACTCTAGACCATCATCTGTGAAGCACGAGGGCAGCCATATTGATTTCGTCTACAGTATACCCCAGAGGGGGAGGGCAGAAACAGAAAGGACATTAACACCACATTATAGCATTTCATAAAGATGGGGGTAGGTATTATGAGTGGCGATATAGGATCTTCTTCACTCCTCGACACAACCACTCTCACTTGCTTAATGACTCTGGAATCACATAAAAAAAGTATATGTGGGAGAACGATTTATTTATTTAATAAAACATGTATTAAAACATTTATTTAAACATGTATTTATACCAAACAAAAATATAAACGCAACATGTTAAGTGTTGGTCCCATGTTTCATGAGCTGAAATAAAAGATCCCAGAAATGTTCCATATGCACAAAAAGCTTAATACTCTTAAATGTTGTGCACAAATTTGTTTACATCCCTGTTAGTGAGCATTTCTCCTTTGCTACGATCATCCATCCACATGACTGTTTAATCAAGAAGCTGATTAAACAGCATGATCATTACACAGGTGTACCTTATGCTGGGGACAATAAAAGACCACACTAAAATGTGCGGTTTTGACACACAACACAATGCCACAGATGTCTCAAGTTTTGAGGGAGCGTGCAGTTAATATGGTAATGTCCACCAGAGCTGTTACGAGAAAATTATTTGTTAATTTCTCTACCATAAGCCGCCTCCAACGTTGTTTTAGAGAATTTGGCAGTACATCCAACCAGCCTCAGAACCACAGACCATGTGTGACAATGCCAGCCCAAGACCTACACATCTGGCTTCTTCACCTGCGGGATCGTGTGAGAACAGCCACCCAGACATCTGATTAAAATGTGGGTTTCCACAACTGAAGAATTTCTGCATAAACTGTCAGAAACCATCAGGGGAGCTCATCTGCATTCTCGTCGTCCTCACCAGGGTCTTGACCTGATCAGGTGGGCAAGCAATTTGCTGACGTTAACATCGTGATCAGAGTGCCCCATGGTGGCGGTGGAGTTATGGTATGGGCAGGCATAAGCTACGGACAACAAACACAATTGCATTTTATCAATGGTCATTTGAATGCACAGAGGTACAGTGACGAGATCCTGAGGCCCATTGTCGTGCCATTCATCTGCCGCCATCACCTCATGTTTCAGCATGATAGTGCACAGCCCCTTGTCGCAAGGATTTGTACACAATTCCTGGAAGCTGAAAATGTCCCAGTTCTTCCATAGCCTGCACACTCACCAGACATTTCACACATTGAGAATATTTGGGATGCGCTGGATCAACGTGTACGACAGCGTGTTCCAGTTCCCGCCAATATTCAGCAACTTCGCACAGCCATGAAAGAGTGGGACAACATTCCTCAGGCCACAATCAACAGTCTGATCAACTCTATGTGAAGGAGATGTGTCACGCTGCATGAGGCAAATGGGGGAAGCACCAGAAACGGACTGGTTTTCTGATCCACGTCCCTACCTTTTTTAAGGTGTCTGTGAACAACAGATGTATATCTGTATTCCCAGTCATGTGAAATCCATAGATTAGAGCCTATTTAATTTATATCAATTGACTCATTTCCTTATATGCTTTAACTAAATAAAATAGTTGCATGTGGCGTTTATATTTTTGTTCAGTGTAGTCAGGTTAAGTCAATGAGGAAAAATTATATTTTAAATGAACGATCTGATTGGTCAAGACCGAGGTGAACAACTGAGTACAGCTGGTTACCTTGCCAAAGTTGGGTGCGTCTTTGAGTTGGTTGGCAGCTTGAAGGAGGCAGGTGGGGACTGTGGGTGGAGACCTCTGGATGATGCCCCTGTAGCAGGTGTTGTAATGGGGGAGAGGAGACACGGGAGAGGGGGCGGACATTTGGCTCTTCCTCCTCGACGTCAGGCTCAGTTTCTGGGCTGCCCTGTGGAAAGATAGGATGTGGACATTTCAAAAACACAGTAGGTACATCCTCAACTTCTGAATGATTATTTAAGACTTTTTATTAATCATCAGTAAAGAACAACCTGCAGGAGCCCATGTCTACTCAGTAGACATCTAACTGACTAGTTTTACACATACCTGACCAGAAAGGACAAAATTGCAGGAGCCATTGGACTGCTCTGGGCAGCCACAGTCTCATTCGGTCCCTCTGAGAACTCCTCTGAAAACTGGAGAGAAGTAGACTGATTATCTTAGGAGATAATACTTCAACTTTATTAGAATATCCATAGCCTGGGGGTCCAGTCTGTTTTGGCTATTAGCCAACTCCTCTTTGTGTTCGTTCAATGTCATGCCAAAGTACAGCTTGGCAATGATAAGAGAGTTGCCAACAGCACATCGTAATATAGCCCAGGGAATAGATGCCATTTGGAACGCAACCCAAGAGAAGAATCAATTGTTAACCTGTGGATGTGGGGCATTAGGATGAAAGCACATTAGGTAAATGGGACATTCGTCATATAGCTCTACATATAGACTAGTAGTCACACATGGGACACATAGCTCCAAGGTTTAACGGAGACATGACTCAGACAATCAGACTCAGAGACTAAACCTACTGTGACCGTGCTGCATCTGACTATTCCACACCACATACCCTCGAGGATGCACGTGAAGAGTCTGACTCTTCAACCCAACCCTGCTTTCCCTTCCCTCCAGCCCTAGTGTGTGTGTGTGTGTGTGTGTGTGTGTGTGTGTGTGTGTGTGTGTGTGTGTGTGTGTGTGTGTGTGTGTGTGTGTGTGTGTGTGTGTGTGTGTGTGTGTGTGTGTGTGTAAGCTTTGGCCTACTCCCTACTCTGTACATCTGCTGAAATGAAGTCAAAGAGCTTGGCCGCGAGCGAAAGCGACAGCCAGAGTCCTGTTTTATAGTGGCCCCCTCTGCGGCTCTACTGTCTCATCAATGTTTCAGCTTTTTAGGGCAAGATAACAACCCTGTTCCCCTCCCTCTATTGCTACTGCCACAGGAAATATCCAGCCATGTAATGCCAATTAGAGCCATGAGGCACCTTGGGGCATGACTAATATCTGGAATGAGATGGGTTTAGGGGGCATGGGGTAAAGTTCAATTCTACCTCTACCTTTCTAACTCTGAACTCCCTGTCCCCCACACCCTGAAGATCTCTCTTTCTCTTGCTATTTTTCTCTCCCTCTCTCTCTCTACCCCCCACTCTGTCTCTCTCAACCCCCCCCACTCTGTCTCTCTCTACCCCCTTCTCTCTCGCTCTCTCTTTCTCTTTTGTCTTACCCCCCCTCTCTCCTTCCCTCTCCTCGTCCTCTCATCTATCTCAAACTGGAATGGTGTAAACACTCCCATTACCATTAGCATGAGGTCACCTAGCTTTGACTAACATTTGCTCTGCTTCCTCCAAGTGGAAAGTCACATGAAAACACATCAATAGTCACGTTTCCATCCACAGCTTTTATGTGAGTAAAGTCATGCCTTATAAAAAAGAATCATGACAGCTGTGAGGGAAACAGGAAGTCCAATTTTCTAAATGCTGTCAGGTCATTTTGTTCGACGTGGGATCTTTTTGTGCCTGTAAAATGAATTATGGGTGAAATAGTGGTGGAAACACCTTTATGCGCAAATATTGATATAATAACCATCACATCAAAGTCAATTTGGAGTCACGCAATGACACAGGGTGTGGTCCTCCCACTATAACTCAATCAGGAAAGCATGCAGTTTATTAGGCTACAGATGAAATAAGAGATGATGCGGGGCGGTGAAAGTGCATGATATGAGTTGGCACATTCGCTATTTAAATGCAACAGTTTGGTGACAAAACAGTAGAGTTGAAAATGTGATGGAAAAACCATGAACTTCAGATTTTTATTCAGTACATATAAACGTAAGCGAAAAAGTACATTTTGTGTGCACTACGTCATCACGCACAGATTTTTATCCGTTTTGTGGAAACTCACCACTGTTGGGGAAAATGTGCACATTTTCTTTCATGCGGATTTCAGAATATTCACATGAAAATCTGTCACCAATTGGATGGAAACCTTCCTAATAACAAACTTACGCCGGTATAATATGCTCTGCTTTGCATATTGTCTAATAGACTATGGCAGCTAACCTGGTACGAGATCTGTTTGTGTTGCATACAGCTAACTCCTATGGTCATTGTTATGCCAACCATAACTGATCTGTGATCAGGCTAGTCCTCAGCCAGACAGCCACTCCACTATCAGGAACTGACAGACCAGAGACCACTTCACTTCATTAGCCACAATGCACTGAAGGAGATATAGGTAGATTCCCAAATGGTGCCCTATTCCCTATATAGTGCACTACTTTTGACCAAAGCCCTATGGTAGGAGCCCTATGGCTGAACAAGCTACTGTAGCCTACTTAAGGCTCCTTAAATGCTTCCATCCATCCACTTTCGTCCCGGCTGTATTTACCACCTAGCCCTGTGAGGGTTACAATACTGCACTATGCATATTTCACCAGTCGTTAAATATGACCAGGCTATTGATCATCGCGCCGCCTGCTTTTTGACTGGCTGTTTTATGACGGAAAATAAATCACAACCCAATTCCCTCCATTAGCGATAAGGTTGCAAATGTACACTTCTCAGGATCTAATTGGGGCAGATCGGACGGAGTCAATCAATTCCGACAGTGACAACATCCTCTATGAGAGCATCCACTCCACTCCTCCCCTCTCCCCTTCCCTCCTCTGTGCTCCTTTCCTCTCCATTCCTCTGTCCTCTCTCCATTCCTCTTTTAGATGTACAGCACCTGCTAGGGGATGTGTCATGACTCATGATATTATCCTGATATTGTTCACGTCGCTTCCATTAGACTCCATAATAACGATAGCTATTGTGATATCAAGGCAATATTGTGATATGCAACCTGTAGGTTTTTAGATGTACAGTACCTGGCAGGGAAAGATGGTGACTCCATTATTGCTGGACATTGATATGGAGGAGGCCAGGTGCTGCTGCTCCTCAACCCATCTCTCCATCTCAGCTGGGGTGGGCTTCAGGATCCTCCTAGGGTGGGTCTTCTGGGGGCTTTGACTCCTGGTGAAGCCTGAGAGGCGGGGGCTAGATGGTGCTGTGGAAGTGGTGGATCGAGGTCCAGGGGAGGGCTTGGCAGAGGAACTATGGGTCCTGGCAGAGCGTGAGAGGTGGGGGCTAGATGGTGCTGCTTTGGTGGAGGTGGATCCAGGAAGGGGCTTGGCGGGAGATGGAGCGGCCCACTTGGCACGCTCCTCCCTGGCTAGGATCAGGTGGATGGCCTCCTGCTTCAGCTGGCTCAGGTGGGCACCACAGACGTCACAGCCACCCTGCTCGTCCTCCACAGCCCAGACGTCTATGGTACCACTGTGGGTTTGGAGGTTGTCGTGGAGATAGGCTGACAAGGTGGAGTCCTACAGAGGGGATGTAAAGGGAATGTACAGTATGGTTCTATGCATTGAGCCTAATGTAATCACAAAAACAACAAATATCACAGTGAATTACAAAAGCGGAAAAAAATGTATAATTAATTGTCATTGATGACAGTCTGTCATTGAGGAAATGATGTATCAAAATGTGGCATGGTAAGAAGTAGGTCTATATCGACTTCCAGAATCAATCATTATAATAGCATCTATCATAGGACAGAGATGGTGGCATAGCATACTGTATGTTAGTTTCTGTGCCCCTGAACTTCCATTCCAAAACCTTTCTCCCGCAAGCTGCTAATGTCAATGACCCACATTTTGAGTCCCAGCCTACTGCAATATTGCATAAAACAAAGTCAACCAGAAAAATGCAGATGTGCCCAAACAAACTCCAAGCCAAAATCTGAGACCTAGCCTGGTAATAGATCTGTTTGTGCTGTGTAGCCAAACTTTGGGTTGTGTGTTTGTCATAACAAAGAGACAAATTGATCTAGGACCAGGCAAAATAATGACCACACAGTCTTAGAAAAAAAGGTTCCAAAAGGGTTCTTTGGCTGTTCCCAGAGGAGAACCCTTTTAGCATCTACTGTACATAACACTTTTTTTTCCTAAGAGGGTAAGAGGTGGCTAAACAGCACAAACAGGTCTGGAACCAGACTGTCAGAGACCTGTATTTTCTTTAGGATTCATAACAGGCCAGATTTCATCATGGCCCTGGTCTGGAAATCAATACACTACAAGAAGCCATTATCAGATTTCTACTGACCGTCTCCGTCCGAACAATGAGGTAATATCTCCACATAATGGTCTGTGGTTCATTTTAAAACGTCCTGTTCTATTTCATATTCCTCTCATAGGAGAGTGAAGCAAATGTTTTCGTTGTACCTCTGGTAATGAGGTTTGAAGGGGACATGAGTTGCTTTGTTAAAATATTAATATGAGTCTGAATCAGTTCACTCTAGGGATAGCCTATGAGTCAGCTCAATGACAGGAACTGATGTCTGCTACATATCAGATGCAATCTGGAGAAAAACATCTAAGTAAGTGACAATTTGGATTTGTCAAGGCAGCTAAAATATGTGACAACATCTAAAATATGTTGCAAATCTGTGGCTGAATCACATTTTCTGACCATTTCAATTCAAACCCATTAAATTGTCACCAAAGTATATTGTATCACGACAATGAAAGCATGCTACTGTTTACTGCATAAAACACATTTTCATAGAAAGTGAAGAAGTGATAAGCCTACCTTGCATGAGATATATTGAGGAATGACGAGGCTCCGTGCGTGTATTTTTAGTATAGCCACAGTCGCCGTACAATGCTCACAAATAACTTTTCCGTCAGATTTCCGAACGCTCCAACTTCCCACCATGGGGGGTCTAACAGTGTCAAATCCACTGATAATCCCAGGTCCTCCGGCGCAGGGTCTCGTCAGAGACCCTCTGGATGGGACATCCGTTTTTGGCCACGGAACTCCATGAGGGTCGGCGTTGGACCCTGCACCCTCTGGAGAGGGGCGATCTGTTGATTGACAGTCCTCGTGTAGTACTGTACCGCTCCCAGTCTCAGAGTAAAATCTGGATGATTTACATTGAGGCGCATCTGTCTGAGAAATGTACAAATACCATGCACCTTAATATACTGCAAACTGAAGAAAATAACCATGACATCATCATAACATAAATTGAAACTGATGTTTTAAAAGCCTATGAGTCATCAAATAATATGTTGATACTAGAACTGTGCAACCCACTATCTAAACAATTTAAGATAAATACTGAATGTGGAAAAAGTAATATTGAATCAAGCGTCCCTTACCCAATACCTTCGGTTCCCTGCTGTGGGACATCTCTCCTTCTCTCTTCGAGTGAGAGATGCCATAGCAATAGGTTGTTGAGAAGGGAAAACGGAACAAAGCCAAAGACAATGATATGCTGTCTACTTTACTCGGCCTTGTTTGTTTTTTTTACACGGTTTAAAAATGAAAAGTATAAAGCAATTATATTATTCTAACCCCGTAAAGTATCCGCACTTGCGCGTCTTGTCATGTTGAGCTATTGGCGGTGTGAATGAAGGCGTGCGTAATGTCAGAGCGCATCAAGAGGGAGAGCGCGCAGGCATCCTACTGATTTAATTTATTTGTGCATTCCCCTCGTTGTCCACAGGGAGGCAGTGAAATGCAAACTATAAACGTGGCATTCGACCTATCTTTTTTAAACCAAGTTTATGGTCTGTAGGCCATGTGAAATATTCTGATTATATGGCCATTTGGGGTATTTCTTCGCGGTTTTTGGATATGATTGTGCCTAACACAATGCTTGTTCGGATGATAGTGAACTTGGCTATAAGAGAAGTTATGTGAGTGTGTCTTGAGGACATTCCATGAACCAGAGTGCGGAAAGTTCATAGTGTGGGTTTTATGGTGGGAGTGTCTGGGAACAAGTTGAATTGATTCTCTCTGATCTTTGGAGAAAATGTATACTCACTCACCACCTCCCACACAGATGACTTCTCGTTAGGAAATATGCTGTCATTACTGATAATGAAATCCATTTTGCTTGCTAATTCTTAGATGGTAGGAAACCGTATTTTACTGTACTGTGTTCTTGTGGAAATGTTACTCCAATAACCTGACATTCAATATATGTCTGGAAATGGACAGATATTTGAATGTGTGTGTGTTTGAGGGGCAGTGGGGGTTCTCCAAAATGCACAAAGTCCATAGTATGGAAGGCCAGTCCCGCCACTGAATTTTATAAATGTTGATTCTATTTGGTATTTTATTAGGATCCCCATTAGCTGTTGCAAAAGCAGCAGCTACTCTTCCTGGGGTCCACACTTTACATGAAACATGAGATAATACAGAACATTAATAGACAAGAACAGCTCAAGGACAGAACTACACGAATTAAAATAAAATGACAAAATGCCCACATAGCCTACATATCAATACATACACACTAACTATCTAGGTCAAATAGGGGAGAAGAGTGTTGCTTTGTCTGTTTTTGTTTTAGATTTCAGAGGTGGCACCACAGATCCCATAGTAGTGGGGGGCAAATTGTTTTCCTGGGGCCCAGAGTTTTCCCTGATCTGGCAGCCTAGAGAAACGCATGTAGCCTAGAGAAGCGCATACATTTCACTGTGATTGTTATCAGTAGGTTACAGTTGACCAGACTGAACCACAGATGAATTGTGCACGAGTTGATAAATCATGAGGCAAATCAGTTTAAACAACAGTACTTTGTCCCTCTTTTCAACACTTTTGTGTCAATAAGCCGAATCAAAAGTGTTGGGGCAAATGCCAAATCGCCACATAATTTCAGGTTATTGGGGCCCTTGTCTGCTGGCCGTGTGTTCCTCGGTGGCTGTTGCCAGAGCCTGATGTTGAAATTACAATTAGTGATTAAAAAAGGTCTGGGGACTGCGGAGAGCCTTCTGTGGTTGTTGAGGCACATCTGAGGCGGAAGTGGGGTCCTTACTTGTGGATCTTCACAGATGGGTAAAGGGACCAAGGCAGTGGGAGAGCAGGGTTTGGGATACAGATTCACCACTTTCAGATACACCAGGGTAGGCGGCTGTCTGATGGAGCGTCAGTCTTCTCTGCTGAAATGCTACCACTAGTGTGGGCATTGGGATGGGTGGAAGAAGTGGGGCCTAAAATGGTAATTTTGTGTTCAGACACTTCTGGTAGCCTGGTCAGACTTAGAGAAGGGAAGTCAAAGACATAGCCAGGCCTGATGGCATCTGAAGGCGGCAGGTAGACCAGACCTGAGGGTGGCAGGTAACCTAGCTGTTAGAGCATTGGGCCGGTAACTTAAAGGTTGCTGGTTTGAATATCCGAGCCGACTATATGAAAATCTGACAATGGACCTTTGAGCAAGGCACTCAACCCTCATTTGCTCCATGGGTGCTGTACTACTATGGCTAACCCTGTTAAACAACATATGTTGCTACACACGCATTAACATCTGCTAAACCAATAAAACCAATAAAATGTGATTGGATTTGTGTGACAATAAAACATATACAGTACCAGTCAAAAGTTTGAACACACCTACTCATTCAAGTTTTTTTTTTGTGACTATTTTCTACATTATAGAATAATAGTGAATACATCAAAACTATGAAATAACACATATGGCACAATGTAGTAACCAAAAAAGTGTTACACATATCAAAATATATTTTAACTTTTAGATTCTTCAAAGTAGCCATCCTTTTCTTTGATGACAGTTTTGCACACTCTTGGCATTCTCTCAACCAGCTTCATGAGGTAGTCACCTGAAATGCATTTCAAATAACAGGTGTGCCTTGTTAAAAGATAATTTGTGGAATTTCTTTCCTTCTTAATGCATTTGAGCCAATCGGTTGTGTTGTGACAGGGTAGGAGTGGTATACAGAAGATAACCCTATTTGATAAAAGACCAAGTTCATATTATGGCAAAAACAGCTCAAATTAGCAAAGAGAAACGACAATCCATCATTACTTTAAGACATGAAGGTCAGTCAATCCGGAACATTTCAAGAACTTTTAAAGTTTCTTCACGTGCACTCTACACTACTAACGTTTGCTGTAAAGAAACCACTACAAAAAGTTCTACAGCTGCACCATCGAGAGCATCCTGCTCGGCCTTTGACCACAATGTACTACAGAGTGTAGCTCGTATGGCTCAGTACATCACTGTGGCCAAGCTTCCTGCCAGCCAGGACCTCTATACCAGGCTGTGTCAGAGGAAGGCCATAAAAATTGCTAAAGACTCCAGTCACCCTATTCATAGACTGTTCTGTCTGCTACCTCACAGCAAGCAGTACCGGAGCGCCAAGTCTAGGTCTAAAAGGCTTCTTAACAGCTTCAACCCCCAAGTCATAAGACTCCTGAACAGCTAATCAAACCCTACCCGGCTACCCGGACTACTTGCATTGTATAATCTATGCACAGTCACTTAACCTCCACCTACATGTACATATTACCTCAATTACCTTGACTAACCTGTGCCTCCGCACATTGACTTTGTACCAGTACCCCCTGTATACAATCAAATCAAACTGTATTTGTCACATGCGCCAAATACAACAGGTGAAATGCTGACTTACAAGCCCTTGACCTACAATGTAGTTTTAAGAAAAATACTTATCAAGTAAAAAAATAGATAAGTAAAAAATAGATAAGTAAAAAATAAGAAATAAAAGTAACAAATAATTAAAGAGCTGCGGTAAAATAACAATAGCGAGGCTCGCACAATTGGGCCAGTGACGAATACAATTTGATTATATTTTTACAGGACACGAATAAGAATAAGAGACTTGCATGGGCCAAAAAACATGAGCAATGGACATTAGACGGTGGAAATCTGTCCTTTGGTCTGACGAGTCCAAATTTGAGATTTTTGGTTCAAACCACCATGTCTTTGTGAGACACACAGTAGGTGAACGGAGGGTCTCCGCATGTGTGGTTCCCACCATGAAGCATGGAGGAGGAGGTGTGATGGTGTGGGGGTGCTTTGCTGGTGACACTGTCAGTGATGTATTTAGAATTCAAGGCACACTTAACCAGCATGGCTACCACAGCATTCTGCAGCGATACGCCATCCCATCTGATTTGCGCTTAGTGGGACTATCATTTGTTTTTCAACAGGACAATGACCCAACAAATCAAATCAAAAATCAAATCAAATTTTATTTGTCACATACACATGGTTAGCAGATGATAATACGAGTGTAGCGAAATGCTTGTGCGTCTAGTTCCGACAATGCAGTAATAACCAACAAGTAATCTAACAATTTTACAACAACTACCTTATACACACAAGTGTAAAGGGATGAAAAATATGTACATAAAAATATATGAATGAGTGATGGTACAGAACGGCATAGGCAAGATGCAGTAGATGGTATCGAGTACAGTACATACATATGAGATGAGTAATGTAGGGTATGTAAACATTATATTATGTGGCATTGTTTAAAGTGGCTAGTGATACATTTTTACATCAATTTTTACATTATTAAAGTGGCTGGAGTTGAGTCAGTATGTTGGCAGCAGCCACTCAATGTTAGTGGTGGCTGTTTAACAGTCTGATGGCCTTGAGATAGAAGCTGTTTTTCAATCTCTCGGTCCCTGCTTTGATGCACCTGTACTGACCTCGCCTTCTGGATGATAGCGGGGTGAACAGGCAGTGGCTCGGGTGGTTGTTGTCCTTGATGATCTTTATGTCCTTCCTGTGACATCGGGTGGTGTAGGTGTCCTGGAGGGCAGGTAGTTTTCCCCCGGTGATGCGTTGTGCAGACCTCACTACCCTCTGGAGAGCCTTATGGTTGTGGGTGGAGCAGTTGCCCTACCAGGCGGTGATACAGCCCGACAGGATGCTCTCGATTGTGCATCTGTAAAAGTTTGTGAGTGCTTTTGGTGACAAGCCAAATTTATGAGTGCTTTTGGTGACAAGCCAAATTTCTTCAACCTCCTGAGGTTGAAGAGGCACTGCTGCGCCTTCTTCACCACACTGTCTGTGTGAGTGGACAAATTCAGTTTGTTCATGATGTGTATGCCGAGGAACTTAAAACTTACTACCCTCTCCACTATTGTCCCGTCGATGTAGATAGGGGGTTGCTCCCTCTGCTGTTTCCCGAAGTCCACGATGATCTCCTTTGTTTTGTTGACCTGAGGTTATTTCCCTGAAACCACACTCCGAAGGCCCTCACCTCTTCCCTGTAGGCCGTCTCGTCGTTGTTGGTAATCAAGCCTATCACTGTAGTGTCATCTGCAAACTTGATGATTGAGTTGGAGGCGTGCATGGCCACGCAGTCGTGGGTGAACAGGGAGTATAGGAGAGGGATCAGAACGCACCCTTGTGGGGCCCCAGTGTTGAGGATCAACGGTGTGGAGATGTTGTTACCTACCCTCACCACCTGGGGGCGGCCCGTCAGGAAGTCCAGTACCCAGTTGCACAGGGCAGGGTTGAGACCCAGGGTCTTGAACTTGATGACGAGTTTGGAGAGTACTATGATGTTAAATGCTGAGCTGTAGTCGATGAACAGCATTCTCACATAGGTATTCCTCTTGTCCAGATGGGTTAGGGCAGTGTGCAGTGTGGTTGCGATTGCGTCGTCTGTGGACCTATTGGGGCGGTAAGCAAATTGGAGTGGGTCTAGGGTGTCAGGTAGGGTGGGGGTGATATGGTCCTTGACTAGTCTCTCAAATCACTTCATGATGACGGAAGTGAGTGCTACGGGGCGGAAGTAGTTTAGCTCAGTTACCATAGCTTTCTTGGGAACAGGAACAATGGTGGCACTCTTGAAGCATTTGGGAACAGCAGACTGGGATAAGGATTGATTGAATATGTCCGTAAACACACCAGCCAGCTGGTCTGTGCATGCTCTGAGGACGGGGCTGGGGATGCCATCTGGGCCTGCAGCCATGCGAGGGTTAACATGTCTAAATGTTTTACTCACGTCGGCTGCAGTGAAGGAGAGTCGTCGGCTGCAGTGAAGGAGAGTCCACAGGTTTTGGTAGCGGGCTGTGTCAGTCGTACTGTCTTGTCCTCAATGTGAGCAAAGAAGTTGTTTAGTCTGTCTGGGAGCAAGACATCTTGGTCCGCGACGGGGCTGGTTTTCTTTTTGTAATCCATGATTGACTGTAGACCCTGCCACATACCTCTTGTGTCTGATCCGTTGAATTGCGACTCTACTTTGTCTCTATACTGACGCTTAGCTTGTTTGTTTGCCTTGCGGAGGGAATATAGCTACACTGTTTGTATTCGGTCATGTTTCCGGTCGCCTTGCCCTGGTTAAAAGCAATGGTTTGCGCTTTCAGTTTCGCGGCGAATGTTGACATCAATCCACGGTTTCTGGTTTGGGAATGTTTTAGTAGTTGCTGTGGGTACGACATTGCCGATGCACTTGCTAATAAACTCGCTCACCGAATAAGCGTATTTGTCAATGTTGTTGTTTGACGCAATGCGGAACATATCCCAATCTACGTGATCGAAGCAATCTTGAAGCGTGGAATCAGATTGGTCAGACCAGCGTTGAACAGACCTGAGTGCAGGAGCTTCCTGTTTTAGTCTCTGTCTATAGGCTGGGAGCAACAAAATGGAGTCGTGGTCAGCTTTTCCAAAAGGAGTGCAGGGGAGGGCCTTATATGCGTCGCGGAAGTTAGAATAACAATGATCCAGGGTTTTACCAGCCCTAGTAGCACAATCGATATGCTGATTAGCCTTGTTAAAATCCCCAGCTACAATGAATGCAGCCTCAGGATATGTGGTTTCCAGTTTGCATAGAGTCAAAGAAATTTTGTTCAGGGCCATCGATGTGTCTGCTTGGGGGGGAATATATGCGGCTGTTATTATAATCCAAGAGAATTCTCTTGGTAGATAATGCGGTCGACATTTGATTGTGAGGAATTCTAAGTCAGGTGAACAGAAGGACTTGAGTTCCTGTATGTTGTTATGATCACACCACGTCTCGTTAATCACAAGGCAATACCCCCCCGCCCCTCTTCTTACGAGAAAGATGCATGTTTCTGTCGGCGTGATGCATGAAGAAACCAGCTGGCTGTACCGACTCCGATAGCGTGTCTCGAGTGAGCCATGTTTCCGTGAAGCAAAGAACGTTACAGTCTCTTATGTCTCTCTGGAATGCTACCCTTGCTCGGATTTCATCAACCTTGTTGTCAAGAGACTGGACATTGGTGAGTAGTATGCTCGGGTGCGTGATATGCCCGTCTCCGGAGCCTGACCAGAAGACCGCTTTGTCTGCCCCTTTTACAGCGACGTTGTTTTGGTTCGCCGGCTAGGATCCGATCCATTGTCCTGGGTGGTGGGCAAAACACAGGATCCGCTTCGGGAAAGTCGTATTCCTGGTCGTGATGATGGTGAGTTTTTATATCCAGTAGTGCCTCCCGACTGTATGTAATAAAACCTAAGATTACCTGGGGTACCAATGTAAGAAATAACACGTAAAAAAACTAAATACTGCATAGTTTCCTAGGAACGCGAAGCCAGGCGGCCATCTCTGTCGGCACTGGAAGTGGTGTGTAAGGGCTGTGTAAGGGCTATTTGACCAAGAAGGAGAGTGATGGAGTGCTGGGTAAGATGACATGGCCTTTTTTTATTTTCTCAGAAGTACTGCGTTAGGAGGATTTAGAAACGTTGTAAACCGTGATTGACCACACATTCCAAAACAGTAGGTGGCGGTATGCACCTATAATGTTGGTTTGCAGACCGCCATTATATCATAGAAGAAGGGGGAGAATACGGGAGGGGTTTGCTCGCTTTGGCGCCCACAACCCCTTCTGCCAGTGAAAAGGACTATTAACGCTACTGCCATTTGGCGCAGTTAAAAATACGTGAACTTGCATAGCGTCCTTTACAGAATTTCCCGTCTTTGTTGTAATTTTACTTTGTTTTAACAGCGTGTTTCAGTTTAGTGTTTTATACATATATCAAAATGAGTTCAATTAACGTAAAAAAACTGAAAGTAAACGAGTTGAAGGACGAGCTGAAAAAGCGTCAGCTGTCGGACAAGGGGTTGAAGGCCGAGTTGATGGACCGGTTGCAGGCCGCGCTTGACGAAGAGGCCCTGGCCGGAGATTCTCCCCTTGGGCTGGAGGCCGCGGAGGGAGGCTTTCCCGAGGGAGACGACGACGACGCCGCCGCCGCTGCTAATGACCAAGAGGACATGGGGGAAGATGAAGAAGACGAGGGCCCCGTTGTTGAAAGCATGGATGCCAACGAGGAGGAAGAGAATGGAAACGGAGAGGGAGACGCCGCTGTCGTGAACCAATGCGAGGAGGAAGAGAACGCGGCCCAGGAGGACGACGAAATGGGTGAGGTAGAAGAGGAAGAAATGGATCCAATGCTGAAGGAAGGTGTGGACGACATGGAGAAAATTACATTGGACGCAGAAGATGGTGAGCCTGGAGACCATCCAGCAGAGGGTGAGTCGCTGGTTCCATTCGAAAATGATTGGGCTGGGTGTCACATGTTTTTGCTAACGTCGTTAGCCTATAATATGTCGGGTGCGTTCGCGAAATTGTTTTCGATGTATATTTGTTAGCTAGTTAAGGTTAGTGTAGCTAGAAAATTATGTAAATATTGTTTAACTTGGTCCTACTACACGAAGAACACTATTGGGCTCACCCTATACGTACTTTTTTATGTTTGGTTGGTTAGCCTAGCTAGATAGCATAGCTAGCAACTACACAAAAGAATGCTTGCTAACTAGGATAGCTAACTCGCGACGCTAGCAGACAGTGGACAAGATTCGACAGGTGCTGGGTTTGGTAGGCTCGTGGTTCTAACTACTACTCAAGAGTATTCTAAATTCGTCTACAAACGGGTTCCAATAAACTGGTCATAGTAGAAATGTAGCTAGCTAAAATAAACATTGTGTAAACAGTAACTGAATGAACAAGGATTAGCTAGCTAGCTGTCAAGCTAACTCGTAAGCTAGCCGCGTATGGCATTGTGCAGGAAGGGGGTCAATGGAGGATAGCCTGCAGTTCAGTTTCGTCTCTTCACTGACTTGCCTCAGTAAACTATTGACCCCAACATCAGGGACTGATTGACAATGGTCTATTTCCCGATCCATTTTAATAACTCTAGCCGTAACTGGGTTATTGTGCCTATTTTACTATTTTTGTCGTGATTGTTTACATCTCTTTACATTTGATCTGTATTGTTGACCAGCTACATTGTAATCAACCCTACTCTCTGGTCAAAACAGCCGTAGACTTCTGTCTAACTTCAGACAGGCAATGGGGTCCTAATGTAATGGGCAACAAGTTAGTCTTCTGTGGGCCAGCCCCACCACAGTCACAGTGCGACCTATCCTTTCAATAAAGGAGCACCTCATTATATTCTTCTTTTATTTCCTAAGGGGATGCGGACAAAGACACGAATGCTGATCAGAAGAATAAGAAGGGTGTTAAGAGACGCCGGGAGGAACATGGAAGGGGCTACTTTGAGTTTATTGAAGAGAACAAATACAGCTGGTAAGGATGGGAGACAAAATGGCCTTCGGTATGTCTGAAGAGCCATCACAGCTATGTGAACTGTATTGGCTTTAAGTGCCAATGCATTAATTAGCGCCAAAACCCTCACTTAACTAACTTCTGTCAACATTATGTAAGTTTCATACATGTTTGAATTGAGGGTCATCCCTGGCTTTTAAATGAACCTTACCATTATTACACATGCAGAGCCCACATACACCCCTTATGGACTGCATAATGTATTAAGAGAAATGAACACCAGTTTATGAATTTGATTGTTCAACATTCACTCTCTTTGTGCAGAAAGGCTTATTGTGTACACTGACAGGGTGACGCAAAGCTGCTCAAAAAAAACTCCCGGAAGAGTAGCAGATGATGGGAGGGGAGGGGGGGTCGCGTAAGGGCACAAGGATGTATAACTTTTTTCCGGACGTATCACTTTTTTCCGCAAATTGGAGATGGGTGCTCTCCACTGACCGCTCATTGTTCCTGCTCGCACTGTTGTCTTTTAAAAAAAATGTTTGCTTTTATGTCAAATCACATCTCTCTCCACCATGTCATCATTATATTCCGTGTGATTGATGTTTTGTTTTTTTACAGGAATGCTTTCTCACTATACAGGTCACTTAAACCTAGTCCAGGACTTAAAATAAATTCAAATGGATATTCCCCATTAAACAAACGTTTTAGTCCAGGACTAGGCTGATCTGTATCTGGGGAAACGACACCCCCTCCCCCATGTGTGTATCTGGAACCCTATTTTGTTTTCATTGACCCAGTGAGCGGTTATCTTGTCATCTCAGAATGTCACTAGCCTGTGTAAACAAATAAATCACCTGGTGGCTGATCCTTTGACTGGAGCAGAGCCCCTCGTAGCTGTTAGCTAAACCACACACTATACTGGATGACCCCTGGCTTATGCTCCTTGGTCTGAGTGTGGTCTGACCAATGTTGAGAGAGGCCATTGCGTCTGACCGTACAGCACTAGTGGCCATTGTGAGGACTGTGCAATATGACCAAGAACAGGTTTTTAACTTGTTTTGTTGCAAAGATTGAAGAGCAACGCTGCATTATGGTGTTCCTCCTGTGCCGGAGGCAGGGTTTAGTTCTGCAAATGCTTCAGTCTACATGCTTTGGACACACTCATCCTCATGTTGTGATACTCCTATTCAATATTTCAAAGCTAGTTTCATAAACTTGGCAACAGCTTGATTCTGGTTCTGAAGGCCTTTGTTCATAAGTCGGTGTGGCACAACATTTCCAAACAAGTTCACCTTTTTATCACTACAGTCGCTGGGGTATTAGAACCCCTGCCACACAGTTGAAGTCCCTATAGGCTACGTGGAGCTAGCTTGCGAGCCTCTGTTCCGTGAACATGAAGCGGCAGCTTCAGTGAGATTTGACCTTTAGTGAGAGCAGCTCCACACAGAGTTAAATATATCCAGTAGCCCTTTATACGGCATGACCTTTCAGCATTCTCCAAAACATAAACACAGTTTCTGCCCACATTGAGGCCTTTTGGCTGTTGATGCTTTTTATAATAAGAAATATAGCCCCTGGGACTAGTTTTATTTTGTATTTTTATCCAAGGCACCAGTGGACCACTGCAGGTAAGTGATGCTGTTTCATCGTGATTGTCAAAACCTAAAGACTCCAATAGCTTAAATGTTGGAGTTCCATTTCTGCCCATAGTCTGGACTCTTTCCACTGTTGGACCTCTCCTTCTCTTCCGGGAGGTCACAACCGGATGGCCGTCCCTGCGATTGCATTCAGGTTCCGTCAGAAAGGTTCTAATTCTCTGACGTTGTGACTGACTGGCTGTGTTCTCTTTCAGGCCTAGTCTCAAGTCTCCACTGCCACCCCTGGAGGAGGAAGATGAGGAGTTTGATGATACAAAAGTCTGCCTGGACAACTGTGAGTCATGTTTGTTGTGTAGATGGACAGCCGGGGCTGGGTTTAATGAATCCCTCTACAAACACTTGTGCAGAAGTAATATGCCTACACCCAATCCCAAATCATAGCCCCTACTACTGCCCCTATGCACTTGTGAAGATTAGCTTGCTATATTGCCTATATCCGTTCCAATATTCTCTAATTTCTGCTAATGCATAGGGCCTAGGGGACGATTTTGGGATATGACACCAGAATCTAGACGTGTCAGGGGACCGAGAAGAGGGAACTTAATGTGTTTTGTTTGTTTGTGTTCCAGTTAACTGCGACCTGCACTTCAAGGTGTCCCGGGACCGCTACAGCGCCTCCTCTCTCACCATGGAGAGCTTTGCCTACCTGTGGTCCGGGGGCAGAGCCTCATACGGGCTGTCCCAGGGCAAGGCCTGCTACGAGATGAAGGTAGCCCAGTTTGCGTTTCATTTGTAATTGGGAATTCATAACATTCTGACCTCTGATAACAAACGATAATATCTCCATTTTTATAATTTAAATGCACCACTACACAGTTAAATAAAGGGTCATATTTTTTATATATTTTTCATCTGCTGGTTGTGCAATTAAATGCCTGATGTAGTCCATTTGCTAACATCACCAATGTAATGTTCTGCCTACAGATAACTGAGAAAATCCCAGTGAAACACATATCCAGTAAGAACATGGACATCCATGAGGTCCAGGTTGGATGGTCCCTAGCTACTGGCAGTCTGCTCCTTGGTCAGTCTCCAATGGCATTGTTGTTTTTCAAAAAGATAATGGTTGTTATGGGATGTTGGTACCCTCTAGAGGTTGTTAGGGAGCATGACATGGAACTGGAACAAAGCCTGTGTGTGTTGTATTTTGCAAGGCAACAATGCAGTGTTATGGAATGAGTGCAGAAACACTAAAATCACCAAATTTATATGACAAAATCCTAGTTTTAGTTACTTCACCTAGTCAGCTGTGTGTATCGTGTCTGACGTGAGTTATGTCATTGCAGGTGAGGAGGAGCATTCCTATGCCTACTCTGGCAAAGGCAAGAAAACCACCAATTGCGTGACTGAAGATTTCGGGGAGACTTATGATGAGAATGACGTCATCTGCTGCCTCATTGTAAGATCTTTCTTAATTTAGCCTTACTAATTGTAATAACGTAATATTCTCAACGCACAGGCCGATTTAAAAATAAATAAATAAAATGAATGTTCAGACTTGCATGTGGTGTCGAGTTCCTCGTCACTGAGGCCCGTCCCAAAAAAACAAAGCATTTAGATGACATTTATTTAAAAATATGGTCAGTGATGTAAGCTGTCTTCAAAGTCTTCTGTTCAGAAGGTAATCTATGTCCACAAAAACCATTCAAAACCAACCAGTATTTGTGTTTGGGGATTCTAAGTGTGGGGTGATAACTTCCTCATTAGCACCTCACATTTTCAATGGGCAATGTTATATTTTGTACATTGAAACTACAAGCTGTAAAATGTTCTATTGCAGAACTTTGAAGGTGAGGAGGTGGAGATGTCCTTTTCTAAGAACGGTAATGAGCCAGTGGTGGCCTTCCAGGCCAGTAAGGAGTCCCTAGTAGGGAAAGCGCTCTTCCCCCACGTCATCTGCCACAATTGTGCAGTGGAGTTTAACTTTGGCCAGATGGACACGCCCTACTTCCCCCAGCCAGAGGGCTACACCTTCCTGCAGCAGGTCACCATGGACGACCGTGTCCGCGGACCCAAGGCACCTGACACCAAGAAGGACTGCGAGGTAACTATGGCAACCCAAAACATCATTGGCAGTGATTTGTTTGACACAAGGGCCTCCCTAGCAATGTGATCTATCCATAAGCTCAACCTGTATATTTCAGAATAAACAGCTAGTAAAATGTGTATTAGATAATGATTCGCATATTTCTAGGGCCCTTTTCTTCAAACTAATGTTGATTATTTTACGTGCATAACTTCTTCCACCACTTACTGATCTGTTGCGTATGTGTGTCGTTGTAGGTGATTGCCATGGTGGGCTTGCCTGGCTCAGGAAAGAGCACCTGGGTCAACAAGCATATCCAGGAGAACCCTGGGAAATATTACATCCTGGGTAGCGACACCATCGTGGAGAAGATGATGGTCAGTGTTGTACTTAGTCATGGTGTTTGTGGCCCTTGGTATTTTAGAGTAAGTTCTCTCTGCACCCATCTTAGAATGAGGTCCTAGTTGTCTGTCAGTTTAGTTTGTGAGCTAAATGTTCAGTCCTATCCTAGTTGTTGTATATGTAGTCCCTGGTCATTTGGCACTGTAGGTGTATATCCTGTCCTGCATCAATCTTATTAGTCTCTTTTTGCCATTAATTTTCATATGTAGATTGGCAGTTTGAAGCGTCAGGCGAAGGACACAACAAAGCTCACGGCCATTTCCCAGCGTGCACCTCTCTTCCTGGGCAAGTTCATTGAGATCGCTGCTCGCAAAAAGAGGAACTATATCCTGGACCACGTAAGGCTTGATATTCAATCGCATTCCATCACAGCCGATTTCTTACAAGTCGCGAACACTGACCTTTAGTACTTATTGTGAATAGGAAAGTAGATGTTTGGATACACATAGAATAGTCTCATACACATGAGTACATCATTATATAGTGTAGGTAGGTCTTCGATGCCAACAAAGCAGTCCAAATCATCATTATTTATGATAAGTAATTCCCCCTCCTTCCTCTGCCCAGACCAACCTGTCTGCCCCGGGCCAAAAGAGGAAGATGTGTCTATTTGCTGGGTACCAGCGGGAGGCTGTGGTGGTCTGTCCCTCAGACGACGACTACAAGGAGAGGGCCCAGAAGAAGGCCGAGAGCGACGGGAAAGACGTGCCCGAGCACGCTCTCCTCAAAATGAAAGGTAACGCCGTGAGCTGAGCTACTTCACTAATAAAAACTGTTAAAAGTAGTCTCTCCTACCGTGCTAAAAAGATGGCGACTTCACGTCTTTAGCACTAATCCAAAAGCCTTCAGAAAGTTTGTAGTAATAGAGTAAGGTTACCCGCACACGTACACTCGTATATATTCTCCCTAAAACTATTTTGGTTTTCATGTTAGCATGGCTAGCCCCTTCTAAGCTTTGCCCACTCGTGGCTGTCTGTGTCACAAGTGGCCATATCAGGGGGGCAGAGTGACCCTCTCTCCTAAACCCTGGGTCAGGGGCTGTACCCCTGCCTCTGGGCCTGGTGGGAGGAACACCGCAGCTTTCACAGCAGCACTAGAAATCTAGTTTTTGCTACGAAGGACATCATAAGATGGTGTTCATAAGCTGTCTTCGTAACCACACCATCTCCTTGACTCTTTCCCCTGTGCAGGATTCTTCACCCTGCCAGAGGAAGGCGAGAGCTTCGCTGTGGTGAGCTACGCTGAGCTGCAGAAGGAGGATGCCGCCAAGCTGGTGGAGCAGTACAAGGAGGAGAGCAAGGCGGCCCTGCCGGCTGAGAAGAAGCCCAACCAGGGGTCTTTGACCCCCAAGAGAGGAGGAGGGAGTGTCCGGGGGGGAGGCAGAGGCAAGAACCAGTTCAACCGTGGTGGTGGACCTGGCCAGAGAGGAGGTGGACGAGGTGGCTTCCAGCAGAGAGGCAACTTCCGAGGAGGTGGGAGGTCACGATTATCGGCCATATTGGTCAGATGGTTAGGGTTTTGCATGACCGGTTTTAACCCCGTTTTTAGGTCTTGCTAAATTGCTAAAACATTCCTTGTTTTGTCTGCAATGATCTGATAGGACTGGACAGGTGAAGGCAAATTAAACCGCTTGATGGGTTTTAGATCATTAAGATTCAACCCCAGTCTAACTGATGTGTCCATGTCTGCCTCCACCCAGCTCCAGGCCCACGTGGTGGGTTCACTCGCCCCCCTAGAGGGTTCATGCCCCCTCCAGCCTTCAGAGGTGGATTCGCCAACCGGGGCAACTTCAACAGGGGCGGCGCCCTCATGGCCCCCCAAGGAGGGGCCCCAAGAGGAGGACCGATGAGGGGCCACAGGGGTGGAGCCATGAACAGAGGTGGTCCTCCAATGAGCCGAGGAGGAGGCGGCGGTCACATGAGCCGAGGAGGAGGCGGCGGTCACATGAGCCGAGGAGGCGGCGGTCACAGGGGCAACTTCAACCAGGTAGGTTTGGTCACAGCAATGGAGAATTACAAGTTGGCCTTTATTTGGATAATCTTCTATAGAAGGTGTGTAGATGCTCAAACTATTGACCTGGATTAGAGTTGGTATATAGTTAGTTGATACATTACATTTATAAACCATCTTTAGGGAACTATCCAAATAAGGTGTTATCAAAAAGTTATTGCTACAATTGTGTATTTATTAGCGAGTCTGTTGTCTTTCTCCCCAGGGGTTCCAGCCCAGAGCAGGCAACAGCCGTGGGAATTTTGGCAACAAGAATGGCAGCGGTGGGTTTGGGGGCGGCAGGAATGGTGGAGGACGTGGCGGCGGATTTGGAGACAACAGGACTGGTGGAGGATTTGGCATGGACAAGGCTCAGGCCTTCAACCAGAGCTGGCAGCAAGGGGTGAGTCTCCGTTTTGAGTTTAAAGGGCAAATCCTAGCTTGTTAGCCTTGTAAAACAATTGAAGGTTCTCCCATTTTTGTATTTTTTTTTCTCACACTGTGGCTGTGTTTACCCAGGCAGACCAATACAGATCTTTATTAAATAATTGGTCTTTTGCTAATAATTGGGCAAAGATCAAAATTGGACTACATGTGTAAATGCAGCTAGGGTCTATAGGGTCCACTGGACGTGTCATTATACCCATAACACCCATAACCTAGAGGTCAAACAGGGAAATGGTTCCAATCGTTTTCCTCCATTTATTTTTCCCATAGGGGATTTTAGAAACACTTAAAGTTAGGACTGATTCGTGTAGGCTTCCACTGGCGTGAAGGTTTGGTAACCATGTAAGTCTTGCTAGGCCAGGGTTACTTAACAATATTTTCTGCTTTATTTACTCTGATTTTTGAAAATGCTAATTAGCAAAACTACAAATCCCTGCGGGCTCCTGCGTGTCATGTCTGGCAGACACCTTTGCTAACAGGGATTGTCAATTTAAAACTTGCACAAGACAGTTCACAGAATTGTCAATTTAAGAAATGTTGCCAATTTATTCATTACTACATTTAACTAACACTAGATAGTTAATCCAGAGATTCTTACCTTTGCCTCGATTCGTCAGTCTCGTTGATCATGGAATTTGTAGTACCTTATGATAGCCACTGGCAAATAATTAGCATTTTATTTTGGGTGGAAAATATAGGCAAATATATTGATTGATACGTCACCTTGTCCTAGAGATTTACAAGGTTATCAAAACGTCACGCCAGGGTAAGCCTATGCAAAACACAGCCCTTATTTTAAGTGTTTCTAAAATCCCCTATGGGAAAAATGAATGGAAAATGATTGGAACTATTTCTCTGTTTGACCGCTAGGTTTTATGGGGATTATGACTACATTCTGGATGGTGGAGTATACTTTGAGGCTGAGAACGCGAATTGGGAAAGTTTGCATTGTGAGGCCTAATGTCACTTTTTAAGAGTTGTCTTCTATTGTCTGCATCTAACTTCCTTGATCTGTGTCCCCAGTTTTGGAACCAGAAGCCATGGAGCCAGCAGTATCAGCCAGGATACTATTAAAGACTTTCTGATCCAAAGGACTGGTGGCCATTAATGGTAACCAACCACTAGCCACGGACCCCCTGCCCCACCCCTCCCGTTTTTTCTAGAACCCACTTTTTAAATTGAAAACAAAAAACACAAGCCGATGGAGCAACATTCCACATCCGAGGAGAGGAGTCTCTCTGAAGCTTTATGGGTTTTTCATTTGATTTTGTACATTTTATGATCCCCACATTTTAAAGAAATCACATGCTTTTAAAAATCCCATGTTTGAGAAACGTACCACATCACGAAACGCAACATTTTCCCTCTGCTTCAGTGACATTTTCAGGGTTGTGCATTTTCTGTCATGTTTTAAAAATTTTTTTTTTACAAAATGTAAATATTGTCTTGCGTAGTTATGTTTGTTTGTATAAGAAGTGAGAACACTTAGTTCCTTTCGGTTATTATCTTATGAGAGGCATGGTAGCTATTGTATTGTTAGTGATTTGTATATGTAGTCCATAAGCAACAAACAGTAATTTGTTATTTTTAATTAAAACATCAAGCATGTAATCTAAACTCCGTAGATTTACAATAAACAACCGATTTGCTTTTTGCAGAAGTCTATGGCTTATGACTTTTACTTGAGTTCAAAGGTTACCTAAAGTACCTTTTGAATGGGCAATGGGCTGGTTTGCTACTTCAAACAACGACATCTGCCCTATATCTACACAGTTAGCATCTCACAATGTGCTACTTACTGATGTAATTCATCCGTTGTTAATTCACAACTCTATCCTTTTCACCTTTTCATGATACAGGTTCATCTCATTGAGTTGATATTTTGCAAGAGATACCTGTTCATCTGGATGCCATTGTGCTTTGTAGAAGTATTACAGGAAATCCATTTCTGTAGGGTATTAGAAGCCATTTTAAATATTGCATTATGCCTTTTGATATCATTTATTTTGTGATTTGTATATTTCTTGATAAAATGGGACACATTACTGATCATGGTGCTGACCAGGCTTGATTCTCAGGTGCAAATTGAAGAGTGGTTCCTTTAATTTGTCAAACTTTGGTTGATTGGTGTGGCATTTTTAGGTTAAGCTTTGAATAGTGAGTATCTCAATTGTTCTCGCCTCAACAATTGGAGGAGAATGTCAGAGGCTTTCTCATCCGGTGGGTTTTAAACACGAGAGGACGCAAGCCATATGGAATTGAGATTCTCCCAGAGTCAATGACCACAAACGAGTTCGCAAGAGCACAAACAAATCTGGGACCAGGCTAATTTGAACTATGCTTTAATGGAAGGGTATACATTCTGTGGCTGGTTTAGCACATATGTTCAACACTCAGTTGTAGGCTACATTGAAAATGGTTGATGATTTAAAAATTACAGCGGCTTGCATTTACACCAGCAAATAAAGGCCTACATGTCAGTGTATACCCACCAATACCCTCACTGCTACTAGAAGTGACTGACATTGCAACACATACAGCAGACATTGAGTTTTGTATGTGTAATGGAGGTTAGAGACCTGGAGTCTTGCTTTTAGTGTAATTTATCCAGCGCGATTTACAGGAGCAATTAGGGTTATGCGCCTTGCTCAAGGGCACTTTGGCAGATTTTTCAGCTAGTCGGATCAGGGATTTGAACCAGCGACCTTTCGGTTACTGGCCCAATGCTCTTATCTCTCAATGCTAATGCCCGGGCTTAAGCTCAGTAGGCTAACAGTCTTACATGATCCAGGTCCAAACCAAGTCAGTCACATCTGTTGAGGTGTGTGAACCCTCTGTTCAAATGAATTGGTGACGGAGTAGTCCGACAATGTCAGCTCTTACATGTGTAAACTCTCATAGCTCAGGCTGAAGAGCCTACCAGCAGTGTCAAAGTGATGTGTGTTCCACTGTAACATTGTGTTGCTAGATCATTGAAAACAATTAGACATTGTCAGTCCATTTTGTAATTGTTTCATTAGCTTATTTAAAATTGTATGACCAGGTGTGATGTGTACTTGAACAGTTTTTTTCCCCATGTCAAATTGAATGGATGTTCGTGAACTGATTTAAAGTATTCTGCATAATAATGTAAGTTAAAAAATAGCCCAACCAAACAGATCAAAAAATATTTCTTTCAGCAGTGTGTGTATATTACTAAATATTTTCAATATACTAATTCATTACGTTGTAAGTAACTTACAGCTTTTCTCTTCCTGCTGAGATCTTTTTTTAAATTATTGGACAATGTTTTGATATGTGTTGATGCTTCAGTTATGTTTTCTATGTATTTTTGTCACATGATCAATAAAGTGAATGATTATTAAACATTTTCAAAAACAAGTGCTTCTTCTTCCACATCTCCAAGGGAAGGTTTCCAGGTGGGGACTGTCATGGTTAAACAGATTTGTTGAGCATCATTTACATCAGCTTCCTGACTGAGTGTGCTGGTTGTTTGATTCCATTAGGATGAGCCGGTGGCCACATAGGGAGCAGACACTCACACAAACCCAGAGGCCATATTTACATCTGGCTTAGCAGATAAATAGGACCCAGACAATCAAGGTTCAATTGTAGACTGGGGGTCTTGTCATTTTAATGGGGTACTTAAGGTTTTAGAGCTTTGGCCAGTCTGGGTACACATTGCAAAGGCAATGCCAAGAGCACCCTGTTGTGTGCTCTTGGTTAGGAAAAGTAGCTTGTGTCAGCCACAGACTTCTGATATGTTATAGAAATAAGCAGCTAGGTCGTCTCCTATATCACATTTTCAGATATAAAGTGAACCTTTAGGGACAGTTTCCCAGACACAGTTAAGCCTAGTCCTGGACTTGATCAATGTAGAATCTCCATTAAAAGTACTTTTTAGTCCAGGACTAGGCTTAACTGTGTCTGGGAAACTGTCCCTAAAGGTTCACTTTATATCTGAAAATGTGATATAGGAGGAGACCTAGCTGCTTATTTCTATAACATATCAGAAGTCTGTGGCTGACACAAGCTACTTTTCCTAACCAAGAGCACACAACAGGGTGCTCTTGGCATTGCCTTTGCAATGTGTACCCAGACTAGCCAAAGCTCTAAAGCCTTAAGTACCCCCATTAAAATGACAAGACCCCCAGAGTCTGCAATTGAGCCTTGATTGTCGATGGAGTTCTCTCTTCTTGACTATGTCTGGGTCCTATTTATCTGCTAAGCCAGATGTAAACATGGAGATGTAAATATGGCCTCTGGGCTTGTGTGTGGCCACCGGCTCATCCTAATGGAATCAAACAACCAAGCACACTCAGTCAGGAAGCTGATGTAAATGATGCTCAACAAACCTGTTTAACCATGACAGTCCCCGCCTAATGCTCTTTCACTGAAACAAGTTATGTCATTAGATAAATAATGGTTGTTGACTTATCATTACCAACTAAATACAGTGCTAACCAAGGATAAGGTGTATGTAGGCTTAGATGAAGCCAAGTGTATCTGTGCTGGGTGGAAGGATACCTTAATAATAAATGTCTGTCAGTGTGATTTTCCCAATCATGCTTCATGACAAATAATAAAATAAAGACTTCTTTAATTAAAGAAAATATGTTACATTTAATCATGAAATCCATAGTATTTACAGCTCAAAAATATAACATCAGACCAAATCTTGACAGTTTCGTCTGAGTGGTACAGTATACCATTCATACAAAGGCAAACTTATGAATGAATTATTTACAAAATATAATAAAGTGCTTGGTTAGTTTATCTCAAGAGATCTGCCGTGCTCCCTCTTATTATAGCCTGCAACTCTCCCTGAGAATTCCCATTTTTAAATAGAAAAGTACTGTAAGTCCATTTGGAGGCGTCCTGCCCTGCCCAGTCCCAAACACTTAACTTCAAACTATGGAGATGTTGTCCATGGTGCAGGCACATGACTCCACGATCATGTTGGGGAACTCAGCCACTTCTATCTCGGTGTAGTCGCCCTTCTTGACCAGGTACATAATGGGCAGCGGAGCGCTCTCTGCGATGCTACACTTCCTCTCCCCGTAGCCATAGTTGCGCTTGGGCTGCTTGCATCCCCCGGCGCATCTGTAGGCCTGGTATCCCGCTGGCTCGATGATCCAGTACTGGGTCCACGTGAGCGCGCGGAAATCGATGAAGTATTTATCTCTGCAGCACGTGTCCTTATCTGGGTTGTTTTCACAGTCGCCTCGAGACCTATGCGGAAACCAAATAGGGAGTCGTTAGTTAACTTGTACTAATTGGTGTGTAGCCTAAAGGTATGATAATTGTCACCGGACCAGTGTTACAATGTTTACACATTCTGCATATTAAAAGAGCGCCTTACCCAAACTCTTCGAGGTTGAGCGTGTAGAGGACCAGCTCAGGTTTTCCCAAGGTGTTGTCCGCCTGGTCCTGGGTGGTAAAGTGGACACTCTTAGCAATTTCTGCCGCGTAGCTGCCAGGTCTCTCGCCCTCGATCCACACCTCCAGGTGCATAGGTGTTTTTTGCTGCGTCTTTGACCAATAGTGCAAAGCCTGAGTGACATCAAAGCTTTTCCAACCGGTCTCATGGATGGGGATCAACCTACAGGAAATAAATGGTTGATTAAAAACCTTGCACATAGGGTCTAAATGATAAGAACAAAGGACAACACATAGCCTAACGGAAATGATCTGGACACGACATGGCTTTGCGTAAAATCTTACCGTGAGTCCACCAGAGAGGTTCTGTTAGAGCCGTTCTCCAGCATATCTACCCAGTAGATGGAGACTCTGGCGTTATTGACTGGCCGGTGGTTCCTCCTCTCGGGCATGGAGCGCTTGTTAGGGGCTTTATTGTACAGTTTCAGTTCGGCCATGGTCACCTCGCTGTTATGGGGGATGCGGGTATCCATATCGAAGACCATCCGTTGCCGAGTGGTGTCCGAGTACACAAACACCCCAGAGATGTCTAATAAAACAGAACATAGAAATGCTTAGGTGTTGAATATAAAATCCGATAAAAATATGAATGGGTTGGAATGCACACTTGCATAAACAGAACAATGAGGGCGCACAAAGGGCATAGAAAAGTAAATGTGTGCGCCTATGCCAAAAATAGGTCTGACAAGATTCAATTAAAAATAATTCAGATTTAGGAAGCATTTTATTAATGTCTGTACTGTCAAATTAATTTACCTGCATTTCCTCGAATTCCCCTCAGGATCCCCGCCAAGCTCGGCAGAGACCTGCGCCGCCTGTCGTGGTGCAGCTTCAGCATTGACAGATATTTATTCTTAACGTGCGTCGGGATGACAAGATTCTCCAAGTCCCTTTTGTGAATTTTCGGAACATCATCCAGCCCAAGTTTTTGAAGCAGCGCATCCTTCATGTCGTTGTGCGTAAAAGCCTTGGAGACGGTGACGAAAGCAGCAGCGCACAAAACGCAAACACGGAGCAAATCCATCGTAAATCTTCTAAGAGAGTGTCGTGTCCAGCAGAGAGGAGAGAAGTACAGCTGCAAAGTAGCTCAGAGAGAGACAGTGGCACTCTGACATCGGGCCGGCCCTTATAAGCCCCTGGCCCTCCCAGGCAGTCATTCACACATTGAGGAGGAGGAGGAGGAGGGGGATGAGGAGGGGGACCGATAGGCTATCTCAACAAAAGGTGTGACATTAGAAGCCACGTACCGGTCAAGACATCAGAAGTGCCATACTTGAAAGGCAACCATCTCCCAAACGATGTATTGTATCCGTTTCATGTATAGGGTCATTTGAACACCATTCGTCTAGAATCATACAGGGATCTCTACAATTTATAACCTACAAATTTATACAAAGCGTTTGTCAAATTCAGTCTGCTCAATGTCAATGGGAAGTCTTGGATGCTTGTCACAAAAGCATTACTTTGCAGAGATGTTTGAGGTAAGAAAACTCCTAACGACAGTACAGTTATTGGATTGTTGTGGGTTGGAAATAGTGAATTGATCCAGAGGCATACATGTATTAGCCTACTTTATTTGTAGTAGTTTTAATAATTGTTAGTTTGCAGGAGGAGAGGATTGCAAATTGGTTGGAGTAAATGTCTGCATCCTGTTCCGATATTTCAAAAATCATCACTAATTATGAACACTTTTAGATAGATGTAATATTTAGATCAATACTAAAGTATATTTCTTTAAAGAGGCTAAATATTACCATTGCATAATACTTTTACATTTTTAAAAACAAATGCCTTTCCATTGACTCATCTTCATGTTGTCTACATCTGCACATGTGTTCCCAGACAGCCCCTGACCCTGTGAACCTGGGCTGCACCCTCTCAGTATCACCGTTGTCTACACACTCTAACGTGTGCATTCCACTGGACAATGTAAAGCAAGCCCAGTCTGGCAACAGTATGTCAGTGTGCTTATTTATGTCTGTCTGGCAGCCATTTTAGTTGATCAAGGGTCCCATTTATGGCCCATCACTGGTGTGGGGACTCTGGGGAGGAGGGGCAAAGGGATTACATGTTTATTCCAAACCCACCACCCCTTCTGCCCCTCCGACAGATTAAAATTATTAGCCAAACAGACAGTTAATCCAAGAGTCGATGTGGATTGGGAGGCTCTTCACATGGTGGTGATTATCTGATTCCATTGCAGGATTTGCCTTGCCTTTTTTTTTGTCACGCAAACATTAGAAGAGGGGTTGGTGGCCCTAGAATGGGCCCTGTCTGTGTGTGTGTATTGGGGCTTATTTGCTTAGAGATGTCAGACAAACTAAAGGAGGACACAGGAAGAACAAATGACAGATGACTTTCAGGGGGACCATTGCTAGCCACATCTGAAAACCACACTCTATGCTCTGCAGCTACTATAGTCTAGGCTATTTTAATCATTAAAATACCTGAAATGTATTGCCACATAGGTACATCCAGACCTGGTTCATGTCAAATACTTTCAATTAAACTAGGCATGATTTAGTTTACCCAGTATGTTGCCCATGGAATACTGCCAAAAGTGCAAACTCCAAGCTCCAAAGGATTTGACATTTGACCCAAGTCTGCATACATCAATCACTACATCCTTAAATCTACAGACACATGAAAATATCATTTAAGAAATCAGTAGTACTGATTTACAATGTAGATTACAATCATATCCACATCAGTGAATGTATGATCTTTTCACACAAACAAGTAGCTTGTAATGCAAGGTTGGAATATGCAATAAGATTGTCTGCTGATTAGAAACACCACAGTAGACATGTGAATTCAGACCAGATATATTGGGTCAACCTATACATAGCCTAGGGATCTTAGTGATCTCTTGAAAGCATAAAACACACAAAACTTCTCCTTCCACTTCGACCCCGTAATTGAGTAAATTAAGATTCCTCTTGTACGATATTTGGCAGTCTTTCCTTTTTCCCTTCCCAATCAAAGCCAAGACAGGTCCCTGGTTCAAAGCACAGATACACCTGATTCTCCCAACGTGCAAATAATCTTCAATCAAAGGCCAGCTCTTACAATCCATAACAGTAGTGTTAATTAACATCTCACATCTGCATTAGAAATTTTTTTCAATTTATCTGTGATCTTTAGGCCAATTATTGGTATTTTGATCAAACAGATCAGTTGCAAATAATTGGGTAAAAGATCAGAATTGGGCTGCCTGTGTAAACACAGTCAAAATCCCCCTCTCTATACCCATTATCACATGATCGTTAAATCAATTTTTAAAAATGTATTTTATGGTTTGAAATATGATAATTAATGGTGAAAGATGCCTAAAATTACATTTACCCAAATCTAAAGTACAGGCATACTGTACATTTGCATGGACTTGACTTCAGCAGAACATCGGAAGACTAGGCCTATTATTTTGAGGATCTCAAATGAGAAAAGGAAGCTGTGTGTAAAGGTCAATATTGAAGTTGTTGCCCTAATTATTTACATGACATTACATTGTTGTCACTAACTTCCTGATTATAGTATCCTGCCTTATCTCAAATATTTGAAGAAATGCAATGTTTTGCACCTGAATTGCTCTACTTGTAACTAACTGCCCAGGATTCAAGTGGGGGGAATGTAGGCCAATAATCATTGAGCAAGTCTGAGGACAAGGCAAGAGTGGGAGGCAAGCCAGTTGAAAGCGCTAGACATGTGCAGGGCCAGACAACAATCCACTAATGGTTCAGTCGTATAGGGTATTTAATTGACCCGGCTATAGCATAATTGTGTTAATTTAATTTGTATCACAGTTAATATCGTTTCAAAACAATATTAACTGTTTTCATCCTAGTAATTTATTTCCATTTGTTCATTGACTATAGGAGACTGTCATAATCTTGAAGAGGAGGCTACACTATTTAGCATCTGACTACTGTAGATGCTCACTTGGCAGAGGTTCCATATTTATCATTGTTAATATGAAATTGATAAACTTGAAATAAATAAATAAAAGTAACTTTTTAATCACCTTGTGGATGACTGACAAATCTATCAATCGTTGTCTGTAGCACCCAGAGAATTTTAGGCTGCAAAAAATTCGCCAGGGGGCGCGATTGCTCCAAGTAGGTCATCAGATCCAATTTGGGACTTTCTTGACCCAGTGCGAGCATGTGTTGAAATAATAATAATATATTTTTTAACTTAATTATTTCAACCCTTGGGCCTTGATACGCTTGTTTAATGGCAAAGAATATAACACAATTATGTTATACCTGCTAGATCAAAGGGGTGGTGGAAGATTTTTAAACAAAATAAAAGGTTATAGTTTCTGAAAACTCTTTTCAATGTTGAAACCCATAACGTTTGAACTATTCTCTTTGAAATGTAAATGCCTCTCATGTTGACAGTTCAACACCATTATGTTAGCAGTACTTTTATTTATCATAATAAGCTGCAAGAACACCAACATTGATTGATAGGCTCGCTAAAACACAATGCAGAGATAATATGAATATCTTTGTCAATCAATGAAGTCAATAGTTAACATATTTTGACTTCTGGTGAGGTCCAATTATTCTCATTTTCCTGCCTGTTAACTAAAGAAAAAAAAAATACCCAGGTGAGCTACTTTGGGTGTAGCCTATCCCCCCAAATAAGAAATAATTTAGTGTTAGTTGCTCGCTCAATATAAATGTGCCTAAAAACATATATATGTTTAGGCCATTGAAGGGCCAGGTTTTCGTTCTTACCGTAAACGTGTCATTCCATTCCACACCGACCGCCACAGTTTCCATTCACAATATTATTGACTCTCCTTGCAGTATACCCTTGCGCCCCACGGCACAGCAGATGCTGTGACGGTCGCCATGATGAGCTGGGATTTTGCCTGCAGCAGCAAGCAGTAGTTGGAGACGGCAAGCGACCAGGGAGGAAGGCAGTGTCCTGGACTGGTATAAGCAAGAATATCGCTTCTTTTCTTGACAGGAAAGCGTTCAACCCCTTCGGAGAAACCGCCTTTTCGACGGATACGGCAATGGACATATACTCGAACCATGGTTTTTAAACCGCGAAGAGGGCCAGGCAGATGATTTTTTTTTTTTAAAGAAGATTTGGACTTAAAAGAAAAAACGAGCTAGCTTAAGCCTTTCGCCCTTCCATTCTCAGACTCAACAGAGGAGGGGCATTGGGGCTTTGTAGCATTGCAGATCTAGTGTTGATGCATTTTTTTTTTTTTTTGTCGCTGCAGAATTGACAACCACAGATAATAACTCAGGGGATTGCTATAACTGCATTGTCACGGGTAATATTTTCATTGCTTTGGATTTTTTTGCCAGGAAGAAGACTAGAAAAATACGAAAGGGAATAATACCAGCGGCGTTCATAAGGCTAACAATACGTCAAAATCTGCCGGCCAGGGCAGGGTCTGGTAATTGTGAATTCTTTATGTGTCTTGGGGGAATAGGTTAGCTAACTAAATACAATGAGGAAAATGTACATGTCTCGCACAACTCCGAGATACTCTATCGATACCTTTTGTGAGAGGTGGCTCATGATAGATCTATTTTAGCTCGCTAGTAACTCGCTTGGATCAAAACTTCAACGTTTTTTCTTCTTCTCATTTTGCTACAAGGTGAGACGAGCTAGACTAACTTCTGTTCGTCACCGGTAAGCCTGAATATAAGGCTTAACAATTTTAAGTGAGTTTCTATCATTTTCACGACTGCCATCATCACCAGACTACAGTTCGAATCATGTCGGGAGAGGTCCGTTTGAAGAAACTGGAAAAGCTGATCCTGGACGGCCCAGCTCAGTCAAATGGCCAATGCCTTAGTGTGGAAACGCTATTGGATATCCTTATCTGCCTTTATGATGAGTGCAACAACTCACCCCTCAGAAGAGAGAAAAACATATTGGAGTTTCTAGATTGGGGTAAGTTTTTTTCTTCTCTTCTTTTCTTCCCCCGTTTCTTTTTATGTAAGATGATAATGTTGGTGCAATGTGTCCCCTCCCTTTCACAACACTCCTTTTATAGTAGTAGAGACCTCAGTACTAGGCCCATGGAGGATCTGCTATCCTCTTAGCCTAGGCCACCTTCCACACTTACATTTGAACTGCAAGCTAGTTGTCGGGGCCATTGAGACTTTGTAGTGGAGTATGACTGCGTTGAGGTACTTTCTATCGCACTTGTTTCGTGACCCCGTAACAAATAGACGTTTATAAACGAACCACAGAAGAACGGTGACATTGTTGCCATTTGTTGTAGACGTGGTTGGTGGTAGTAGGCATGCAGGCAGGGGCCTAGCGTGAGCCCCAAATGTCATGGAACGTTTGAAATCTTGTAACCTCTCACAGTCAGTGAAAATAAAAGCAAAGCACACAGGACCACACGCACACACAAATAACTATAAACTAACTGTTTGTGACAACCTTTGGGGGGGGACAACTCTGTTGCCGGGGCATGCCTTTCCCGAAATGACAAAGTGCCAAGTGTGATTTCATTTTGACATTTCCCCTTGTTGACACGGACACAGCCTGAGTCCAGGGGTGATGGCTCACGAAGTGGGAAACACTCAAATAGGTACTGCAATAAGGTCCTCAAAGATTGCTTTTATTCAGGACTCACTCATTTCACTGGCAGTAGCTGCAAACAATGGAACATATTTCATCTTTAAAAACACCATAGAGAAACTATCAAAACATACTTGTCTGCTTCATATAGGCTAAGGGGTTGTAGTGTAGTACAGGTAGCCCTACTGAAATAAAGCAGCTATCAACGCCGTTGGTGTCCTTCTTTTGACTTCAAAGCTCACAGCAAGGTTTGATGACATCGTATGACAGGTGTTACATAGCAGAATGGACACCCAGGCCTGTTACATGAAACAGCACTCCCCAACGATGGGCGAGACACTTAACTTTAAAAAAACACAGTTCACTTGGACTTTAATGTTCACAAAATGTGATACTCCAAACATAGGCCTATGTCATCAAGAATAGATAGTATACTTTGAAGTTATAGGCCTATAACTAGGCTGCCTAGTAATGACTTAGGCCTATTTGTCACCGCTCGTATCCCCTTTAATGCTCAGCCCACTACAGTAAAGACAAACAGTATAAGGTTTGCTTTTCATCACTTAGTTGTTTGGTGACCTCATTCTGGTTGAAATGGAGACCCTTGTGTAAACAGCAGCCATCAGTGAATGGACCAGGCCTAGTTCACCATATCCTTTTATTATGTCCTCATAACCACCTCAGATGAGAGCCAGTAAGCAGAAGATTGGGAAGAGCCTTTCACTTAAATTAATCTTAAGGCTCAATTATTCAACATGTAGGTCTAACGTCATTGTATTAGCTGCTTTTAAAAATGTATCTGGTAATTGAAAATCATGTTAATTCTAAATACTGATAATGACTGTTACAGCACTATACAATAATAATAACCATGTTATAGGCCTAATTCTATACTATATGATACTATACTAGTATGTATTTCTTTGTAGCCTGAGAATTTGTCCAGATATGAGTTGGATCACTCACAGAACAGAAGAAACAACAATCTCTGTTTGAATTAACTTTGGTTCTGGTGTGGTGTGTCTCTGTTTGGTAGTTGAAGAGCTCCACCTCTGTTTATGCAGTGGTTGTGGTGGTGAAGATATTTTACACACACACACACACACTGCCCAGGCCAGGTGCAGATGGGCATGGTTGAAGCTAAAAGGGTCTTTGGATGCCGATGATGAGGGTTGATTGTGATGCCAAGGGTCTGGACATCCTTGTCATGATTCTTGATGTTATACTGTTTCCTGTGTGGAGATTCCACAGGGGCAGCTAACAGGAAACACTGGGACTGGCAGCTGGGCTCTTTGGGCACATGATGTCATACCAGGAAGTGGCTTGCCTCTATTGTGTTGGTCACTCCTGTACTGCAGTGAGTTCACAATCACAAAAGGGTACTATGGAGTCTAAGGTTGGCCCATGTCATGTCTTGCCTCAAAGTGGGTGCCTTCCCTGAACTGTCACTCCACATCAGACAGTTGAAGTAGCCTAAATATAGCAGACCAGCAGTCTCACATTTTTACACCCTCCTCCATACTTCAAATAGCACACATACCCGCTTCTAAGAGGAGGTTCCCAGCTCTAATCTACGAAACAAACTACCTAACCAAAAGAAAGTGAAGCTGAGGATAAATACTATATTACAGCTGCAGAAGGAAGCTAAGCTCCTACATACAGTATGCATGACTGGCTCTGGTCTTTCTCACCATTCTCTCCCAGAGGGTACAGCTCTGTTTATTAGCAGCCTCTGAGGACCAGGAGGTTGGTAAATGGCTGCCTGTCTGCTCTCCCCTGGGGCTCCCCATACTCCCTCTGGCGCTGGGGTGACCCCTCAATCCCTCTCCTCTCCTGCCTGTGGAGCCAGCTGGCCAGGCTGTATTTACAGAACTTTTTGGTGTGAATAAGAACACACACACACACACTCGTTCTACCTGTCCAAATGGGTAAATGGTGTATATATAATATATGTTAAATAAGAAAACACATTTCTGCTTTCCATTTCAAAATGGTTTCTCGTTGTTAATTTCATACAAAAAAATGGCCCTGGAATCAAATGTTTTCCCTGTGGCTTAACTCACAAGTCACAACAATCCTAAAATGTATGATGGTGTACCTACACACACACACACACACACACACACACACACACACACACACACACACACACACACACACACACACACACATGGGCTGAATAAGGAGCATAACTGTACTTCTAAATTAGTCAAACCCAAAGGAACAATTAGCCACTCTTCCATTTCCTCCCTCCCTCTGCCAGCCAAGTCTAGACCAATGACACAGAGCAACATTGTTTTCCCAAATAATTTATCACTTGAAAGGATGAATTGATGCAAGGCCTGCTAGTTGAGCTGTTCTGGCTGAAATTGATGCAGAGCCAATTGGCAAAGACACCTCGCATACTTCTGTCTTTCCCCCTCACTTAGGCATACTGGGCTAGGGTTTCTGTGGTAGCAGGGCAGAGGGAGAGGACCCAGAGGGCTTCTGTTAAGCAGGGTTTGGATAACTTACGTTTCAAGTCAGTTTATTCAGGAAATAAACTGAAGTATCAATTCCAGTTGATTGCCTATCTGGTAGATACCGGAACTGATTAAAAAAGTGTCATCACATATTGGATCCGTGCCCAGATATACTACCTTCAACCTCAGGATGAAAACTATTAGCAGCTCTTAAAACAGGTCCAGCGTCTTAGAGTAGGAGTGCTGATCTTGTATCAGTTTAGCCTTCTTAGATCATAATGAATACGATCACATGACGGGACCGGGGGCCCTGATCTTAGATCAGCCATCCTTCAGGGCTGAGAAGCTGGGTCTGAGTTAATAAATAGCGTGCAGAAAAACCAGGATCTCTCTAGGCTTTTAGTTTGGTTCCCCCTCTATCACAGGATGTTGCTTCCAAACACAGAGGGCTTGGCACCGAACACCAGCTGCAATACTATGGTTGTATTTCACCTCTGCTTCCTCCCAGCCTGGTTTTCTCCCCTTCTCCCTCACTAGCTTGTGCCCTCTGTATGTTTTGTGTCCCTTGCTGGGTCTGGGTGTGGTTGGGAAATATGCCTACAGACAGACGTGCACACACCCGCGTACCAACATACACACACTCACGCACAGATTGATATGAAGCAAACAGACGGCGCATTTACAATCATTCTTCAACACAAGCAGGACCAACAAAAGAAACATTGCCACATGCCAAGTTCCCAAAATTATACTATTAGATAGCAATAAACAATGTATTCTGTGGTGAGGTGTTTAACATCAAAGGTGTTGTGGTGATGGGTTAATTATGGGGCACAGGCAGGCCAGCGAAAGCCTGTGGTAGCTAGCAAGTGAATGAGAAAAAAGTGGGTGCTTTATGAGCCCCTGTGCGTGCCGTAGCCAGAGCATCCCTGCATTTTGTGGAGGCTCAGCTCAGCTGTGTGTGAAAGCGCTGACTCAGCCAAGCCCCGGTCCTTCACAGCTCGGCTGCGGAATTTGGATTGGAGGTGCAATGTGAGGAATACAGCAGCTGTTTAGGGGCTAGCTCTTTGTCCCTCCCTGTCCTCTCTCTCTCTCCCATGCTTTATTTCCTTCCCTGTCTTTCCATCTTCCACCTCTCTCTTGCAATTTCTCTCCATCTTTCTTTTTCCCATCTCTTTCTTGCACCCTCCCCCTTCACTCCGTCTGTGTCTGTTCCTCTCCTGCCCCCTTCTTTTTCTCTCCATCCACCCCCACCCCCTTTCTTAGTTTCTACTCCTCCATCGCTCTCCCTCCTTCCCATCCTCTCTGAGGCCCTGTGTTCAGGTATGGTGACTAGTCAGTGTGTGTGTGTGTGTTGGGTATGGCGGCTGAGCCGGTGTGACCGTGACGGTGCAGCAGCCGCCCAGAGCCCAGCGGTGTTCAGTGTTCTCTGACAGCGCTGCTGCTGAGTCGCATCTCTGCTGTACAGCACAACACAGAGCTCTGTAGCTATCTGGTTGTACACACTATTTATGTATACAGTATGTAAGCCTATATCAGGGACTGGGACACACGGTACCATGATCAGTGGCAATGGACAGGATATAGAAGTAGAATGGAGGGAATCCGTGGTTATGGACAGTCAAATAAGGAGGCACTGTAGTCTATTGTTTTGGAATGATAAGAAATGCATTGCATTGTGAGAAGTACAGGCTACTAATTAATGAAATGTTCCAAAGGTTGGGATATGTTCAATATGGCTGCTGACTGGCGGCCATCCACATATTGTGGAGTACTGCTTTGAGTTGCAATGTCTGTCATTCTTTTTCCGATCCTATACTACCACCTAGCATTTCTCTGGGAGTGGGTAGATTGTGCCCTTGACTTTTAGTACGTTGGTGATTTTGAGGGTGACCGTATCTATTTTAAGTTGACATGTGCAAGCCAAGCGCCACCACTACTATCAGTAGTGCTGTCAAAGCTGGTGGCGCGTCGGTCCTTTGGGTGTATAACAAAGTATTGAGATAAGTATTTGGTCAATAACAAAAGTTTATTTTCCACCATAATTTGCAAATAAATTCATTAAAAATCCTACAATGTGATTTTCTGGAATTTTTCCCCCCATTGTTTTGTCTGTCATAGTTGAAGTGTACCTATGATGAAAATTACAGGCCTCATCTTTTTAAGTGGGAGAACTTGCACAATTGGTGGCTGACTAAATACATTTTTTGCCCCACTGTAATTCCAATAATAACTACAACCTAAAACTTCTTACCTGGGAATATTGAAGACTCATGTTAAAAGGAACCACCAGCTTTCATATGTTCTCATGTTCTGAGCAAGGAACTTAAACGTTAGCTTTCTTACATGGCACATATTGCACTTTTAAAACAAAACACTTTGTTTTTGCATTATTTAAACCAAATTGAACATGTTTCATTATTTATTTGAGGCTAAATTGATTTTATTGATTTATTATATTAAGTTAAAATAAGTGTTCATTCAGTATTGTTTTAATTGTCATTATTACAAATACATTTAAAAAAAATCATCCAATTAATTGGTATCAACTTTTTTTTTGGTCCTCCAATAATCTGTATCGGCATTGAAATATCATAATCGGTCGACCTCTAGTGTGTGTATACAGATTTATTAACTGAATGATTCACATGTGACACACATTAATGCCAAAATAACACGCAAAACAGGCAAGCCCCAATTATTATATATTTTTTATATATATAATTATAATTTTTTGTTGCTAAAAATGTGCTCTGCCCTGAATGACGGGTCGCCATTGGGTCCGGTACTCATTTTTCAAATAATAAAATTGATCTGGTGGTGGTGGCTAACGTCTGTTGTCGTCAAGCTCGATTTTCCTCATAAAATGAAGCTCCTGTCCTTTGCAGACTAATCACATAACTTGTCTGTCAGCAAGTTGCTTTCTGTACTACATGCGGTCACATGATATGTATGAGGTAGCTGTGACATAGTGAAGGTGTTTGCGGGTTCTTCTACCCAGAATCGTGTGTGTGTGTCCCTCGCTTACATGCCTTTTTGACGAGCAAAACCTTTTATGGACGATACTTACCCCCTGCGTGCACTCAACTTCATCTAGATACATTGAGTTTCCTAGGTCTGTTTGTCAGGGAAACTGTGAAGCGAGCTGAAGCCTGTTGCCCGTTTCTGTTTGTCTTTTATTAATGTGAAACACTGTTTGTACCTGTTTTCTGCTTTTCATTAAGTCATGCGTAGCTGTTCTTTATATGGCTTAAAATACATGCGTTCATCTGGGAAGAATATTATATATAGGCTGTAGCGTCACAAATTTTGATCAGTTCTGAAAACGAATCTGACACATAGAAACGTATGAAAACATTATATCATTACCTTCATTTTTTTCTTACTAGAACTTGCTGTAAATAAAGCAGACATTAGCACTGTTAATCACTTCACTGTCATTCAGAAATGATTTACTGGATCAGCTGATGGTTGACAATAGGCCTTCCTAAACAGCTCGCTACCAAAATGCACGTCCAACAAGTAGGCTGTTAGCCTATGCATCATTATTTAAGAACGACTAATCAATTTAATGTGACCCCTTCATCAGATTATTGTCCCGCTGATGGCCAATCAGGTTTCGATGGGCTTCTTATTGTTTTTGGATGATTGATTAGAATGACGCTTCCAGAACATTCACACATGTCTAAACTGTTCAATCAGCATGCAGTCTTGGAAACTTTCCTTCCTGTAAAGTTCAGTCACCTTTCCTTCTCACATTTTTCATATAAAAAAAAAAATGCAGCCAATTTAGTAGACTTTCCATATTGGTGCCGATCACTAGTAGCCTAATAATACTCCTCCAATCTATGGAGAGAAAATTCAGTAGGCCTATGCTGCTGACAAACGGCATGTTGGAGGGAGTAGGCCTATGCTGCTGACAAACGGCATGTTGGAGGGAGTAGGCCTATGCTGCTGACAAACGGCATGTTGGAGGGAGTAGGCCTATGCTGCTGACAAACGGCATGTTGGAGGGAGTAGGCCTATGCTGCTGACAAACGGCATGTTGGAGGGAGTAGGCCTATGCTGCTGACAAACGGCATTTTGGAGGGAGTAGGCCTATGCTGCTGACAAACGGCATGTTGGAGGGAGTAGGCCTATGCTGCTGACAAACGGCATGTTGGAGGGAGTAGGCCTATGCTGCTGACAAACGGCATGTTGGAGGGAGTAGGCCTATGCTGCTGACAAACGGCATGTTGGAGGGAGTAGGCCTATGCTGCTGACAAACGGCATTTTGGAGGGAGTAGGCCTATGCTGCTGACAAACGGCATGTTGGAGGGAGTAGGCCTATGCTGCTGACAAACGGCATGTTGGAGGGAGTAGGCCTATGCTGCTGACAAACGGCATGTTGGAGGGAGTAGGCCTATGCTGCTGACAAACGGCATTTTGGAGGGAGTAGGCCTATGCTGCTGACAAACGGCATGTTGGAGGGAGTAGGCCTATGCTGCTGACAAACGGCATGTTGGAGGGAGTATGCCACTATGCCAAAGTTCTATACCCTAAACTCCTCGTTCTGAAAATGTATGAATCTGCACAGTGCTTTGCTATTCAACATATAGGCAGGCCTCTACCATTTTCAAGGAAATAATATTATTGTAGGCCTAGTTTTATTATATTGATCATTCGATTCTAGATCCTATGCTTTCTGTGACTTGTTCAATTGCATGCAGTTCAGGTATTTTTTTAATAGACAAAGAAGAGAGATCAACCTGTGAAATAAGATTTAACATGGCCTACAAAAAATTGCTAGCAGTCTCCATCTTATGGTGCAGACGCGGGCGCACGCCTAGGAAGGAGTTCGCTGTAGAGTCGCCTAGGAAGGAGTTCGCTGTAGAGTCGCCTAGGAAGGAGTTCGCTGTAGAGTCGCCTAGGAACGAGTTTGCTGTAGAGTCGCCTAGGAAGGAGTTTGCTGTAGAGTCGCCTAGGAAGGAGTTTGCTGTAGAGTCGCCTAGGAAGGAGTTTGCTGTAGAGTCGCCTAGGAAGGAGTTCGCTGTAGAGTCGCCTAGGAAGGAGTTCGCTGTAGAGTCGCCTAGGAAGGAGTTCGCTGCAGCCTTGCTTCGGTGTGTGTGTGTGTGTGTGTGTGTGCACACGTCTGTGTGTGTGGATCCTGTTGTTGTGGTGGAGTGTTCCCTGACATCTTCCTCCTTGTCGGGTCACAGGAAGCTGTGGCTAGAGGAGCAGTCCAGTAACGCTGCCTTCCCTCGCATGACACGACATCATCAGGAAATCCTCTGGTCGCTCTGATTGTCATCTCAATTGCCTGTGGGATAGGACATCTCTGCTGCTGCCAATAGGCCTATATATAGAATGATAATTCATCTGTCTGGCTCTGTCAGGGTGGGAGATTTATTTGGATGAAAGAGCCTCAGGCCTGTGTGTCTGACAGCTCTGCTCATCTGCTGCTTGGTTGTGTGTTTTCCTCATTATCTTAGGATGACTTGCTGGATGACTTGCTTTAATGCCCCCCCCAACACACACACACCCCACACACACACACCATTTATAGCCCCATGGTCCTTCTGGCTACAGATTAGTAATTCACGTCACACTTCAATAATTGTAATGCTGAGTTTACGTTGAGGTAGAAAATAATTAGTTTTTTTATAAGCTTTTCCAGCCGTAATGACTTATTTTAATGATAATTACCGGCCATATGCTCAAGATGTTTTAATGTAGACCCTTCAGCTAGATACTTAACCTTAGTTGCTTTGGTGAATAATATCCATCTATAAAGCATAAATAGGTCGACATCAGGGGTTCTTCAACCTTTTCAGCCTGGGACTCAAATTAGAAATGGTGTTTTCCTTATAAACACACTCAACTATACGTAAATATCGGTACATTTCATTGCCTTTACGCCTAAAACAAATGCAACATAGACTAAAACAAAAACAATGAAATACCCATATAAATAGCTATTCATGTTTATTTATGCCCATTTAAAAACACTCTTCTATATCTGTCTAGGTTGGAACTGTTGCTGTTAAAATACACACACAGGCTCAGTTTTTGATAGTGCAACCCTGAGGTCATGCTCCGCGTTGAGTTGAGAATCCTGACTCGCATGGGTATATGCTGGCAAACTGGATCAGAACATCTATTGCTTTCTCAGTCAGGCAGGAGACCACTTCCTGCTGTAGATGAGCAAACCAGAACTGTGCGAGTGTGTTTGCCTCAAAAAGCATATTGCCTCAATCAGTTTATTCCAGTTCAGAATCAAAATGATGACTTTTTTAACAGCAACAGTACCACCCTAGACTTGTTTTCAACCATTTTTCATCTGTACTGTTACTTAGGGTTGCACTATAAGTAGCTAGGTAGCTTACTTTAGCTATTAGCTATGTACAAGGGCATTGTTTGAAAGAGAAACTCAAATCTACTACTATGAGAGAGAGTACTCCCTTATTTCTGTTTATCATCACCTGTTGTAAAATGATAACAATGCCTTGCTAGCTGACTTGCTCTTCCACTGTTGAAGCACTGTTTGTTGAAGCATTCTGCCCTGTTCTGAAAGAACTCCCTGGTTTTACTGTCATGCTATGAATGTTTGGTCAGGACGTATCGTTTTAATTTGTTCGTTTTGAGAGACTCATTACTGAGCACTTCCCAGCACAAAACGCATTGTGGGCACTCCTCGTATTTTATCAAAGTTTGTATGAAACCAAGAGAGAAACTCATCACTGTTTTTGCGTTTCATGACGATTGAGCTCAGTCAGACTTTGTGGCAAGCTTGAGTCCACTCGATGATTGACAGCGGCTGACACCGCATCATCTGCTTCTGAACGGCAGCGCTTCAGCGTGTGGGTCGCGGAGTGATCTTCAAGAAAACTGCAGAAAAAATATCATGTTAACCACGATGCAGACGCGGAGATCCCTCCCACTTGCGCAGCTTCCAAACTGAGCAGAGACACCGCTGCTAAGCAGAGAGCGCAGTTGCACTTGGCCAAATCAATTCCAATATTCCATATTTCTATATTTAGACACCTCATGACCCACCATTTAACAGGTCTGCGACCCAAAGTGACCTATACTTTTAAGAAAGGCTGGCCTACAAGATCCAGGTTCGTGCAAATCTGTCTCCTAAGTGGGCCTCGATAAGCCTGTCTGTTATTGTGAGCCAAGTGTAAGGCCTATAATGCTACTCAAACAGCTGTGAAGTATAGCCGGTCATTGACTGAAAGTGCAAAGAAATGTTGGGGGCACTTACTTTTACAGAACAGAATAAAGTGGTAATAACATAGCAACAACCTGGTTATAGTATGCTAATAAGTTATAGTTCCAATGAAAGCATTTGGATACGGCACTAGCCTACTTTAAATAGGACCAACTTAATTTCTTCCTCGTGATGGCTAGTGTCAGTCACTATGCTGTGTATACTCCGTAAAGATTAGCCTACTTATGAAGCGTTGGGAACTTAGTCAGGTTATGTCCTCTTGTTAGGAACACCCTCAACAAAAACACTGTCTGTTCTGTCCACAAGTGGATAGGAAAGGGGCCGAGCATGATGAGGTGTTTTGAATGGCTCTCATGCTGTGGACTTATATCATGGATTTGACTTGTTACTCAGTCCTTTGATTATGCTATTATGTCAGAAACAACAACAACCGGACGAACCCCGGCCTTCAAAAAGTCAACCTGGTTACAACCGTCTGACTGCTGTCAAACACTTCTTTTTCTCTGGCACTCATCCCTCATCCAATAGAAGCACTTTTGCAATATGTTCCCTTTGTACTATAATTCATTTTTGAGCAGTTGCATGTGTCTTTTCTCTTCCTCCCGAGCGAGGTGCACGTCGAGACACGTCCGATCTGTAGCCAGCCAGATGCATATTTCTGGGAATACTTTCTGCTTATGGTTACTTACAAGTCTCGGCATTGACACCTTAGTTTCAGAGATATAATTAGTAGTTTTCCCTGCCGTAGGGATTGGTTGTGGCCTAGAAAGCATCTGCTATGCTGTGAACTGACGGACTGCGGAGGAGTGTGTGTGGTGTGTGTGTGTGTATATATAGGTTTTTGTCCCCCCTCATTTATTCTTGTAGGCAAAAAGTGGTAATTTGGTGGGTTTTCAACTCGGCGGCACCCATTTTGTAAACATATTATTGTATCCTTGTTCGGAACCGTAGCCACCTGCAATGGATAACTGAACACACTGACTAGCCCTAGAAGTAGGCTAAACAAGAAAGGTCTAGCCTCCCATCACGTCACTGTCCTCAAATAGTGTCTGGTCTAAAGCCCTTTCGTCATATCAGTCACAGAAGAAACAGCTTGGGCTGGTTCCACCATCATTAGCCTGCAGTGTAGTACTTGGTGTTCTGTGCGGATGCAGTCAGTACAAAGGTTAGCTTAGTATGGGAGATGGTGTTACACTGACCTCCACCACCCCCAGGTCCCCTATTCACAAATAGTCTCTGTGTCGGACTTGATCTAGGATCAGTTTGACCTTTTTGGATCATAACGAATAAGATGCTATGTACAGGAGGGACCTGATCCTAGATCAGCACCCGGGGCCCAGGTCCTCTTTCCTATCAGCCATGACAGAGAACCTCCAGCCAGGGTGCACCTCACCTCAGCCACTGTCGGTTTGGTTTCCCGCAGAATGAAAGGGTTAGAGTTACCTCTACCGTCCGTGATGCATTCTGCCATTCTGGGGGGGAGAGGAAAGTAAGGCCTGACATTTTAATGTCTTTCAATGAAAACACGGATAATCTGTAAATCCCCCCACGGTGACAGATCGGTGTAAAAAGAAGGGGCTATGTCAGGGCTGAAGCTAAGGGTTCACTGTCATCTCAGAATACAGCTGTACAGTATGTGGGCTTAGACGAGTTCTCCCTCCCTCTCCTCCATTTTGAACATCTGTACCTGTTTGCTTTAAGCCAGGGTAGAGAACCTACTGTACACAGCTCGAGGGCTGCAGCAGGCAGGGTGTGCTAGGCTAGCCTTCCATTGTGTTTCAGGTCATTTAGGTAATTAACTGGGGAGAGAGAGTCGTCTCTCCTGCTTCTCAAGGTTACAGTTGTTGATTTATGGTTGAATTAAGCCTATCCCTTTTTCACACCTTAAACTAGGTTAGGTAATCTATATCCTACATAGAGCAGCACAATCAACTGACAATATTTTCTGACCCTGACAAGTCTCTGAAAATTAGTGTTGGCCTTATTGTGTTCTATTCTATTCATTAAGGTTATGGGGCATGTTGTAAGGGCATTTGGGACTGAGAACCCCCTTCATCAGGTCCCAGAGCAATCTGGTATGTAGGCCCCAGCTCTGGCTTTTGAGGACTCCTAGAGATCCGTAAATATATTTGTTCCTTCATTTGAGAAACAAGCACCCGTGTTCTGCTAAAAGTAAAACCGGCAGATTCTCTCACAGCTGCCCATGTCACCCTCTCTCTCTCTCTCTCTCTCCTCCACCCATCCTTCTGCACTATTGTCCACAATGACTGAAGAAGACATGCTGAAATCTATGGCCCGGGATGAGGCCAGTATCACAATACTCATTAGTATCCCGGCAAGGAAACAAACACGAGACAGATTTAACTTCTTTAGAAAAACAGTCCTGATGTCAGAAACAAACATAGTTATGTCGTCATCCAGAGTCCCAATTAATTTCCAAGCACAATATTTTACATACAGCAGTATATCGTACATACAGTGAGGAGAAGTATTTGATATACTGCCGATTTTGCAGGTTTTCCTACTTACAAAGCATGTAGAGGTCTGTAATTCTTTATCATAGGTACACTTCAACTGTGAGAGATGGAATCTAAAACAAAAATCCAGAAAATCACATTGTATGATTTTTAAGTAATTAATTTGCATTTTATTGCATGAAATAAGTATTTGATACATCAGAAAAGCAGAACTTAATATTTGGTACAGAAACCTTTGTTTGCAATTACAGAGATCATATGTTTCCTGTAGTTCTTGACCAGGTTTGCACACACTGCAGCAGGGATTTTGGCCTCTCCTCCATACAGACCTTCTCCAGTTCCTTCAGGTTTCGGGGCTGTTGCTGGGCAATACGGACTTTCAGCTCCCTCCAAAGATTTTCTATTGGGTTCAGGTCTGGAGACTGGCTAGGCCACTCCAGGACCTTGAGATGCTTCTTACGGAGCCACTCCTTAGTTGCCCTGGCTGTGTGTTTCGGGTCGTTGTCATGCTGGAAGACCCAGCCATGACCCATCTTCAATGCTCTTACTGAGGGAAGGAGATTGTTGGCCAAGATCTCGCGATACATGGCCCCATCCATCTTCCCCTCAATACGGTGCAGTCGTCCTGTCCCCTTTGCAGAAAAGAATGCTGTTTCCACCTCCATGTTTCAGGGTTGGGATGGTGTTCTTGGGGTTGTACTCATCCTTCTTCCTCCAAACACGGTGAGTGGAGTTTAGACCAAAAAGCTCTATTTTTGTCTCATCAGACCACATGACCTTCTCCCATTCCTCCTCTGGATCATCCAGATGGTCATTGGCAAACTTCAGACGGGCCTGGACATGCGCTGGCTTGAGCAGGGGGACCTTGCGTGCGCTGCATGATTTTAATCCATGACGGCGTAGTGTGTTACTAATGGTTTTCTTTGAGACTGTGGTCCCAGCTCTCTTCAGGTCATTGACCAGGTTCTGCTGTGTAGTTCTGGGCTGATCCCTCACCTTCCTCATGATCATTGATGCCCCACGAGGTGAGATCTTGCATGGAGACCCAGACTGAGGGTGATAGACCGTCATCTTGAACTTCTTCCATTTTCTAATAATTGCGCCAACAGTTGTTGCCTTCTCACCAAGCTGCTTGCCTATTGTCCTGTAGCCCATCCCAGCCTTGTGCAGGTCTATTATCCCTGATGTCCTTACACAGCTCTCTGGTCTTGGCCATTGTGGAGAGGTAGGAGTCTGTTTGATTGAGTGTGTGGACAGGTGTCTTTTATACAGGTAATGAGCTCAAACAGGTGCAGTTAATACAGGTAATGAGTGGAGAACAGGAGGGCTTCTTAAAGAAAAACTAACAGGTCTGTGAGAGCCAAAATTCTTACTGGTTGGTAGGTGATCAAATACTTATGTCATGCAATAAAATGCAAATTAATTACTTAAAAATCATACAATGTGATTTTTCTGGATTTTTGTTTTAGATTCCGTCTCTCACAGTTGAAGTGTACCTATGATAAAAATTACAGACCTCATTGCGGTTTGTAATGACAGACAAGCATCTGTCTGGCATGGTAGGTATGATCCCAGTGGGGGCACATTATCGCTGAAATATCTCTCCCAATGCCCACATAGCCTAGACCTAGATGTCTCTGATGCTTCAATTTTTTTTTTTTTTTACAGAAAAGTTGAATATGTTTCTATGTCAGAAGGTTTGGTGTAGCCTCCAATTTATACAATTGTCTAAATAAACAGTGAATCTGTCGATTTAGGCTGAAATCTTCCAGACAATTCATGTTGAGCTGAAGTCTCATTTTGTTTCACACGTTTAGGCGACGCCAAAACAGAAACTCCTGTAAGCCGATGTTCTCATCATTTTTGCATTTTTGTCCCATGTGTAGCCTTTCAGTTGTCATGACTCATGACACAACTCTGATCTAATCTTTTGTCTTGTGCCTTTACCCCCCCCACTTCTCTGCCGCTTTCTTAATATTTTAAGTACATCATGTTTGTTTGTTTACTGCAGCGACAGTGAGACGCACCCTGTTCTATTTAAAACGTCTCTGATTCCAGTTGCGGCCCAAATGGCACCCTACTCCCTATATAGTGCACTACATTTGACCAGGAAAGTAGTGCATTATATAGGGAATAGGTTGCCATTTTTGAAACGCACACCATATAGTGCCCTGACCTCCTATTATTGTGGAGACGGGGGACGACGTCATTGCTCTGGGAACTCTAGTGTCACGAGTGTGCAGTGCAGTATTAAACCAAATGTATTGGTCAGATGCATGTTGACGTGCTATGTAAGTGATTCCCAGGATCCCAGACGCGTTTTTGTATTGGGGCACTTTATTAATGATTTAATGGTTCCACTCTCCTCTCAGTGATGGGCTGACATATCCCGTGTTTTCGTCGCAGTCATTTATGTGTCGCTGCGCCACGGCAAAAAAAAAAAAAGATGGAGCGTGAGAACATATTTCTGCCGAGGCGCACTTTGAAGATGTTCAGAACAGTCCACATAAAATGTTCCTCTGCAAACTAAATGAGAAATGAATAAAAGGGTGACTACCCCATAGAAGAGAAGTTTATCTATTTACCTAGTTGGCTTGTTGTTGTGGTGTGTTCTATGTGAGAACTTGAATACCGTCTCAAGGAGTGTTTGAGTGCCATAGGGAGGGAAATGTGCATTCTGACAAGCAGTCAATGCACAAAGTCTTGCAATGGAGGGAAAAACAGCAGTTTTAATGGCTTTGTTAAAAAGAGGGGGATCCCAGTAGGGCTGTGGCGGTCACAAAATGTCAAGCAAATAACTGTTGCTTTTGTGGTAATTGACCTTTAATTAACATGAACACATTTAGCATCTCCTGCCTTCCACACATAGCCTACAAGCCACTGATACAGATCTTTTGGAGCATCTACATTTTAAAAAGTCTAATAAATCCATGTAATATAGTCTACTCCATCACAATAAATCCATGATTTTATTTTAGACAGGTCTAAAGAAGCATGATATGAAGAAAATGTAGACTATTTCAGAAGAACAGAATAGCATCCTCTGAGTTGTCCTGATGTGGCTATGCCAAATGGCTGTGGGCTATACTAGTTCATTTAGCAGACAAGATTTGCTTAGAATTCCATAACTTTTATAGTATGAAGAATGCAATTGAACAAAGCTGAATAAAATATAAATATTTTCTCTCAACGATTTGAGGGAGTGCGCACATGCGGCTACTCTGTGAGCGGTTAACAAAGAAATGGGTATTCCTCTGTGCTTAATTTAGAATATTAATGTAACTTTAGTTGTTCTATAAATGTTGGGTTGTGTTTTATTTTATATACATTTTAAGGCTGCATGGTGCGACTCTAATGATGATTTGAAAAAAGTTGCTTGAATATCATGAGCTCTGCTTAGTTTGTTTTGTGCAGGCTGTACAAACTTTATTAGTCTCAAATTCGTAATTTGACAAGCACTTGATAATGCCTCCAATTTCCCAGCGGCATCCCCATTGTGGCTGTATTGTACCCTAAAAAAGTCCATGCCTTTGTTGTGCCCTTCTTCCTTAGTGCTGCATGCTCCGAAAAAGGCTGTTTATTATGCTGGCCATCATTCACAAGTGATAGGCTAATATTGTCACCCATCAGACTATTCTTGATTTAATCTTGTCTTTACATATATGTGTGAACATTTGTTTTGATTTAGAATGGCCCATTATCATGCACCTGTCTTGAAACAGGGGGCAGCAGAAAAAAATACTATGCACTTAAAGTGCACATCTATGCACTTAAATAGTGAATGGAGGACGCCTTTCCCGTGATTCGTTTTCATGCCAGCCAGGTAGGCTATACTCTTATTGTAAAGAACAGTAATGTGCTTAATATTAGGGAAGTCGAGAAATCAACATAGTAGCCTAGCCTATAGAAAGCTGATGGGATCCCTCTTTTTAATAGAGGCCATCACTCTGTTTTCTCACGCAATTGCATAGCCTATAGAAATGTTGCACAATATGGGCTCTCATGAAGTTTTTGATTACATTTTTGAAACATTTGCATTGATGTCTGAGTGATTAGAGGGACAATCGAGTGCTGAGTACCAGGCAGTTAGCAAGTTTGGTAGGCTACTAATGACCATGAGCCGCATCAGAGCTTGGAGAAGCCTAATTACCGTGACTAAACGGTCAAGTGGAATTTGACTGCCTTCATGCCTCGTGACCGCCGGTGTGGCGGTAATACGGTCACCGCAACAGCCCTATATCCCAGCTTTCCATTCCTAGATTATTTATTTCTCAGCTTTAAAATATACGCAAACTGCATATTTTTAAACCCAGAGTTTTTAGCAGCACTATGGTTAAGCACATTACTGCTCAGCAAATTGCATAGTGTAGAATGGGGCTATATGTAACACGGGTCAATTGTAGGGTATCTTGGGGTAAAATGCCACCCTACCTCAAATGTTTTTGGGAGGGGAGTGTCTTAACAAATTGTGATGAGACTGATTACAATTTTAGTTGAGCAAGAGTAGTGGTAACCAGGGAAAGTGTTTTGGGGGAAAATGGTGATATGAAGTGGTTTCTGTGAGAAGTACAGGCAGTGTTACCCCGGGTGGATGTTTACCCCCAAGTTACCCTAACAGATAGGCCTAGATTATATTCACTGTGTTTGTGTGTTTTTTTGGGGGGGGCATAGAATTAATCAAAAGGATGCTAACTATTTCAAAGAGCACATATGGGATCTAGCAAATAATTAGCCCGATAGCAGATAGGCAACCCAATGCGTCAGCCCATTTATTTATAGCTTCTATGCTCCATCAGCTACAGGTGATAGAATGCTTATTGCTAATAGCATACCTGATCATATGGACCACACATGGGCTACAGTGCCTTCAGAAAGAACCAACACCCCTTGGCTTTTCACACATTTTGTTATATTACAGCCTGAATTTAAAATGGATTAAATATGTTAGGTTTTGTCACTGGCCTACACACAATACCACACAATGTCTAAGGGGAATTAGGTTTTTTGAACATGTTTACAAATGTATAAAAAAATGAGTCAATAAGAGTCAATAAGTATTCAACCCCTTTATTATGGCAAGCTTAAATAAGTTCAGGAGTTAAAATGTGCTTAACAAGTCACATGATTTTTGAATGACTGCCTCATCTCTGTACCCCACACAGAATTGTCTGTATGGTCCCTCAGTTGAGCAGTGAATTTCAAACACAGATTCAACCACAAAGACCAGGAAGGTTTTCCAATGCCTTGCAAAGAAGGGCACTTATTGCTAGATGGGTGAAAAATAGGGCTGTACCCGACTACAAAAATGTCTTCGCCACAGAAAAACATTCTCAATAGAGCAGGTATTCCCAAACTGGGTCAGGGTACGCGCAGTGCCGTCGGAGGTACGCCAAATAAAAATATGATTTACATTTAAAAACGTATATAAAACATTTCTTCATATTTTCAAACAGTCCGTTTATATTTTCAAACGGGGCTATTCATTTGGGTGAGGTTATTTTCTCACCTGAGTAGCCTCGTTTCACTGCCAGAAATAAAATTCAACCATCTAGTGCTCAGCGAAATAACAACGCAATGTCAAATACAGGTAGCCTAGTCAAATTATTTTATCCAATCACATTAACCGTTACTCTCTCGTGGGAAACCTTCACTCTTGAGCAGACATTTAGAAACAAAACATGAGAATTTGAAAAATCTCGCACAGGAGTTTTTTGAAGGAGAATAAAGATGACTTTTGAGTAGTAAGACATGCATAAAAGCAACAGATAATAAGAAGGGGCTAGAAGCGTCTCATATGGTGAGTTACCGAGTGGCTAGGACAGGCAAGCCCCATACTATTGTGGAGGACTTAATTATTCCTGCTGCTGTGGATATGGCTGGGATAATGCTGGGGGAAAAGGCCCAAAAAACTATACAGACAATATCTTCATCAAACAGCACTGTTTCACGACGCATCAGTGACACTGCAGGAGATGTTTTGATACAATTACTGCTATGCATACAAGCCAGTGAATTATATGCATTACAGCTGGGTGAGTCAACAGATGTGGCGGGCCTGGCACAGCTCCTGGTATATGTCTGTTATGCTTATGGGGGTTCAATTAAGGAAGACATCCTCTTCTGTAAACCACTGGAAACCAGGACAATATGAGAGGATATTTTTAAAGTACTGGACAGCTTTGTGACATCAGCTTTGTGACATTCATTGACTTTGGTGGTCAAGATGTGTTGGTATGGTATCTGTACTGATGGCGAAAAGACATGACAGGGAGACATAGTGGAGTGGTAACGCGTGTGCCAGCAGTTGCTCCCGACACCACTTGGGTACACTGCAGCATCCACGAGAGGCTCTTGCTGCCAAGGGAATTCCTGACAGCTTGAAAGATGTTTTGGACACAACAGTGAAAATGGTTAACTTTGTTAAAGCAAGTCCCCTGAACTTGTATATTTTCTGCATTATGCAATGACATGGGCAGCGACCATGTAATTATTTTACAACATACAGATGTGCGCTGGTTATCAAGGGGCAAAGTATTGACATGTTTTTTTTAAATTGAGAGACAAGCTTAAAGTTTTCTTTACTGACCACTTGCATGATGTTGAGTTTCTCACACGACTGGCCTATCTGGGTGATCTTGATCTAGGATTTATAGGGACTCTGCAATTATATTCAATGTGTGGGACAAAATTGAGGCTATGATTTAGAAGTTGGAGCTCTTTTCTGTCTGCATTAACAAGGACAACACACAGGTCTTTGCATCATTGTATGATTTTATTTTGTGTGCAAATGAACTCAAGCTTACTGACAATGTCAAATGTGATACAGCGAAGCATCTGAGTGAGCTGTGTGTGCAATTACGCAGGTACGTTCCCGAAACGGACGACACAAACAACTGGATTTGTTATCCCTTTCATGCCCTGCCTCCAGTCCACTTACCGATATCTGAACAAGAGAGCCTCATCGAAATTGCAACAAGCGGTTCTGTGAAATTTGAATTTAATCAGAAGGCACTGCCAGATTTCTTTATAGAGTCTGATCTCCCTATAGGCTGTCTCATCGTTGTTGGTGATCAGGCCTATCACTGTTGTGCCATCAGCAAACTTAATGATGGTGTTGTAGTCATGCTGGGTCATGCAGTTATGGGGTATTGTGTGTAGATGGGTAAGAAATATTATTTTAATCCATTTCGAATGGAGGTTCCATTTTTTTAAAAATGTACAAACATTGTTTTTGGACAATAATTTCCTCCAGTTTAGATGGACATCATATTCTATTTGTCTCCTTCTCGTTGGCTTATTATATGGACAACATTGTTTTTATTGATCTCTTTCAGTGTCAGAATAGTAGTCTACCCTGTAATTTGTCGTATTAATAAAATAAAAAAATTCTGCTAATGTCTCCCGTCATATAAAGTGTAGTAGAATTGCATGAAATTTTCCCCATGCAAAGAAAGAAGAAAAGTATCTGATCTAGCCTGTTGCCTAGGCCTACTCTACGCAATGCACACTCAACCATGCATTGAAGTCTTTTAAAACATTTTTTTGCAAACAGTGATTGAGTTCTATTATTAGCCTAAATTATGACTATCCAATCTACTCGTCACATTATGAATAGTAGGTTATGTTACGTAAGTCTGCAAATGCGACGATGCATGGAATGCTTTATTATAAAGGTGCATTTTTTTTAATGGTGAAAATTAGCGTTCCCAAACCTTTTCTCACGCAGTTGCTTATCCCATAGAAATGTTGCACGACATGAGCTCGTGGGCTCTCATGAAGTGTTTGATTGAATTTAGGTTGATGTCAGAGTGGTTAGTGACAAGCGTGCTGAGTACCAAGCCATTAGCGACTGGCAGTTAGCAAGTTTGGTATGCTACTAATGACCATGAGCAGCATCAGAGAAGCCTATTTACCGTGACTAAATGGTCATGTGGAATTTGACTGAGGTCATGACTCGTGATCGCTGGTGTGGCGGTAATACGTTCACCGTAACAGCCCTGCTCTTTACGCGATGTAGACTTAAACATCTTTAAAGAAGGATTTTTAAAGCCTTGAGACAATTGAGACATGAATTGGGTACCATTCAGAGGTTGAATGGACAAGACAAAAGATTGAAGTGCCTTTGAGCGATGTATGGTAGTAGGTGCCAGGCGCACCGGTTTGTGTCAAAAAATGCAACGCTGCTGGGTTTTTCACACTCAATAGTTTCCCGTGTGTATCAATGGTCCACCACCCCAAAGGACATCCAGCCAACTTGACACAACTGTGGGAAGCATTGGAGTCAACATGGACCATCATCCCTGTGGAACGTTTTCAACACCATGTAGAGTCCGTGCTCTGATGAATTGAGGCTGTTCTAAGGGATAAAGGAAGGTGTTCCTAATGTTTTGCACACTCAGTGTATATCATACATGACAAAATTCATGTTATGGAAGTCCCCTTGGCTAAGCCTGGGTAGCTCGCATGCTGCAGATTGTCTGATTCCCGGCCAAGTCTTTTAGTATTGCTACTCCTCCTCAGCCTGTCCTCACTCCACATCTGTGTACTGGAGACCGGAGAGCCCCTTGGCCGCGACTTGAAGGGCCTGGTTACATTTTCATCTGTAATTTGGGTAATTTACAGGATGTTTTAAAGCTACTTGCAATTAAATGGCTAAAAGGTTATTTAAAAAAAAAAGTTGCCTGGCTGGTTGACGCTTGGGTCACTCTAGTTCAAAGCAGCTGGGGTAGCAGCCTACTTAAAAGTACAGATTTCATTTTTGATAAGGAAACAACTGACTATGCAGCGGTTTCCCCAGCCGCATTTGTACCCTAATTCGATTATTTATTTAACCAGGAAGTCCAGTTGAAATAAAGAATATCCAAATCCTTAGAGATCAAGAAGGCAACTCTAGTTTAAATGAGAGAGAACCAGGGGTTGGAACTGGTTCAGGGAACAGAAGAGAAAAATGTTTGTTCTTTTCCGGTTTTGAGGAACAGCATGAGAACTAGGGATGTTAATGGTTAACAGATAGTCAGTTAGCTGGCCGAAATTAACAAATCAAATTGTATTTGCCGAATACAACAGGTGTAGTGTTGACCTTACTGTGAAATGATTACTTACAAGCCCTTAACCAACAACACCGTTCAATAAATAGAGTTGAGAAAATATTTACAAAATTAAGGTAAAAGGTAAAAAAAAAAAAAAAAAAGTAACAAGAAATAATAATAATAATAATTACAACAATAATGACGCTATATTCAGGGGGTACCGGTACCGAGTCAATGTAAAGGTTAGTCGTGGTAATTTGTAAAGTGGCTATGCATACATCATAAACGGTGAGTAGCAGCAGTGTTAAAAACAAAGGGGGGGTTAATGTAAATAGTCCGGGTGGCCATTTGATTAAGGAGCCTTTTGGTCCTAGACTGGTACAGCTTGCTGTGCGGGTAGCAGAGAGAACAGTCTATGACTTGGGTGACTGGAGTCTGACAACTTTTTGGGCCTTCCACTGGCACTGCCTAGTTTATATAGGGTCATGGATGTCAGGAAGCTTGGCCCCAGTGATGTAGTGGACTGTACACACTACCCTCTGTAGAGCCTTCCGGTCAGATGCCGAGCAGTTGCCATACCAAGTGGTGGAACCTTTTGATGATCTGGGGACCAATGCCAAATCCTTTCAGTCTCCTGGAGGGGAAAAGGTGTTGTCGTGCCCTCTTCACAACTGTCTTGGTGTGTTTGGACCATGATAGTTTGTTGGTGATGTGGACACCAAGGAACTTGAAACTCTCGACCTGCTCCACTTCAACCCCGTCGAAGTTAATGCGGGCCTGTTTGGCCCTCCTTTTTCTGTAGTCTACAATCAGCTCTGTTGTCTTGCTCACGTTGAGGGAGAGATTGTTGTCCTAGCACCACACTGCCAGGTCTCTGACCTCCTCCCTATAGGCTGTCTCAAGTATTCACCCCCTTGGCATTTTTCCTATTTTGTTGCCTTAGAACCTGGAATTAAAATATATTTTTTGGGGGGGGTTTGTATCATTTGATTTACACAATATGCCTACCACTTTGAAGATACAAAATATACTTTCTTGTGAAACAAACAAGAAATCAGACAAAAAAACAGAACTTTAGCATGCATAACTATTCATCCCCCCCAAAGTCAATACTTTGAAGAGCCACCTTTTGCAGCAATTACATAAAAGGCATTTAGCTCGTCTGGTAGGCTCGCGTCACTGGGCAGCACGCGGCTGGGTTTCCCTTTGTAGTCCGTAATAGTTTTCAAGCCCTGCCAAATCCGACGAGCGTCAGAGCCAGTGTAGTAGGATTCAATCTTAGTCCTGTATTGATGCTTTGCCTGTTTGGTGGTTCATCTGAGAGCATAGCAGGATTTCTTAAAAGCTTCTGGATTAGTGTCCCGCTCCTTGAAAGCGGCAGCTCTAGCCTTTAGCTCAGTGTGGATGTTGCCTGTAATCCATTGCTTCAGGTTGGGATATGTACGTACGGTCACTGTGGGGACGATGTTGTCAATGCGCTTCTTGATGAGGCCGGTGACTGAGGTGGTATTCTCCTCAATGCCATTGGATGAATCTTTGAACATATTCCAGTCTGTGCTAGCAAAACAATCCTGTACTGTAGCATCCGCGTCATCTGACCAGTTATGTTTTGAGTCACTGGTACTTCCTGCTTTAGTTTTTGCTTGTTACAGGAATCAGGAGGATAGAATTATGGTCATATTTTCCAAATGGAGTGCGAGGGAGAGTTTTGTATGCATCTCTGTGTGTGGAGTAAAGGTGGTCTAGAGCTTTTTTTTTTTTTCCTCTCTGTTTGCACTTGTAACATTCTGGTAGAAATTAGGCAAAACAAATTAAAGATTTCCTGCATTAAAGTCCCCGGCCACTAGGAGCTCCACTTTTGGATGAGCATTTTCTTGTTTGCTTATGGCCTTATAAGGCTCGTTGAGTGTGGTCTTACTGCCATCATCGGTTTGTTGTAATAAATAGATGGCTATGAATAAGAGTGCGGTCTACAGCTTATTATGAGAGATTCTACCCCAGGCGAGCAATACCTCGAGACTTATTTTATATTAGACATCGCTCACCAGCAGTTATTGACAAATAGACACACACACCCCTGCCTCTCGTCTTACCAGCCAGCTCTTTTTTTTATCCGTGTGGTCATTTAGCCACGTTCAGCCTTATGATGTTACAGTTTTTAATATCTTGTTGATTGGATGGTCTTAATCATAGATTGTCCAGTCTGTTTTCCAATGATTGCATGTTGACCAATAATACGGAGGGAAGTGGTGGTTTACCTACTCGTCGGACAAATTCTTAGAAGGCACCCTGCCCTCTCCCCTTTTCTCCGTCTTTTCTTCACGCGGATGATAGGGATTTGGGCCTTGTCTCGACAAAGCAGTATATCCTTTGCATCGGACTCATTAAAAAAATTGTTTTTGTCCCGGTCGAGGTGAGTAATCGCTGTTCTGATGTCCAGAAGCTCTTTTTTTCAGTTATAAGAGACTGTAGCAGCAACATTATATACAAAATTAGTTACAAACAATGCGGAAAAAACGAATAAATAAATAGCACAGTTGGTTAGGAGCCCGCTGTAAAACGCCAGCCATCGCCTCCGGCGCCATTACCAGAACACCGTCTTGATCGACCGGAGTTATTATATTGATATAAATAATGTAGAGTGAGTTTATAGCGTTAGAAAGTAGCTTTCTTATGTCAACTAGTGGCTGTCTCTAGTCAGTGAGCTGTGAGCAAGCCAGGGCAGAGACTTTTTGCTAGGGAACTCACAGATACAGGCTGCAGTGAGCAGCGGGAGAAAGAGGAGCAGCTAGAAGCATCTAACACTTTTTCAGTACTAGTTAAGGATACTATAGTGATCTCCTTTCACATTGGATTTATTAAATAGAAAATGGTATGATCATTATTTCAAATGTCGTGTCGCTCTCCACCCACAAGCTTGTTAGCTAGCTAGCCTACTCTGGTACAACTTTAAGCCAACTCTGAAGTTAAAAGAAATCCCTTCATGCCCAGGTGCTTCAAGCCAAACCTCCCGCATCACCCTCTCTTGCCCTCTACCTACCCACAAAATATCAGTCGCATCTTGTGCCCTACAACTATCGCTTACCTGCTCCATAGCAAGCTGCTCTATCTGCACTGATTGGTGAACAAATTTAATGTTGAGCTAAACCTTTTTTAAATATTTTTTTAAATATTTGATTTCAGATGTTTAAAAAGGAACAGAAAGGAACGATATAAACCATTACTTATTGGGTGTTCTATCCGGTTCAGAACTTCATTTTGCTGGTCGGAACAGAACGGGGAAAAAGTATGGTTCTGTTCAGAACAAAACTGTTGGAAAATAATTTTGGTTCCAACGGCTGGTTAGAACTGTTGAAGTCCACAGACAAAGACGCGTTAGTCCTGCGTCCCATTGTGACAGCTACACGTTTTCTCTTCCTTTTGAATGTGATGACGGTTGGGGAAATGGCGTGAGCCGCGTCGAGAATTCCAAAAGTATGAAAGCCAAGCTCTTACAAGGTCGAACTTATTATGAGGAACATCCTTCCAGTAGTGCTGTGAAAAGCCATTCCCAGATCTGGCCCCTCTCGCTCTCCCTCTTTTCCTCCTCTGGAGGTGGCATTTTTGTGTCATTACCTCACTCTGGCTGTAAATAATCCCTCTTATGGCTTCCAGATGTCCCCTCTCTCTGTACATCACAGCGCTGCCTGGATGTGGGATCTACTGTCTCTCTCACTCCGTTCAATTCAATAGACTATTGACAGGGCAAGTTAAATTAAGTACACATAAAACTACAAAGATCGGGTTAACCATAGTAGCAATAATAATAGTAGGCCTGGTAGTAGTAGTAGTAATGCTATTAACATTAACAACATCTAATGAGAATAATAATGAATAAAAGTAATAGTAGTAGACTTGTTTTAACATGACTGAGAAGCCACATGCCATGAAAGCCCAAACAAAACAAAATGGCAAATACTATTGATACATTCTGTACTTTTCACTGGCGGCCCATCGGGTAGTGGGAGGAGGACGAGTACCGCAATTGGCTGCCAAAATGGCGCATTTGAGGTTTTGTTTCTCACACTATTCGTTTTTTTTATAGTTTCAAATTCTTTGTAGTGAATGATCATTTGGGGAAAGAAAGATTCTCTTAGGTCTGAGTACACACTCTCTCCTTCTCTACTGTACCTGTTTCAAGTACGGGGAGGGTAGAGCAAATATACATTGGCACATGTAGGCCAGTGCATATGGAGGGGGACACATTCAATGAACACGCACATATGTGCTTACGCACACAGGCCTAGGCTTACACACACACACACACACACACACACACACACACACACACACACAGTATTGAAAGTGCAGAGCCCTAGGGTGACGCCTGGTTACTGTATAGACCATGACGTTTGTTTCTTTAGCTGAATGAACACACTTGTCTACAGTAGTACAACGTTTTCCTTCAGCTGCATCGTCTGTGGATAATAAACTCACTTCTTCGAATGGACCTAGATCTGTCTGATAATCTGTGTCTGGGATAAACCAGTCCGTCACTGGATTAGTTGGGCCTACTCATGTTTTTCCAGTTGTGTTGCATAGGTAGTCACAGCCAGTGCTTCTAACCAATGAAACTGAAAGTCTCATGGCTGTTTTGAGTGTGAGTGCATAATGTTATGTGCGCTCTGTCCTGCTAACAGTGAAGTCACTTAGTTTGAAAGCTTTTGCAAAACCGTCAGGGACAAAACAAACACCAAGTCGGTCATCGTTTGGTTGGATATTCACGTTTTAAAGCGCCACAAACTGGCTTGCGCCACACCTTGTCATTGCAACCGTTGCTATGTTTGGCCGACCCGTATATTTTGATAGTTAAGTAAAGATGTATCGTCAGAACTGTAAGGTCTTTGTCGGAAGCTCGGAGTAAGAAGGGCGGGATGTCACAATGTACATTACTTCCCTGTTAGACAAAACAGCACGTGACCCGTGGGTAAATTTGAGCGAGACTGGTGTTTGTGTGTCCAAGACTGCTTGTTTCTAGGCCTAGTTACTGTGTCTTTTTTTTAAAGGTCAATGCAACAAGCTAAGAAGTGGTGGTGGTGATACTGGGGCGTTATAGTAACTGCGAGATTAAGGATTGGAGAAAGGCCCAGTGTGTGCCAAGCTAAGCGTTGGCTCGTTCTACTTCCCACAATGTGGACGGACATAAGGAAAATAGACCCTTGTGAAATATTTGTTGAAACCCCAGAAATTGTTCATGCCGTGTTTCCGAGTTCACAGGAATTAACGGTGACTCGTTCCATTGAGAAATGGTCATCAGGAACAGAGATTATGCTACAGGACTGGTATTCCAGGGCGCGTTCTCAGAGCATGCGCAGAGCAGCTGGCAGGCATATTCACGGTAATTTTCAACCTCTCCTTGTCCCAGTCTGTAATCCCCACGTCTCAAACTGACCACAATCATTCCTGTTCCCAAGAACTTTAAGGTTTCATGCCACAAAGACTACCGCCCTGCAGCACTCATTACTCACTATAATCATAAAGTGCTTTGAAAGGCTGGTCATAGCCCACATCAACTCCATCATCCCAGACACCCTAGACACACTCCAATTTGCATACTGCCCAACAGATCTATAGACGACACAATCTCAATTGCACTCCACACTGCCCTCACCCACCTAGATAAGAGGGAAATCCTGTGTGTGAGAATGCTGTTCATTGATTACAGCTCAGCATTTAACACCATTTTCCCCTCCGAGCACATCCACATCGACGGGGCTGCAGTAGAGCGAGTCGACAGCTTCAAGTTCTTTAATGGTCCACACGTGCACACAGTCGTGAAGGAGGTGCGACAGCGCCTCTTCCCCCTCAGGAGGTTGAAAAGGTTTGGCATGGGACCTCTAATCCTCAAAAAGTGTCTCTATGCACACTCACAGGACTCTACACATATACACACACACACTGACACTCCATCACACACACACACACACACACACACACACTACATACACTACCTGACCAAAAGTGTCGTAGAACATCTCATTCCAAAATCATGGGCATTAATATGGAGGTGGTCTCCCCTTTGCTGCTATAATAGCCTCCACTCTTCTGGGAAGGCTTTCCACGAGATGTTTAAACATTGCTGTGGCTACTTGCTTCCATTCAGCAACAAGCGCATTAGTGAGGTTGGAGCGATTAGGCCTGGCTCGCTGTCGGCTTTCCAATTTATCCCAAAGGTGTTAGATGGGTTTGAGGTCAGGACTCTGCAGGCCAGTCAAGTTCTTCCACGCCAATCTCCACAAACCATTTCTGTATGGACCTCGCTTTGTGCATCGGGGCATTGTCATGCTGGAACAGGAAAGAGCCTTCCTCAAACTGTTGCTACAAAGTTGGAAGCACAGAATCGTCTAGAATGTCATTGTATGCTGTAGTAGCATTAAGATTTCCCTTTTCTGGAACTAAGGGGATCGAACCATGAAAACCAGCCACAAATCATTATTCCTCCTCCACCAAACTTTACAGTTAGCACTATGCATTGGGGCAGGTAGCGTTCTCCTGGCATCTGCCAAACCCAGATATGTCCACCAGACTGCCCGATGGTGAAGCGTGATTCACCACTCCAGGGAAACGCGTTTCCACTGCTTCAGAGTCCAATGGTGACGAGCTTTACACCACTCCAGCCGTCACTTGGCATTGCGCATGGTGACCTTAGGCTTGCGTTGGGCTTCATAGCCATGGAAACCCATTTAATGAAGCTCCCGATGAACCGTTATAGTGCTGACGTTGCTTCCAGAGGCAGTTTGGAACTTGGTAGTGAGTGTTGCAACCGAGGACAGACGATTTTTACGCGCTACGTGCTTCAGCACTCGGCTATCCCATTCTGTGAGCTTGTGTGTTCTACCACTTCGCGGCTGAGCCGTTGTTGCTCCTAGATGTAGCACTGACAGTTGACCAGGGCAGCTCTAGCAGGGCAAAAATGTGACGAACTGACTTGTTGGAAAGGTGGCATTCTATGACGGTGCCACGTTGAAAGTCACCGAGCTCCTCAGTAAGGCCATTCTACTGCCAATGTTTGTCTATGGAGATTGCATGCCGGTGTGCTAGATTTTACACACCTGTTAGCAACGGTGTTGCTGTATTAGCCAAATTCACTCATTTGAAGGGTGTCCACATACCTTTGTATGTACGTTAAAGTGTATCTACCTCTGTCAGTCCAGTATCTGTGCACATTGTAAATATGGTATTGGAACTGACCCTGGATATACAGTAGCTTACTTAGTTCTCGTGTTCTTCTTGTTTTTTTTCTATGTTATTTTTTTCGTCCTACATTGATATTGAGTACTGCATTGTTGGGTTTCCAGCTCGCTGGAAAAGCATTTCACTGTACTTGTGCACGTGACATTAACTTGACGTGCACTCTTACAGTATATTTAAACACTGAAGAAGGGACATCGGTATTCGTCATACCACACTGAGCAACTGAAAGCCCCTCCTTTCCTTTCCTTTATCAGTAAAGGTTGTTGTTGGGCGTTGGTTTGGTCTGTTGTTCTCTGCCTGGCTGGGAGTCTGACAGGGGAGCCAAGGGCCTCTCTGGATAAGTCTGGCACATGATGACCGTGCCAGGATGGAACACTAACCAGTGGATGGATGGATGAATAAATGAATGAATGACTAAATGATTGAGTATTTGATGTGACCCATGTATTCTGCTTGTGCACAAGGGTCCACCTAAGCAAAATGCTGCACAGATCATCAGCTCCATCCATCAGTAGGTCCATGCTATATCCTAACATATAGGCCAATAGGCATTTAATAGGTCTGTATTATGTTCAATAGTATCCAATCTGCTGCTCGGTAGTCTGACCCTGCTGAACCAACTGGCAGTCTACCTCCAGGTTTAATGGAGGATCCAAATTAGAAAAGGAAGTGGATGAATGTCCTTCCTCGACAAAGTAGGGAAAATGCTGCTTGTCTGTTTACTCCGGATTACGTTTGAGTCACCCAGAACCCTAGGCTAGGTCAAATGTAAGGGTAACGGTAGACAGTTTTATAACTGCCTTCTGCACTTCCAGACCACTGTGGTTTACGATAAAGATCTCAGCGGTCATGATCACAGATTGACACTATATCAACCCCTCCGCATACAGGACTGACAGGCAGGAGGACACTCACCGGAAATCATTACTCGTGGCTAAATCCATTTGAATTCGATCCCTATTTGACAGCACCACCTTCTGATTTGAACGAAACCTTCTGTACAAATGTGCCCTTTGTGGTGCTCAGGAAGTGACTTTTTGTATCTAAATGCCAAGACATTAAAGAGAGAGAGGTGCTCAAAGTTGAATTATTTTGCATACCCTGCAACATCCATGTTTTCATCACTGGAAAAGGTAAAGGGTTGAGATTGATATAATTTAAAAGCTTACAGTGACAAAAAAAAAAAAAATTAGATTTTTTTTTTACCTTACATTTTTATTTTACATTTATCTAAACACAAACTCAAAAATAAAAGACAATTAGCTAATGTTGCAGCTTAGACTTTATTTTATATCAGGTTGGAGGTCCACACATAAGATAATGTTGACTTGAATAGGAATATCTCTCGTTTTAAACTATACTGTCAATCTTCCATAATAAACCTATTGAAATCATATAAATATAGATAATATAATAGACATGATAGCCATTTATGTAGACAATCGACGGTTGGTGGAATGACAGCCATCTTTGTGGTGGTAATTAAAACATTTAAATGTCAACGGTGTACCTGTACCAGCTAAATTGCAGTGGTATGAAGGGATGGGCCCATTCTATGTATTATATTTCTATGATTTGAAATGACACCCACCTTGCATTCAAGAGCATGTTGTGTCTCAATCAATGATTTATATATAGACTAGATGACCAGTGGCTTCAATGCCTCTCAATGCTCAATTATATAGTAAACCCAATCCAGGGTGTATATACCGTACATCACTGGTCTCAACTGATGGTGGGCACAACACAAAAACGTCAGATGTGAAGTAGGGTCGAAACTACAACCTGCAAATATAGAAATTGATAATTGACGTAAAAGGCAAAAAAAAAAAAGTAATCTTTTAAATGATGATGTACTCAACTGTTGATCTTTTCCTGTGATGAACACATGGATGCCTCATGTTGTGGTGGGTTATGCAAAATGGCTCAACTTTGAGCAACTTTACCTCCTGACTGTTTTTGACATTCAGGTCCAAAAAGTCACGCTCTGACTACTTCTTCCATGGGCAAACATGTATGGAAAGTTGTTGTTGTTGTTTAAATCAAAAGGAATGGCATCAAAAAAATGATTACATTCAAATGGATTTACCTGTGTTGTGTGCCACTTGCTTTGTGTCCGCTTTCTAGTATCCACCTAAAAAATGTATTTCTGATTTGCTGTTTTATGAATTAAATCATGATGTTGCGCAACTATTTTAGTGTGCGCATTCTCAGGTCAAGTTCAATATTTTAAGTCCCCAGAATTCTAACCTCTCCTCTCCTCTCGTCCTGCAGCCAAACCCTTCACTTCCCAGGTGAAACAGATGCGCCTGCACAAAGAGGACTTTGAGATCCTCAAGGTGATTGGACGAGGAGCCTTTGGAGAGGTATGTTGTTTTTTGTGCCTTTTTTATTGTGCTTTTTTATGCCTTTTTTATTGTGCTTTTTTATAACCTGATTTCACCAGGAAGTATTTTTGAAGTTTGAACCTCAATAGAAAGCTTGCAAGACATCAGCAAAGGAAAAAGCATTTCAAGTGTAGCCTACATAGGGCCTAGAGACAATCACAACAACAGAACAATGCATGCAAAGACAATATAGTTCCTCAAGAATCTGGGCATATATATATATTATGCTATTTGATAGTTGGTGCACATAGTGTGATCCCAGCAGCAAGGCATGGGTCACTAGGCCACATGCTATATGCATGACTCAACATGTAAGAGAAAAAGCTTTAATCTTTTCATCACCGTCGTTGTGAAAGATTTTCTATACAAAATTAAACTAAAACCGAACCTTATTTTTCTTCTTCACGGCTCGAGGGCAGGAGTTGAAATATAGTTATTATTATGTCTTCTACTGCGAGTGATGTCAAACCTGGGGAATGTTGGCGAGCTAGCAATGGCAGCAGAAACTCAGCCGTGTAAGGTTACATGACAAATGGTCTTTGTATATTATAGCCTGCTAGGCTAGCTGCTGTGCTGCTGGCAGACCTGGGTTCAATATTATTTGAAATGATTTCAAATAGCCTAATTTATCTGTGGTTGATTGAGCTTGGCTTGCTTCATGGACCAATAGAATAGTTCAAACTGGCAAATCTGACACTGCAAAAAGAATCTAAATCTAATTTTGTCACATGCGCCGAATACAATGAAAGGTCGAAGGGTCAGTGCAAGATGGGGTCAGTGCAGATAGTTTGGGTATCCATTAATTGACTATTTAGCAGTCTCATGGCTTGGGGGTAAAAGCAGTCTTGGTGCCTGTTTGTTCCAGGCAGGTTAGAGAAAATGCTCAAAGTATTTGAAAGATTTTGAATAGTGTTTAAATTCACGTGTGGTGGAATGGGTTGGTTGGCGCTCTACCCAGTGCTGAAGTCCATATGGCCTGTTTCAGACTTTTTTTATTGGGGTTTTAATTCACAGTGAATGAAAGAAAAACATGTTTGTGCCCTGGTCCTTAGCCCCGTGTCAGGCTAGCAGTGGCGTTCACTCGTGCAAGAGCTATTTCTGTGGCTCTGACGTTCAGCTAAGCTACAGTCTCACAGTTGACCCTCTACTTATTGTATTTCTGATATAGGCCCCTGTGGTGTACCGCATCTCTTCTCGCACCTTGTGTTGAGGTTGGCCTAAAGGTTTCCTTCCGCAAGATTCGGTTTCGGCTGGCGCCTAGTCAAACTCGGCTAGGCGAACTGAACGAGTGTATTCGTATACACCATTAAAAGACCTTCGCTTGGAAAACGAGAAAAAAAAATCGGCATTAGTGCGGTTTGTCCATCTTGAAACTCCGTAGCTAGTATACCCTTCTTCAGAATAGTCAGACTTAATCTAAGATACAGTAATACAAGCAATCTGTTTTTGCCAAGGAGATCTTAGTTCGAACAGTTTTACATCGAACTAAGATGTTTGGGGCAGTATTTCTCAAGTGAAAAATGTGCATGAAAACGAGTAATCTATCTTTGAATGACAACACTTCATTGAAGAATCCCTACTGTTGACCAATCACCGACTTCGGCTTCGGAATTTCGGTTTGCCTCAAATAATTTTGTGTCCATGAACAGCCAAATAAACACTTGTCGAAAGCCAAAACGATCAACATTTCGTCATAATATATGCACAAACTGTTCCCAAACTGTTTTGGATGGGAAGCATGCGGACGCCTTTAGTCTCTGTGCCTCCTGTGCTGTATCATGCAGGCCTGTGTATTTCATATAGCCTAGCCTACATGCTATCCAAATCTACTGAGTTGATTGGAAAAGCAGCTACAAAGTAAGTGGCTGGAGTTGTTTAATTCATAAAAACGTATATTTACAATCACAGGTCTATTCAGCTCACTATACATTTTCAGGCCTATTCACAACAACAACAACCATATCCAGTGGCCGGCAGGCAAAGACATAGCTTAGGTCTAGATCTATGTAATGATTATGAAGTCATCATGATTTAAAGGTCTCTGGCCAGAGGTCCATCTTATGTCTTTCCAGTGGTAAGCCATCATAGTGCAACCAGTATTTCCCCTATATTCATTTAGCAGCGACACACCGGAAAATGTTTTTTCTTTTTTTCTTTCTCATAATGCCGCAGGAAGACCCCATTCACAGTAGCAGTTTTGCAAAATTCTGGAAAATTTCCTCGTTACTTTTTATTTATTTTTTGAGGAATACCCCTACCAGTATTTCTGAAAAACTTTTCCAAAGTTCTCCTGTTTTCCATAAATACCAGTTGGAGAATTACATAAATCAGGAGGGAATAAGCAGGGAGGGGAATCCTCAAAGTGGGATTTCAGGAAAAACCTGTGAAATCTGAAAAAGGGACAGGAAGATCTGGCAACCCTATGGAAGAGTGTGGAGTGGGAAGCTGTGGAAAAAGAAAAGAGAACAAATTATGAGCAGGATGTTTTTATTTCATATCCCCATTGTCAAATCGGAGAGAGATGGCGTCTGTCTGTGAGCTGGGAGAGGGAGCTTGGCATCTGTGTGTGATGTTTTGGCTCTCCTGATGAATGTATTTTTCTTTGTATCACTACAGCGTAGAGCAGCCAGTCAGCCACCCTGCATGTCAAGCTCTCACACATATGTTTGAGTGATGAAAGCTAAGAAAACAGGGAGGGAGGGAGTATACGCTATACACAGGGCCAGTAGCAAGAACAGTCCTCTCCTTTCCCCCCATCAGTTCACCAGGAGGAAACCCGAACAGCAGGGGAATGTTATATTTGCATTTAGCGTTCATTCTTTTTCTCCAGCTCATTTAATGGACTACAGACTACAGAGTTTTTGTGTGTGTTGCATGTAATTTTCTGTGTGCATTTCGTGTGTGTGTGTGTGTGTGCGTGTGTGTGCATTGCGTATGTGTGCGCACATGCGTGCTTCCTTGTGTTTGTGTGACTGAGTGGATGATTGGTGCTTTAAATTCCTCCCATGGGGGACGGAGGGAGTTGCGGAGAAGCTGAAGTGAAAAAGGCTTTCTCTTGTGTCTTCTGGCAGGCAGACAGGCAGGCAGGAGGGAGGAATCCTGCTAGCTGAAGTCATCTGGCCTTGCTCCCGTTGCAACTCAACTCGTTTTAGGAATGCTCTTGTTTACTACACTCAGGCCTAACAATGGGGGCTGCCTGTGGTTGCGTCAGAGACGTTAGCACTTAGCAGTAGCTTGACTACCTAGGTGTCCTATCCTTGCTGGGTCGTTCCGTTTGATTTCAATCACTTTTTGACCGTATCCCTTTTGATTTGAAGGAAACCTTCCATACATATTTGCCCATGGTAGTAGCATTTTTTGCACACCCAATAATGAGTTATCCATGTCTTAATCACTGAAAAAGATAAACGGTTAAGTTTGATATAGTTTAAAGCTTACATTGTTTTCAAACTATTTTGTAATAAAAATAAGAAACCGTTTTTTTATCCTTTAACATCAATTATCTAAACGCGTAAACTTAAAAAAACAATCGATATATATTTTCACATATGTTGTAGTTTAGACCCTACTTAACAATCTGAGTTTCTTGTGTTGTGCACCCCATCAGTTGAGACACAGCATACTTTTGAATAAAGGGTGGGTGTCATTGCAATCATAGAAATATAATTAATAGTTTGGACATATCCCTTCAGACCACTGCAATTAGCTGGTACATCATTGACGGTTTAATTTGAATTGACGTTGTTACTTCCAATTACTACCACAAAGATGGCCGTCGGTCCAACCACCGTCGAATGTCAACTAAAATAGGGATGTCTACTCTAGTATCTACATTTCTATGATTTTAATAGGTTTCCTATGGCAAATTGACAGTATAATTTAAAACAACTGATATTCCCATTCAAGTCAACATTCTCTGATGTGTGGACCTCCAACCATCTTTGTGCTACCATTTGAAAGTTGACATTTTGATTTTTCCCATTTTAGTAGTATGACATCCACCCTGTGGATCATGCTGTTCCCCAACCAATGGCGGGCACAACACAAACACCTCAGATTATGTAAAATAGAGTCTAAGCTAAACATATTTGAAAAATGAAGACAATTATTGTTAAAGGGGGATTTTTTATTTATTTATTTAAAAACATGTTTTTCAAAGAATTCTAAAATCATTTGACAGCCCTGCTTTTAAGTGATATCAAACTCAACCCTTTATCTTTTCCAGTGATGAAGACATGGATGTCTTATTGAATGGTGTGATATGCAAAATGGGTCAACTTTGATCACCTTTTATCATCTAAATGTTTTGGCATTCAGGTCCAAAAAGTTACTTTCCAACCACTTCTACCATGGGTAATAGGTATAAAATGTTGCGTTTAAATCAAAAGGTATGAGGTCAAAGTTATTGAAATCAAACGGAACTACCCTGCTGCAAACCAGTTTGAAATCAGTGTATTTGTGCTGCCGTGCGACTGTAAGTGGCACGTCAAGGCCCTTGAGCGAAAAGGATCCCAGCTGTGTGTGTGTGTGTGTGAAAGAGGATCCAGGTGGTGTGTCTCAGGGGTCACTGCCTCTGTGTCCGAGGTCACTTCCTGTCCCTCTTCCTTTCTCTTCCCCTACTCCTCTCGTCCTCTGACTGTATGGACGCATTTCAATCCGCAAAGATGTTCCCTTTTGCCCTCGTTCACTCCCCTTCCCGGTTCTAATAGGAGTGGGTCATGTTCAGTAGGGAGAACGTTCTGAAACTAAGGGAAACAGAGATTCTACCTGAACTTCGTCCTACGGATTTGCCCTATTGAACATGACAGGGTAGATGTAATGAACATGACAGGGTAGATGTAATGAATATGGTGGATGGAAACTTTTCTAACATATCCTCTCTCTCCCTCATCCTCTAACTCTCTCTCTCCTCTGTTTCCTGTAGGTTGCTGTGGTCAAAGTGAAGAATGCAGACAAGGTGTTTGCCATGAAGATCCTCAACAAGTGGGAGATGCTGAAGAGAGCAGAGGTGAGCACTGGCTATATGCTAACAGCCATAACATTACAGCATTATTCAGGGATAAATGCTAACAGCAATAGCTCATTCCATGGAAGGCCTAGTGTCTGCTGGTCTTTGTTTTTTTACTGTCAATTAAGACCTAAACAACCAAGTAAGGGGAGTTCCTAATTAATTAGGGCGGCAGTGGTTAGAGTGTTGGTCTAGTAACCGAAAGGTTGCAAGTTCAAATCCCCGAGCTGACAAAGGTACAAATCTGTCGTTCTGCCCCTGAAGAAGGCAGTTAACCCACTGTTCCTAGGCCGTCATTAAAATAATAATTTGTTCTTAACTGACTTGCCTAGTTAAATATAGGTAAAAAATAATAATAATTGTGACCTTCATCAATCAAGTACAAGGGTAGGAGTGAAAATCCGCAGACACTCGGGCCTCTGTGGAATGAGTTTGATAGATATGCTTTACAGCATTCCTCAGGGCTACATTGCATTTAGGTTTGGGCGTTATCCAGATTTTCATACCGTCTCTGTACCATACCGGGTTATACGGTACTACCGAATGTGCGTACAAGGGGTGCTAATAATTGTTACTATTTTATTTATAAAAAATAAAAAATTGAAGCACAAAACAATTTGACATCTAGCCACTTAGCTAGCAACTGAGGAAAACCAAATGCATAGCTGGAGTCTTGAGCTGGATAAATTTTACTTGACACATCTTTGGATTTCTTATAGTTGTACTTAACTTAGAAGCAGTGGCGTAAGCACGCAGCCCCCGCGAGGTGTGGGTGCCCTGCAACCGCCCAAATATTATTGTTATTATTGTTGTTTAACGTTATTGAAAATAATACAGTTAGTATTTTGTAATACCCCGGGATACAGTATAAACGCTATATTGCCCAAGCCTAATTGCATTACAACACGACTCCGGGCTAAATGCTAACTGGAGATAGCATTATGTAACTCTGGCTTTTGCATAAAACATGCATTACATAGAACATGCGAAGCAAGATTTTCATTCAATTTTTTCATTAAAAAGTTTTGAATAATAAATGTGAATTTGATTACCACAGTTTTTTTTGTTTTTACCATGTGAGGTGTGTACATAATTGTATCTGTTAATGCGCTGTGCTTTTCTCATTGGCCTCCCCTGACGGTCATAGTGGTCCCTGTGTGTGTGTGTGCTTGCATGTGCGCGTGTTTGTGTGTCGCAGTTCCCAGAACTACCCACAGTGTGTCTTGACATGGGAAACTGTCTGCAATAACAAACTCTGTCTCAAACCCATCTACTACAACTACAACAAATGTTGACACCTGCTCATCGAACATCTCATTCCAAACTCATAGACATTAATATGGAGTTGGTCCCCCCTTTGCTGTTATAACAGCCTCCACTTTTCTGGGAAGGCTTTCCACTAGATGTTAGAACATTGCTGCGGGGACTTCCATTCAGCCACGAGCATTAGTGAGGTCGGGCAGGGATGTTGGACGATTAGGTCTGGCTCGCAGTCCGCGTTCCAATTAATCCGAAAGGTGTTCGATAGGGTTGAGGTCAGGGCTCCATTTCTGTATGGACCTCGCTTTGTGCATGGGGGAATTGTCATGCTGAAACAGGAAAGGGCCTTCCCCAAACTGTTGCCACAAAGTTGGAAGCACAGTATCGTCTAGATTAGATGTCATTGTATGCTCTAGCGTTAAGATTTCCCTTTACTTGATCTAAGGGGCCAGAACCATGAAAAACAGCCCTAGACCATTATTTCTCCTCCACCAAACTTTACAGTTAGCACTATGCATTGGGGCACATAGTGTTCTCCTGGCATCCGCCAAACCCAGATTTGTCTGTCCGACTGCCAGAAGGTGAAGCGTGATTTATCACTCCAGCGAACACGTTTCAACTGCTCTAGAGTCCAATGGCGGCGAGCTTTACACCACTCCAGCCGACACTAGGCATTGCGCATGGTGATCTTAGGCTTGTTTGCGGCTGCACGGCCATGGAAAACCATTCCATGAAGTTCCCGACGAACACTTCTTGTGCTGACGTTGCTTCCAGAGGCATTTTGGAACTTGGTAGTGAGTGTTGCAACCGAGGACAGACAATATTTACGCGCTACATGCTTCAGCACTCAGCAGTCCTGTTCTGTGAGCTTGTGTGGCCTACCACTTCGCGGCTGAGCCGTTGTTGCTCCTAGACGTTTCCACTTCACAATAACAGCACATATAGTTGACCTGGGCAGCTCGAACAGGGCAGAAATTTGATTAACTGACTTGTTGGAAAGGTGGTATCCTATGACTGTGCCCTGCTGAAAGTCACTGAGCTCTTCAGTAAGGCCGTTCTACTACAAATGTTTGTCTATGGAGGTTGCATGGCTATGTGCTCGATTTGATATAACTGTCAGTAACGGGTGTTGCTGAAATAGCCAAATCCACCAATTTGAAGGGGTGTCCACATACGTTTGTATATATAGTGTAGTCTAGCTACAGGCAGAGGACAGAGGCTGGCTTGCTCATAGAGTTAGAATGAGCTTTGTCCACACGGATGGAAAATATACATTTGACTGTGTAATAAGATTGTTAGAAAGTGTAATTGAATTGATATACTTGAGCCCCAAAGGGGCTGAAAGGGGGTTTCCCACATAGAGGTAGACTCAATAGATTCTATTTCTATGTTTCCCACCAGTAGCAGACACAGGAATTCATTACACACAGGTTGGAACAGTGCTTAACTTTGATTTGAAATCGGTGCCGGTACTCATTTCCTTTATTTAGGTAAAGGAACTATGCAATACTTTTTAGCTGGTATTCTATAAGAGACGAAGGAAGTCAAGCAGAAGCAAATTTGAGGTGCTGGTCCTCAGTTCCAGTGAGCTCCTGCCCAAAAGAAGCACTGGGTTGGACCAAATAGTGATGGCGCACAGTGAGTTCCAATGAGAGTAGCTACATTCTATTCATTATCTTTGTATGACGGTTGTCCTCTGTCCTCTCCCTCAGACGGCGTGTTTCCGGGAGGAGCGGGACGTGCTGGTGAACGGGGACAGCCAGTGGATCACCACCCTGCACTATGCCTTCCAGGATGACAACAACCTTGTAAGATCTCCACTAACTCCAAACGTTTCAAAGGCTTTCAATATACTGTATGTCAATCAGTTTCATATGGTGACCACTCGAGCATTAGTTGGGTAAAGAATAGTGACGGGTCAGTTGATTAACTAAGCAGCGTTCTAATGGACTCTCATTGGCTCCCACTGTTGAGCCGACTGCCCTTCCCCCTTTCACATTTCAAGGCTTGCGTCGCAAATGGCACCCTTTACCCTTCTACCCCTACTTTTTACTGGGGCAAAAGGCTCTGGTCATAAGTAGTGCAATATATAGAGAATGTGATGCTGTTTGGGATGAAAGAATGGCAGGATGAGACAGGAGAGTAAGGAGAAGGGGGGTAGAACCTGAAGGAAGTAAGTTCGGAAGATGAAGGGAACAAGTTGAGGAATACAGAGAATGTTACTTGTACAGCTACTCATACAGCTACTATCATATTATTATCACTACATGGTCAGTGATGTTAACATTTATACTTTCCCCTCAGTATCTGGTGATGGATTATTATGTGGGTGGGGACCTGCTCACCCTGCTTAGTAAGTTTGAAGACCGGTTGCCGGAGGACATGGCTAGATTCTACCTGGCTGAGATGGTGTTGGCTATTGACTCAGTGCACCAACTGCACTATGTCCACAGGTGAGTCACACACACGTGAGCGTTTGTTAATGTGTGTTGTATTAATGACTCATGAAGACTCATTTTTCCAAGCCACCTGTATGAACTCTGAAATATTTGGCTCCATTGTGGCTCTAAAGCTAGGTATTCAAAATATGATGCTCCTTAGAAAAGAGAGAGTGCGATCACATACAGTACCAGTCAAATGTTTGGACATGCCTACTCATTTATTTTTTACTATTTTCTACATTGTGGAATAATAGTGAAGATATCAACGTTATGAAATAACACATTTGAAATCATGTAGTAACCAAAAGTGTTAAACAAATCTAAATATATTTTAGATTCTTCAAAGTAGCCACCCCTTTGCCTTGATGACAGCTTTGCACACTTTCGGCATTCTTTCAACCGGCTTCAGGAGTTAGTCACCTGGAATGATGTTCCAACAGTCTTGAAGGAGTTCCCACATATGCTGAGCACTTCTTGGCTGCTTTTCCTTTGCTCTGCGGTCCAACTCATCTCAATTGGGTTGAGGTCGGTTGATTGTGGAGGCCAGGTCATCTGATGCGGCACTCCATCACTCTCCTTCTTGGTCAAATAGCCCTTACACAGCCTGGATGTGTGTTGGGTCATTGTCCTGTTAAAAACTAATGATAGTCCCACAAAGCGCAAACCAAATGGGATGGCATATCTCTGCAGAATGCTGTGGTAGCCATGCTGGTTAAGTGTGCCTTGAATTCTAAATAAATCACTGACAGTGTCACCAGCAAAGCACCGTCACACCTCCTCCTCCATGCTTCATGGTGGGAACCACACATGCAGAGATTCTCCGTTCACCTACTGTGTGTCTCACAAAGACACGGCTGTTGGAACCAGAAATCTCAAATTTGGACTCATCAGACCAAAGGAGAGATTTCCACCGGTCTAATGTCCATTGCTCGTGGTTCTTGGCCCAAGCAAGTCTCTTCTTCATGTTGGTGTCCTTTAGTAGTGGTTTCTTTGTAGTAATTTGACCATGAAGGCATGATTCAAGCAGTCTCCTCTGAACAGTTGATGTTGAGATGTCTGTTACTTGAACTCTGTGAAGCATTTATTTGGGCTTCAATCTGAGGTGCAGTTAATTGCCGATTTCTGAGGCTGGTAAACTCTAATATCCTCTGCAGCAGAGGTAACTCTCTGTCTTCCTTTGCTGTGGCTGTCCTCATGAGAGACAGTTTCATCATAGCGCCTGATGGTTTTTTGCGACTGCACTTAAAGAAACTTTCAATGTTCTTGACATTGTCCAGATTTACTGACTTAAAGTAATGATGGACTGTCGTTTCTCTGCTTATTTGAGATGTTCTTGGCACATGTGACTCACCACCTGGATTTGGGTTTATGTTGCACAATTTGATTATTTTTTTAAACATTTTACATAAAAGTAGAGACTCAGAGCTACAAAATGGAATATCATACACAGCATATTTGAGGAACAATGGGAAAGTATTTCTACTTTGAAAGTTGATACACTTAAACTCACTTTTTAGAAAAGGGCCTTTGAATGTTCTGGTACCTACTGGAGAGCGCTCCTTTGTCGACACCCATTCAGCGTTGCGCAGCAGCTGAAACCTGGTCCCAACAGGCCGAGCACTCCTTGGCGACAACACCAGGCTCCAGAGCATCGAAGCTGTTAAACAGGGAATGACAACGCAAAATCAGAAGACATTACAACCCTGCACAACATCAATTCACCTCCCAAGTTAAGATAAGAATAACCTCATACAATGAAAATATTTTTTTACCCGAAGTGCTGGTACTGCTTGATCTGTGGCAGCAGCCTGAAGTACGGAGTCAGGTGTTGTTGCCAGCCATAGCTTTCCACCAACACCGTACCATTCTCCAGTCCAACAAGCTGTGGGATGTTAACCCCTGTCACAGTGCTGTCCAACACCAACAATCTCAGACAAGGTGTTCACTCTGGTCTTTCTGAAGCGCTGCTTGATGAGGCCGAAGCACCAGTCAGGTTCAAACTTGGTGTGGCCTGTGATCAGGAAGTGAAGGCCCAGATTGCGGTGGAGCTTGTGCATGGTCCTGAAGGCACAATACCAGAGCACAGACTTGTTCTTGTTTTGGACACTGCAGTTATCACAATTCAAGTCCACATGTGTTTTCCCAACTCTGTAGTTTGTGAAAAAATAGTGCATGGATTAAGAGTCAGGAGTGTAATACTGATTGATGCTGAAAGACAAATTCCAGATACAAAGATTTTAGCATTATTATACAATGGATGTGAAATGGAATTCTGAGAACATCACTACACACAGTTCATTCAGGTAATGTTAAATGTTCCCTCATTTTGTCTGTCATAGTTGAAGTGCACCTATGATGAAAATTACAGGCCTCTCTCATCTTTTTAAGTGGGAGAATGTGCACAATTGGTGGCTGACTAAATACTTTTTTTGCCCCACTGTAAGTTAATGTTAGCTAGCAAGCAAGCCAGCCACCTAACCTCACCTAATGTTAGCTAGCTAACAGCAAGCTGTAACTTGATCTTTTGTTTAGACATGTCACGTTAACATTAGCTAGCTAAAAAAATTAACTATAATACCAATCCATGGAGTAACGTTACTAGCAATACAAACAGATTGTCATAGTAAGCTAAATTTAACCAAATCACGTTAGGTTTAATGTTAGTTAGCAAGCCAGCCATTGAATTCCAGCTGGCTAGCTAATGGCAAGCTCTAGCTTGCAATAACAACTTTGACAAAATTAGAAACGTATCATATCTGAATCTGTAGCTAGATTCTTACCTGTATACATGTATGGAAGCTTCACGTTAGGTTCATTGTTAGTTAGCAAGCCAGCAACATATTTGCAGTTCTCCATGGATAAAGTTATCTTTAAAAAAATGCAGTAGAAACGATTATCAAGGCATTATGAGCAGCTCATTTTATAGACACGATGCAACACCGCAGACCAATCCAAACTCATCTCTTGGCATGACCAGCCCACTCATTATCTCTGCCAATCATGGCTGCAGGAAGGTTGCTGACTTTCTCTGTGGCTAAACCAACTAGGCTCGCAATTTAACTATTTTATTTGTATTTACAGATGACATTCAAGTTTGATATTAAGGCTTTTGAGAAGGCATTTCTGCCAAAAAATGTATTTTGATAAAAGAAAATGTTTTACGTTCAAAAGGCTCTCCTGTGAAGTCGCGACTTGCGACATACGCCTAGTTTCCTAAATCGGGTCACGTATATGGACTTGGTCTTATACCAAATAAGGCTATCTTCTGTATACAACCCCTACCTTAACACAACTGATTGGCTCAAATGCATTAAGAAGGAAAGAAATTCCACAAATGTACTTTTAAGAAAACGCATTCCAGATGACTACCTCATGAAGCTGGTTGAGAGAATGCCAAGAGTGTGCAAAGCTGTCATCAAGGCAAAGGGTAGTTACTTTGAAGAATATAAAATACATTTTTGATTTGTTTAACACTTTTTTTTGGTTACTACATGATTCTATATGTGTTATTTCATAGTTTTGATGTCTTCACTATTATTCTACAAAGTAGAAAATTGTACAAATAAAGTTAAACCCTGCAATGAGTTGGTGTGTCCAAACTTTTGACTGGTACTCTGTCAAGTCTCATTCACATATAAATAATATATACCATTTAGCAGATGCTTATATCCAAAGCGACTGTCATGTTTGCACATTTTTTTTTGAACGTACTGGTGGTCCCGGGAATCAAACCCACTATCCTGTCGTTGCAAGCGCAATGCTCTACCAACTGAGCCAAACTCTCAATCTAAATAGATGTGTTGCAGTGGTCCCCTGACTAACGCCCTGGCAATGAGGGAGTTTTGTGATCAGGGATGTGACAGCCAATAGGAAAAGTCCTCAGCCTCAAGGGCTCGTGGGATGTCTGGTGCCTGTGTGGTGGAAACCACTCTCCCTCTCACACACAGGAAGTGGTCACCAGGCTTAATCTGCATAATGACGGTCTTGACTCTGAAGAGGCCTCGGAGCAACGATTTGATTGTGTCCTCAAAAGGGAGGGAGGGAGGAATGAGAGAGGGGGAGAGACTGAGGGGGAGGGGGACAAAGGGAGAGAGAGGAAGGGAAGAGGCACACAGGAGTTAGGGTGTGCCTGGCTGGCCAGTAGTAGCATTGATCTCCCATAGCGGAGCAGTAGTATAGACTCAGTGTAGCATTGGGGACCCACTAATTGTATGGTGTTTTAGGGGGAGTTGCGGGAGGGGCAGTGGCGGTTGACGTGTCATTCCCCTTTGAGGCCCTCTGAGACGTTTTGGGACGGTAATGACGGGGTGCTCGGTTGTGCGGTGTGTATGCAGGGGAGAGGGGGGGTGATTGGCACGCTTGGTTTATGGAGGGTGGATGCAGCAAGGGAAGTCCCTTGAGGAGGGTGCATTCTATCTCTCTCTCTCGCTCTCTCTGTGCGTGTGTGTGTGTTTTGCTGTGGATGTGACTTACGCTTACTGAAAGGACAGTGCATTAGGCTAACCCTGTAGTTGATCTAATATAAGGCCCTTTAAAATAGCTCGAATCAGTGCATATAGGCCACATTTCTGAAATGAGGATGGCCTAGTTATAGAAATGGTCTATGTAAGTTAAGTAGTTCAGTCCTGTATATAAGTACCACTGTAAGCATAATGCCTTGTCAGTGCCACTGAAACACAGCTCAGCTGTTATATCTCAATCACAGTAACCTACCTAGGAGAAGTAGGCCTAATGGTTAAATTAAATATATGTATACTTTTAAACTTTCTTTAATTTTTAAAAATAAAAATAAATAAACAGTTTAGTGCCCATCCCCCTCCTCATTAGTGTGTGTGTGTGTGTGTGTGTGTGTGTGTGTGTGTGTGTGTGTGTGTGAGTGAGGCTGTTCAGTGATAGGCATGGCCTCCCACAGGGACAAACAAACACTTCAATGGACCAACTCAGCATGGCCCAGCGCACTGTTAGCAGGGCCAGCATCTGGCCTGTGTGTCAGTGTCTTTGTGTTTGTGCACACTCGTCGTGTGTGATGCGCATGCCTGTGTGTGTGTGTCTCTTTCTCTCTATTGATCAGGGCCGTGTGTGTTATATTATTGATCAGGGCCATGTGTGCTCCACAGCCCTGTTTCCACCCAATGATCTAAGGGACCAACCCCTTTCATCAGAAGGACCACTGCACTGACCACGGCCACAGACATCTCCATTACTGGTTAATATTATAAAGCCACCATGGTAACAGTGACATGAACAATTCCCTGTTCGTTGTTGTAGAAATTTGAATAAATGGTACCTATATCCGTAACGGCCAATGGCATGTATGTACAGTATGTTTGCGCGTGCGTCCAAACAGTGGCGATGAGGTCCCATAGAGCATTTTGTGTGTGTTTGCCTGTGTCCCTTCCCTATCTCTGTCCCTGTCTCTGTAAGGAGACGTGTGGTGTGTTTGTGTGTCTGTGTGCTCGAGTCTGCTTGTTTGTTTGCAGGGGTGGATTGACCATCTGGCAATTCTGGCAAATGTCAGAGGGGCTGGACAATTCTTTTGTTGTTGGGTGAGCTGGTCGAAATTGACACACACACACACACACACACCCTAAAAAATTTGTATAAAAATAAAACAATCTCAAAGGTGGCATGGCCGGTGGCCCATGGGCCTGCTAAGATGTTTTTTTTATTTGTATTTTTAAAAATCTGTAATGACCCTTTGGCCCTATCAAGATAGGCCGGCCTGGTTTTCTGATAAGCTGAGCTCCGGTCACGCAAACTCACGTTCAAAGTCAAACTCTGCATCAGAAAAGAGCCCAGCGCCGACTATGTTATCAGTTAGACCGCCATATGGATCATTAAAAAAACTCAACTAAAGTGCACCGATAAGTGTAGAAAGAGCACATTCCACATTGTCACCTCACTCAATTTTTGGGGTGGCTAAAACGATGATTGGTCAAACAGTAAAGTGCAATATCCTCATGTACTGAAAGTATCTGGCCTGTGCCCTCAGTGGGGCCTGCTGCTGTAAGGAACGAGCCACTCTCCTCTCCCCTCATGTGGTCGAGATGATAAAAATGCATTTTGATCATTTCAAAATGCAATTGTGGGAAAAACACAGCTTTGGAATTCTTCTTGTCCCTGTCGAAGAGAGGAGGGTCTCAGCTTTTGTAGGGTTTTTTTTTTTTTTTTTAGCTCAATAGCAACTATTTTACAACCAATATATTTGATATGGCTTTGAGATATGGAGTGGCGTGCCTGCGCAAAATGTTCACCTGCCGTTGCGAGGGCATAGGCCTTGGGTAGTAGCTTACAACTGCAACGTATTTTTAGGACATAACATTTACTGTTGGATGAATACATAGCTACTAGTAGTGGGTATTATATTTAGTTAGCGATCTCTAGTTAATGTGCTTTGAGTTTATACTTCCTAAGGTGTTTAAACCCAAATGAATTAGCGTAAGATATTAGTTAGTACGCATAAAGATGTATGCAATTCATTTAAAAAAAATATATATATATATATAAAAATGGAAATTCTGTAATTCTATTTTGAAAGTAAAATATAGCTACTCGTTTTGTCAACCAAAAATATCTCTCATTTGCAATATAGTCTAAGTCATTAGCTTGGCTTTTATAATGTGTAAGGTATGCTTGGGCGGTATCCAAATTGTCATACCTTCATACCGACCATGTAAACATCCTGTGAAATTCGGTAATACCGGCACTGAACACAGGGGGCACTGTAAAATCCCATAACGAATGCTAACTAAATGCTAACAATTGCACATTTTATACAGTCGCTGATCTAAACTTGACTGAACAAAAATAACGCAACATGTAAAGTGTTTCATGAGCTGAAATAAAAGAACACAAATGTTCCATATGCAGTCAAAGCTTATTTCTTTCAAATTTTGTACACAAATTTGTTTACATCCCTGGTAGTGAGCCTTTCTCCTTTGCCAAGATATTCCATCCACCTTACAGGTGTGGCATATCAAGAAGCTGGTTAAACAGCATGATCATTACACAGGTAATGTTTGGGGAGAATAAAAGGCCACTCTGAAATGTGCAGTTTTGCCTCCCGAGTGGCACAGCAGTCTAAGGCACTGCATCTCAGTACTTGAGGCGTCACTACGGCCCCGGGTTCGATCCCAGGCTGTGTCACAGCTGGCCGTGAACGGGAGACCCATGAGGCGTCACTACAGCCCCGGGTTCGATCCCAGGCTGTGTCACAGCCGGCCGTGACCGGGAGACCCATGAGGAGGCACATAATTGGCCCAGCGTCGTCCGGGTTAGGGGAAGGTTTGGCCGGCTGGGATGTCCTTGTCCCATTGCGCTCTAGCAACTCTTTGTGGCGGCCGGACGCCTGCGGGCGGACTTTGGTCGCCAGTTGTACGGTGTTTCCTCCTATACATTGGTACGGCTGGCTTCCGGGTTAAGCGAGCAGTGTGTCAAGAAGCAGTCTTGGCAGGGTCGTGTTTCGTAGGATGCATGGCTCTTGACCTTCGCCTCTCCCTAGTCCGTATTGGAGTTGCAGCAACTGTAACTACCAATTTGGATATCATGAAAAAGGTGTAAAAGTTTTTTTTTTTAAAGGGGGTAAAAAGTACAACAAATAAAAAAATGAATTGTCACAACACAATGACACATGTCTCAAGTTTTGAAGGAGCGTGCAATTGGAATACTGGCTGCAAGAATGTCCACCGGAGCTGTTGCCAGATAAATGAATATTAATTTATCTGCAATAAGCTGCCTCCAACGTTGTTTTGGAGAATTTGGCAGTATGTCCAACCGGCCTCTCAACCACAGACCACGTGTAAACACACCAGCCGCGGATCTCCACATCCGGCTTCTTCACCTGCGGGATCGTCCGAGACCAGCCACCCGGACAGCTGATGAAACTGAGGAGTATTTCTGTCTGTAATAAAGCCCTTTTGTAGGGAAAAACTCATTCTGATTGGCTGGGCCTGGCTCCCCAGTGGGTGGGTCTATGCCCTCCCAGACCCACCCATGGCTGCGGCCCTGCCCATTAATGTGAAATCCATAGATTAGGGCCTAATGAATGAATTTCAATTGACTGATTTCCTTATATGAACTGTAACTCAGTGAAGTCGTTGAAAGTGTAACATGTTACGTTTTATATTTTTGTTTAGTATATTTGCAAGACAGTCATCCCAGCTCATACAGTTATACAAGTAACTCAAAAAAACTACTCAGTTTGCCATGCGCACAAAACAAATATTGGCCAGTAAGGCTCTTGATCCAGGAGGAGATTCTCTGCTGTTACCAATCAAAGCTTGATTTTGCAAGATTCCTTGTTTAGCAAGATGGCTAACTAGCTACTAAATTAGCAAATGAAATGCACAGCTGCAGAGCATTTAGAACATTTGAGACAGTTAACTTAATAGTTATTAGATATCTAGCTGGCAAACATTTTAGTTGTGCATTCCATACTGTAACTAGATCACCTGGAGTGTACTGCACCACAGTGACTCACAAGGCTCCAATCACTATTCGTTGTGTGCTTGTAAACAAACACTATGTGACTGGGGACTACGGGCAAGCTTCATAATGAAAAGTTATGTGATGAGTGAAATGAAGAACAAAATATTTTTTTTATCTCCTAATGTATTGCACAAGTTGACTACAAAAAAAAGTAGCTCCAAATATTCCAATTTATAAAAAATCAAAAAACTTGAAATAGTTTTGGCGGTATTGAAAAACCATCTGTGGCTATTTCAAAATACTCCGGTATACGACATACTGCCCAAGCCTAGTATAAGGCTTAAGCAGACAGGCATTCAGACAGTGAGAGAACAAGAAGAAGCACAGAGTGACAGCAGAGAAGATGCTGAGACAGATAGCACAACAGGGAGGCAAACAGTGTGGATAAAATGCCAGGGCTGAATTCTTGTCCCAGTCCAGCCTTGTGTGTGTCCAGATGGCCCTCACAGATGGATGCCAATGAGGTCTTAAAGGAGATTACCCCCCTCTATTCTCAGCCCCACTGCTCCTTCCTTAAGACCGCAGGAGCCCTGCCCTGGCTGAGGCAGAGCAGCCTAATTAGCAACGCGCTAACTAGCTTAGCATCCCCTGTGGTATGTCTAGGGGAGAAACCGCTAATGTTGTTAGCCATGTTAACCTGCCTTGGAGGCATTAACCTGCCCACGCCGCCCACTGTCGAGTCACCGTGGCCCTACAGGGAGGAATGAGAGGTTGGACGGGAGAAAAGGAGTGGAGATAATGTCAGATACCGACATAGAGGGGAGGTGGAGATGAGGCAAGCGACCGGGAGGGAAAGAGGGTTGGTAGCCATGTTCTGTTTGATCTCTGCTTGTTAGCAGCTCAGGTTTTCACTATGTTCTAATTGGTTTATCTGGAGGAGGAACACACATACATACACAGAGAGAGGCAGGCTAGGGCCAGGTTTGAGCCTATAACTGAGAGGTTGGAGACACCCACAGAGGTGTTAAGTAGAGGGAGCAGAGGTGGGGGGAGAGGTGCACACTGGGAAACTGAGTTTGTCCTGAAGAGAAGGCATGTCAGTATTTTTAATTTTTTTTCTTTATTTAACCTGGCAAGTCAGTTAAGAACACATTCTTATTTACAATGACGTCCTACCCCGACGACACTGGCCCAATTGTGCACCGCCCTATGGGGCTCCCAATCGTGGCCGGATGTGATACAGCCTGGATTCAAACCAGGGACTGTTGTGATGCCTAATGCAACTGCGATGCAGTGTCTTAGACTGGTGCGCCACTCGGGAGCCCAAATACACAGTTAAAGACATGGTTGGACAGAATAAACAACACAGAAATTACTTAATTGTATCATTATAACTAAACTTGAGGCGAAAGTAAGTAGGCCTACTTTGTAGGAGGGTGTTCTGTTGGTGCACCTTTTAGCCCATTGACTTGATTCAACATGAAAATAAAGGCTCCTTCTCTCTGTCTCTGGTCTATTCCCTATTAAGTGCACTACTTTTGACCAGGGCCACCAGGGCTCTGGTCAAAGTAGTGCACTTTGTAGGGAATAGGGTGCCATTTTGGGCTGCAGCCTCAGTATCCTGCTGTCCAGTGAGAAGCCTTTGTTCTTTTGTATCCTGCTGCCCCCCCCAATCCTCTCAGCAAGCCAGGGCTTCTGTTTACCTCTTTGTGCCTGCTTATGAGTAGGGGGTACCCCCTTACACCCCTTCCTCCCCAGAGCAGGGTGTACTGTACCCCCATACTGCCCACCTACACCCTACCCTCCAACTAGAACCCTCCCAACTTGTGTTGTATGGGTGTGTACCTTGGATTTGCATCAGCTACACTGGTATGTTTTGTGCATTAATAGTATATTAATAAGGGGAACAGTGGAGACACGGGTTTGACATTGTCTGCATTAAGTGGGGTGTAAAGCCTTCTTGGAATTGTGGTCGGGACAGGGTCTCCTGGGCAGGGAGCGTGTGTGTAACCCTATGAGGGGCCTCCCCTATTGGCAGTAGAGGCAGCAAGGGGAGGCGCGAGCCGAATAAACACAAGACTTCAAATAAAATTTTGTCACACTACAACAGGTGTAGGTAGACCTTACCATGAAATGCTTACTTACAAGCCCTTAACCAACAATGCAGCTCAATAAATAGTTCAGGAAATAATTATCAAATTAACACATTTTTTAAAAATAAAAATAAAATAAAAAATAACACAAGAAAATGACTTAACAATAACGAGGCTATATACAGGGGCTACCGGTACAGAGTTAATGTACAGGGGTAAAGGTTAGTCGAGGTCACTTGTAAAGTGACTATGCATAGATAATAAGCAGTGCGAAGCAGCAGTGTAAAAACAAAGGGAGGGGGGTCAATGTAAATACTCTGGGTGGCCATTTTGATTATTTCTTCAGCAGTCTTATGGCTTGGGGGTAGATGCTGTTAAGGAGCCTTTTGGTCCTAGACTTGGCGCTCCGGTACCGCTTGCCGTGCGGTAGCAGAGAGAACAGTCTATGGGGAACTGGAGTCTTTGACAATTTTTTGGGCCTCCTAGTACACTGCTCAAAAAAATTAAGGGAACACTAAAATAACACATCCTAGATCTGAATGAATGAAATATTCTTATTAAATACTTTTTTCTTTACATAGTTGAATGTGCTGACAACAAAATCACACAAAAATTATCAATGGAAATCAAATTTATCAACCCATCGAGGTCTGTATTTGGAGTCACACTCAAAATTAAAGTGGAAAACCACACTACAGGCTGATCCAACTTTGATGTAATGTCCTTAAAACAAGTCAAAATGAGGCTCAGTAGTGTGTGTGGCCTCCACGTGCCTGTATGACCTCCCTACAATGCCTGGGCATGCTCCTGATGAGGTGGCGGATGGTCTCCTGAAGGATCTCCTCCCAGACCTGGACTAAAGCATCCGCCAACTCCTGGACAGTGTGGTGCAACGTGGTGTTGGTGGATGGAGCGAGACATGATGTCCCAGATGTGCTCAATTGGATTCAGGTCTGGGGAACGGGCGGGCCAGTCCATAGCATCAATGCCATCCTCTTGCAGGAACTGCTGACACACGCCAGCCACATGAGGTCTAGCATTGTCTTGCATTAGGAGGAACCCAGGGCCAACCGCACCAGCATATGGTCTCACAAGGGGTCTGAGGATCTCATCTCTGTACCTAATGGCAGTCAGGCTACCTCTGGCGAGCACATGGAGGGCTGAGCGGCCCCCCAAAGAAATGCCACCCCACACCATGACTGACCCACCGCCAAACCGGTCATGCTGGAGGATGTTGCAGGCAGCAGAACGTTCTCCACGGCATCTCCAGACTCTGTCACGTGCTCAGTGTGAACCTGCTTTCATCTGTGAAGAGCACAGGGCGCTCAATCAGTATTAATTCCTATGTGGACAGTTTGATTTCACAGAAGTGTGATTGACATGGAGTTACATTGTGTTGTTTAAGTGTTCCCTTTATTTTTTTGAGCAGTGTATATAGGTCATGGATGTCGGGAAGATTGGCCCCAGTGACTTACTGGAGCCGATCAGGATGCTCTCGATGGTGCAGCTGTAGAACTTTTTGAGGATCTGGGGACCCATGCCAAATCCTGAGGGGGAAATGTGTTGTTGTGCCCTCTTCACAACTTAATGATGGGAGACGTGAAGGCTTCCAGGAGAAAACACACTCTACAGAACCAAAATCTCTCTCTCCCTCACAGTCTCTTTCTCTCACACCAAACAATCACTAGTGTGCGTTTAAAGTTGTTTTCACTCTCTCATTCTCTCTCCCAGTCTCCCCCTCTGGGATGTGTTTTTTGTGTTGTTCCACTCCCGCTTCCTCCATCTATCCTTCTTCCTCTTAGGTATCAGTACATTTAGTTTGGTGTCTCTGTGTGTGTCTCTCAGGGACATCAAGCCAGACAACATCCTGATGGACATGAACGGCCACATCCGCTTGGCGGACTTCGGCTCCTGCCTGAAACTCATGGAGGACGGCACGGTGAGCACATGCGCACACACACACACACACGCGGCTATGTTCCAAACCAAACCCCTCCAAACCAGCAGCCAATCATCCCCCCTCTTGGCCTCCCCTCTGGCGGATTTCATGGCTCTGCCTGTGGTTAAGACACTTCCTCTAGTTGAGCTTCTCCAAAGGGGTTGGCAACTTGGCTTTGAATGAGTTGAGACCTTAGAGGACCCGTCTCTCTCAAGCTGCTGTGACTGATGCTCTTTTGGCCCAGTCTCAGTTAAGTAGTATTTATGTAGTATTAACCCTATGGTATTGGTCTCGTTCAGGTTTGGCGGATGTATTTGACTACAAACTTACTGTAGACACGCAATTAACATCTCCTGATTACATATTCATGCTCCAGATGATATATTGCCTTCAGAAAGTATTCATACCCTTTAATATTCCACGTTGTTGTTTAAAGCCTGAATTCAAAATGGATGAACAGTTTCTCACCCATCTACACGCAATAAATACCCTATAACGAGAAAGTGAAAACCATGCTTTTAGAAATGGCACATTTATTGAAAATGAAATGCAGAAATATCTCATTTATATAAGTATTCACACCCCTGAGTCAATACTTTGTAGAAGCACCTTTGGCGGCGATTACAGCTTTGAGTCTTGGGTATGTCTGTATCAGCTTTGCACATCTGGATTTGAGGATTTTCTCTCATTCTTCCTTGCAGATTTTCTCAAGCTCTGTTAAGTTAGATGGGGAGCGGCGGTGAACAACAATCTTCAAGTCTTTCCCCAGATTATCAATGGGATTCAAGTCTGGGCTTTGGCTGGGCCACTCAAGGACTTCCACATTCTTGTTTTGAAGCCATTCCACTGTTGTTTGGCTGTATGTTTGGGGTACCTGTCCTGTTGGAACGTAAATCTTTGCCCCAGTCTAAGGTCATTTGCACTCTGAAGCAGGTTCCCATCAAGGATTTGCCTGTATTTGGCTCCATTCATTGTTTCCTATATACTTACCAGTCTCCCAGTCCCTGTTGCTGAAAAGCATCCCCATGATGCTGCCACTACCATGCTTCATATAGTGCTTTGCATTCAGGCCATAAAGTTAACATTTTTTCTCATCAGACCATAGATTATTTTGCCTTATGCTCTGTCTTTCATGTGCCTTTTTGCAAACTCCAGTCGTGCTGTCATGTTCTTTTTTCTCAGGAGTCTGGCCACTCTCCCATAAACCCCAGATTGGTGAATTGCGGTATAGACTGTTGTTCTTCTGTCAAGTTCTCCCTAATCAGCCAAGGAACTCTGTAGTTCTGTCAGAGTGGTCATTGGGTTCTTGGTCACCTCTCTGATCAAGGTCCTTCTTGCCCGGTTGCTCAGTTTGATCAAAAGTCTTGCTCTAGGCAGTGTCTGGGTAGTTCCATATTTTTATTTCATTCCCCAATTATGGAGACCACTGTGGTCTTGGAACATTTGAAATGCTCAATAAATTGTTTTATATCCTTCCCCAGATATAATGTAGGTCTCATCATAATAATCTCTAAGATCTACAGACATTTCCTTGGACTTCATGGTATAGTTCCTGCTCTGGCATGTGCTGTCAACTGCGAGACCTTATACAGACAGGTGTTTTTCTTTCTCAATCATCTCCAAACAATTGAATGAGCTACAGGTGGACTCCAATCAAGTTGTAGCGGCATCTGAAGGATGGTCAAAGGAAATTGGATGAGCCTGAGCTCAATTTGGAGTGTCATATCGAAGGGGTGTTAATATTTGTGTAAATTAGATATTTTATTTTCAATAAATTTGCAAAAACTTCTAAAAACATGTTTTCACTTTGTCATTATGTGGAATAAGTCAAGGGATATGAATACTTTCTGACGGCACTGTAAATAAAGTATTATGTTATTTATATGGTTGATCCCTCATGTCATCTATCCACTTACTAATCGAGTCATTTCCTGGGCCTGGTCTCCCTCAGGTCCAGTCGTCGGTTGCCGTGGGGACCCCGGACTACATCTCTCCGGAGATCCTGCAGGCGATGGAGGATGGGAAGGGGAAGTATGGTCCTGAGTGTGACTGGTGGTCTCTGGGCGTGTGCATGTACGAGATGCTGTATGGGGAGACCCCCTTCTACGCAGAGTCATTGGTGGAGACCTACGGCAAGATCATGAACCACAAGGTGAGGAGGGCTGCTTATAGTGGTTGATGGTGACTGGTAGTGACATTGTACTTACTGTACTAAATCCCATCTTTAAATAAGACCTTTCTGTTTTTATTCAAACCTTTGTTCAAGACACGTGTGATTGTTTAGGCTGAAGTCTGAGTTTGTACGTTCCAGGTACATTCTGTTTCATAGAGTTCGTTTTCTTCTTTCTGACGACAAAGCGTTCAACTCTTCCTTCTTCTCTACCCCTTTTTCTCCTGATCCTTTCCGTCCACCGACAGGAGGAGTTAGGTGCTGCTGTGAGTGTTTCTTTTTGGGGGTCTGATTGCCCAGTCCCAAATGGACCCTTTTCCCCTACCCCCTATACACTTCTAGATTCCTCTCAGATCTCCACAAGTGCATAGGCGGTAGGTGGCTTGGGGTCGATTTGGGGCTGGGTCTGAGTGATAGTGGTTAAAGTGTGAGTCTGTTCAGTTCAGGGGCTGTATGTATCAAGCGATTTAGAATATGATTTCTGGTCTAAGATCAGTTTAGCCTTTTAGATCATAATGAAGAAGATTAAATGGATAGAAGGGACCTGATCCTAGATCAGAACTCCTACTCTGAGACGAATGATACATACGACCCCAGGTCTGTTCATAGTTAGTTTCAGCCTATTCTGACTCCAAACCACTTCCTAACTCTGCCCCCTCTCCCTTCCCATCATCTTTCAACTATACTTTCACTCTCACTCTGGCGGCCATATTAGCTGAAAGGAATGCCTTATTTGTGTGCGTTAAACCAGCTTGCATAGAACTATACTGCTTTCTACTGCAACAGGGGAAACATATATATACATATAACATATATAATACATTTAAAAAATGTGCTGTGCTTCTTTGTCAAGGACCCTATACACAAATAAATACATGAAACAGGAAAATAATTATAGTATGGAACTATACTGCTGTATACTGTAATAGGGGATAATGCACGATCAGTGAAAATAAACGAGAAATAGAACGATTTTTGACAACTTTACACAAAAAAATATATTTAGGGTGCGTCCCAAATGGTACCCTATTCCCTGGTCAGAAGTAGTGCACTAAAATAGGGAATAAGGTGCCATTAGGGACATATCCTCATTGTTCTGACTCCTTTCCCTCTCCTCCCTCCGCCGGGTCCCTAGGAGCGTTTCCAGTTCCCCTTGCAGATGACGGACGTGTCCGAAGAGGCCAAGGACCTTATCCGGCGCCTCATCTGCAGCCGTGAGCACCGCCTGGGCCAGAACGGCATTGAGGACTTCAAATCTCACCCCTTCTTCTCTGGTAGGGCTCGAAACCGTTTTGAGGGGGCTCTGTATCGCCGTAACTCTTGTCTGTGCAACTTTAGCCTATTATCACGCAAACCCTTGTCTCCAATCATCGAGATAAAATGACTATAGCTGCTTTTATCGAGATGACTGCCGTTGAAGTGAAACTAGACGATAGTGATACAATTTTATATGGCAATAAGAAACTGTATATTATGATAAATATGACCTTAATAAGAAACTATAATGCCAATGTCTGCCATTCCTGTCAGGCATCGACTGGGACAACATCCGTACGTGCGAGGCCCCTTACATACCAGAAGTCAGCAGCCCCACAGACACGTCCAACTTTGACGTGGACGATGACTGTCTCAAGAACTCGGTAAAACTCTCTTTATTGGACTACATCAAGACTTGGAGTCTTTCTTACTCTCATCTTTCCGTCTCTGTTTCCATCGTTGATCGCGTCATCATCTCAACAGTCTGCGACGTTGTAGAGGTGTGTTTTAATCCAATGTGTTTTGTGTTGTGTCAGGAGACGATGCCCCCTCCCTCTCACACGGCCTTCTCTGGACACCACCTGCCCTTCGTAGGCTTCACCTACACCAGTAAATGGTGAGTGGCCACTAAACAACGTCACACGTCTTCAGTTACAACGTTTACTTATACAGCTTTGTTAGTATCTACAGCATGCATAAAAATACATCCTCACTCCTAGCCTGGTCCCAGATCTGTTTGCCGTCTTGCCAACCCCTATGGTCATGTTTGGCATAGCAATGACCATAGACTACACAGCACAATCAGATCTGGGACCAGGCTACTTCACTCCTACTTTTCTATCATCTGATCTAACCACAACCACACTTAAACCAACACTCAATTTCCACTAGTGAGAAGCTATTGAATTGGGATTGTTTGTCATCTTATCTCTTATCCTAGCCTGAAGGCTAATGGTCTGTTAATAGTGTTTTCTCTCTCTCTCTCTGTCTTTCTCACCCTCTCTCCTCACTTTCTCACCCTCTCTCCTCACTTTCTCACCCTCTCTCCTCACTTTCTCTTCCTCTCTCTCTCTTCCCCTCTCTCTCTCTCCTCCCTGTCCTCTTTCTCCCCCACCTCCAGTACCCTATCTGACCGGGGCTGTTTGAGGGAGTCGGGTGGTTCGGGTCCGGCACAGATGGATGTGTGTGTCCAGCGCAGTCTGGAGGAGAGTCTAGCTACCGAGGCCTACGAGAGGAGGATACGACGCCTGGAGCAGGAGAAGACTGAGCTCAGCCGCAAGCTGCTAGGTACACACACACACACGCACATATACACTGAGTATATATACCCATGTTGACTCCAATGCTTCCCACAGTCGTGTCAAGTTGGCTGGATGTCCTTTGGGTGGTAAAGCATTCTTCATACACACGGGAAACTGTTGAGCGTGAAAAACCCAACAGCGTTGCAGTTCTTTACACAAACCGGTGCGCCTGGCTCTCTACTACCACAAAGGCACTTAAATCTTTTGTCTTGCCCGTTCACCCTGTGAATGGCACAAATACACAATCATGTCTCAATCCTTCTTTAACCTGTCTCCTCATCCAGGCCACTCTCCAGATGTTTAATTTACACACCGTCTCTCTAATACTCTGAAATCACTTTCCCACTCTCCTTTCACCTTCCCCTCAACCTCTCCGCTTTCCTCTTCCAGAGTCGACCCAGACAGTCCAGGCCCTGCAGCACGCGCCAGGAGAAGGACCAGCATCCGTCCCCTCTAACAAGGAGGTGGAGATCAGGAGTCTGAAGACTGAGATTGACATCCTCAAGAAACAGATCGCAGGTAAACATTCAACTGTAAAGATGTTACTGTGTAGTAGAACACAAACACATTCCAGCCAGGTCAGCGTTGACCATACATGGATAGAGTCAGACTGGAAATACATTCTACATAATGGGCAAGTGGAGAGACGAAATGGAAAGATGGACAGTAATGACTAGGAAGACGTAATAGCTGGCAATAAATAATGCACACAGTAAACAAGCCAGGTTTATTATGGGAATTGCATAGTCATTGACCTGTAAAATGAAATATATATAATGACCGAAACATACATCAGAGGGAAATGTAATGCATATTGGCCAATGTTGTATATAACAACATTGACCCTCTGTAATGTGGGTGATGTGTGTGTCAGACTCGGGTCAACTGGAGCAGAAGTTGGAGGAAGCTACATCAGCCCGTCGAGAAATGGAGGGAACATCCAAACACATCAGGAGCCTGGAGAAACAGATGAAGAGCCTCAACCTGGAGAGGGACGACCTGCACAAGGTGTGTGTGTCGGTGTGATTCTTCCCTAGGCCTTGATACTGTATTGGGTTAACTCACCCTATTCACCACTAACATACAGCACCCGCCTGGGTGTTACTCCCAGTCATTCAGTGTCAGCCACTGACCCTGACCCTCATTCCCTATAGGACTTAATGGAGGCCAGTGAGAAGATGAAGAGTCAGTCTAAGGAGTTGAAAGAAGCCCACAGCCAGAGGAAGCTGGCCATGCAGGAGTTCTCCGAGCTCAACGAGCGTTTGACTGACCTCCGATCAGCCAAGCAGCGCCTGGGCCGTCAGCTCCGGGACAAGGAGGAGGAGATGGAGAGTTTGTCCCAGAAGGTGGAGGCTCTACGGCTGGAGGTGCGCAAGGCCGAGAGGTCCAAGAAGGAGGTAGAGTAGCCTCGTGGTTCCCCTGGTTCTTCGAGGTATTGGTGTGTCTGTGTGTTGGATGTTTTTTTTAACCTGTTTAGTTTTGGATACTTCGTGTGTGCGTGTCTACGTGAAAGAAGATCTGTGGTGGCGTGTGTGTGTGTATTAACCCCTTGCTGGATGTGTCTTTCAGATGGAGGCCCAGTCTGAGGAGCAGACAGCAGACGCTCAGAAGGAGAGGAAGCTGAGAGAACGATCAGAGCAGCACTGCAGACAGCTAGAGGAGGAGCTGGACGGACTCAAGGTAACACACACTGGAGGCCTTCACGGGGGGCCAAAAAGATGGGCCTGGGGCTTTCCCATCTGGGCCCGATATGCGTAAATTCATTTGTAAAATATGGAGACCCATTCCGAACGGACTCGCGGACAACTAGATCCGTTCTGTATAGAACTGGTCAGCCGACTAGAGCATACAGGTCGCAGTGGTGGGTGGTATAAGGTGCTTTAGTAACAAAACGGATGGCACTGTGATAAACTGCATCCAGTTTGCTGAGTAGAGTATTGGAAGCTATTTTGTAGATGACATCGCCGAAGTCGAGGATCGGTAGGATAGTCAGTTTTACTAGGGTAAGTTTGGCGGCGTGAGTGAAGGAGGCTTTGTTGCGGAATAGAAAGCTGACTCTAGATTTGATTTTAGATTGGAGATGTTTGATATGAATCTGGAAGGAGAGTTTACAGTCTAGAATGAGGGAGAGACGAGAGACTGCAACCAACCAAGCTGACTCGCTCTATAGTAGACTAATAGCTGCCATAGCTAGGTTATTTATCATCAAATATGTTTACGTAGTACCTTTCTTGACTGCATCAAACTGGGAGAAGCTAGTTAAGCTAGCTAGCTAGCTCCATTCAGAATATAAAGTAGCAGCGAGCCTGTTGGCTCTTGGTCGTTGTAACCTATCCTTCTCCTTTGTTTTAATTCCGTCATTTTTATTCCATCTTCCATTGATTAGATATTTTTTAAACTTTTGCCACACACGAAGGCTCTATGACTGTAGCCTATTGCCCCTTTGATGACTTATGATTGGCCAACAACAAGCTACACGAGGCATTCTCGTGAAAAGCAAAGAGCAGCAGCATAAATGATACCATTTCTCTCTCTCTCTCCCTCTGCAATCGTGTTCAGATCTGTATGGTTCCTTCTGGACAAGTCAGTTAAAATTACACATACCCGTGACAATCATATCAGATCCGACCCAGACCCGTGACATTATTTAGAATTCTGGATCCGAGTCCACTCGGATCGCGGATCGGGTCTCGGGTGTTCGGGTACAGGTGGATTCGTGAGGACCTCTAACACACGCACACACATACACACACACAGATACCCTTTCTAGAAGACATAACTCACCATTCTCTTATTTTCTTTCCAGTTCTTTCTCTCACTCTCTGTTGCTCATGTACAGATCTTCAGATCTCCAGAGCGACTTGTAGTCAGAGACTCACATGTAGGCGATGTGAAATGGCTAGCTAGTTAGCGTAGCGTTCAATCGATGAGGTCACCCATTCTGAGACCTAGAGGTCGTTGTTTTTTGTAGCGTGACTGGTCACGCTACTTCATGGATGACACTTCTCGATGTGTTCAGAGGGTCCCTTTTTTGAGCCCAATCTGGAACAGGGACAGGGACGGAACCAATACTGCAACTCACAAAACACACACACCTGGGGTGTGTTCACTAGGAACCAAAAGGAAGCAAATGTTTTCCATTGCAAAGCGTTTTGCTCCGGCATGCACTAATGAACGCACCCCTGGACGTGTGTATCTGGCTAACTCCTCTCTTCCCCTGAACCAGAAGCAGGTGGGGCCGTCCGCTTCGGTGGTGGGCTCGGACCAGAGCCAGGAAGTGGGGAAGCTGCGTGCCGACCTGGAGAAGAAGACCTTGTTCTACGAGGAGGAGCTGAGCAGGAGGGAGGCGCAGCACGCCAACGAACTCAAGGGCCTCCGCAAGGAGCTCCGCGACGCTGAGGGACAGCAGCTCACCCTGCAGAAGGAGATCCTGGTGCTCAAGGACAAACTGGAGAAGACGCGCAGGGAGAGGTGTGTTTGTCTTGTCTGTCGACATGTGTATTTCTTTGTGTGTGTAATGAGTTATGTGCGCTGCCGCCTTAATGGATTTGGATATCCACAACACTCATAGACTTATAGGACAGTCAATTTAGAGACCTAGACAAAGCATTCATGTGGTTCTGGTTAAAACTGTTTGTAGTACATGGAGATATACTATACATGCCCGACTGTGTTCTTCCCCTTCTTTCCAGCCAGGGTTATACGAGGTAAACATGGTCAAAGTTGCTTCACTCTGGACTCTACTGTGCTCACAGTGTAGTTTGATCTTAGATGCCTCCTATTAGGATTGTCACCATACCAGTATCGTGACACAAACATTTTCCATGGCATAAAAAAACCTCAAAGCAGACTAAAATCATTGCTCCTTTAAAAACCTGCTTCATGCCAAATATTGTGTGGTGTAGCTCGGGAAATAAACAGGTGACAACATGAGGCAGTTAAGAACGGTTTTCCTTAAGATATTAAGTCTGCTTCAAGTTTTCATGTTCCTTGCTAAGATGCATCTGAGTATCACGATACTGGTATCGTCACAACCCTACCCCTCTATTGTGACCTTGCTCCTGAGAAGACTCTTGTACATGTCTTAATGTCCCTTAGATCTAACTGACGTTGTTTGTCTGTCTACTTGAACATTTCCATTCAAAGTGCTTTTTAAGTCCAGTTAATTTCATCTGGTACCGGGAAACGGGCCTATAGAGTTGACCTATTCAGTAGACCAGTTACTCTCCCTCTCTGTCGTAGCACTTACCTGACAGTGTACCTGTCCTCTTCTTTCCAGCGAGGTTTATGCAAGGTAAACATGGTCAAAGTTACTTCACCCTGGCCTCAACTGTGCTGTACTCGCAGTGTAGTTTAATGCTAGTTACCTTCTCTCCTCTGACCAAGCTCCTGAGAGGACCCTTGTTCATGTCTTAGAGTCCCTTAGGTCTAGCTAGTGTTATATACCCCTCTGCCTCTATCCAAGAAGCAACATTCCTCTAACCTAACGGCACTTGATAGAGACTGACACTGGAGAAGAAGTTGTAAGATGTTGTTTTTCCACCCTCCAGCTTAGCATCCCTGGCTTGTCTACTTCAAAACCCTGTGTGTCCCAAATGGAACCCTCTCCCCTATTTAGTGCACTACTTTTGACCAGGGCCCATAGGGAATGGGTTGCCATTTGGGATGCAGATCTGGCCCCTGGATAGTCTCTTTAACAGTATTGATGTGGTTGAGATTAATATGTCTGACGGGTCTTTGTCTCAAAGCTCCTTTTCTGCCCTATGTGTGTATTCATCGGATCTTGCTCTGAATAGCAGGTATAGTGTGTGGGTGTTTGTGTAAGTGATGATGGATCATCTGAATGTGTGTCTGTCTCGTGTGTGTGTGTGTGTGTGTGTGTGTGTGTCGTGTGTGTGTGTGTGTGTGTGTGTGTCTGGCAGCCAAAGCGAGCGTGAGGAGTTTGAGACGGAGTACAAGCAGAAGTACGAGAGGGAGAGGGTCATTTTGACCGAGGAGAACAAGAAGCTCTCCAGTGAACTGGACAAGGTGAGATGTTACACGCACCCACACACGTACCCACACACACACTGCCCTGACCTGAGGTAAACCCTCACACACACACATCCCAATTCTCGCATCACCCCCCACCTCAAATCAAATGAAATTGTATGTCTCATGCGCCGAATACAACCGGTGTAAACCTTACTGTGAAATGTGTACTTACAAGCCATTAACCAACAATGCAGTTCAAGAAATAGAGTTAAGAAAATATTTACTAAATAAACTAAATACAAAAACAAAAGGTAACTCAATAAAATCCTAATAACATGGCTATGTACGGGGGGTACCGGTACAGAGTCAATGTGCGGGGATACAGGTTAATCAAGGTAATTTGTACATGAAGGTAGGGCTAAAGTGACTATGCATAGATAATAAACAGCGAGTAGCAGCAGTGTAAAAACAGATGGGGGTGTCGATGTAAATAGTCCGCTTGACCATTTGATTAATTGTTAGAAGCTGTTAAGGAACATTTTGGACTTAGACGGTACCGCTTGCCGTGCGGTAGCAGAGAGAACAGTCTATGACTTGGGTGACTTGAGTCTTTGACAATTTTTTGGGCCTTCCTCTGACACCGCCTAGTATAGGATGCTCTCTATGGTGCAGTTGTATAACTCTGGGGACCCACGCCCAAAAAAAATCTGTATCCTGAAGGGAAAAGGTGTTGTCGTGCCCTCTTCACGACTGTCTTGGTGTGTTTGGACCATGATAGTTTGTTGGTAATGTGGACACCAAGGAACTTGAACCTCTCGTCCTGCTCCACTACAGCCCAGTCGATGTTAATGGGGGTGTGTTCGGCCATCCTTTTGCTGTAGTCTACGATCAGCTCCTTTTGTCTTGCTCACGTTAAGGGAGAGGTTGTCCATACTGCCAGGTCTCTGACCTCCCTATAGGCTGTCTCGTTGTCGGTGATCAGGCCTACCACTGTTGTGTCGTCAGAAAACTTAATGATGGTGTTGGAGTCGTTCTTTGCCACGCAGTCGTGGGTGAACAGGGAATACAGGAGGGGACTAATCACACATCCCTGAGGGACCCCCGTGTTGAGGATCAGTGTAGCAGATGTGTTGTTGCCTACCCATACCACCTGGGGGTCGGCCCGTCAGGAAGTCCGGGATTTAGTTTGCGAGAGATGTTTAGACCCAGGGTCCTTAGCTTAGTGATGAGCTTTGGGCAATATGGAGTTGAACGCTGAGGTGTAGTCAATGAACAGCATTCTCACATAGGTGTTCCTTTTGTTCAGGTGGAAAAGGGCAGTGTGGAGTGCAATTGAGATTGCGTCATCTGTGGAGTAGGATTCTATCTTAGTCCTGTATTGACGCTTTACCTGTTTGATGGTTCGTCTGAGAGCATAGCGACATAACCAGGCGTTGCTGTTCTGTCCTGCAGATGCACGGAAAACCCAGCCAACTGGATATTTTCTGTATTGTCGTTCAGCTGCGACTCGGTGAAACATAAGATATTACAGTTTTTAATGTCCCATTGGTAGGATAGTCTCGAATGGAAATCATCCATTCGCACGTTGGCCAATAGAACTGACGGTAGGAGCGGGTTACCCACTCGCCGCAGATTCTGACAAGGCACCCCGATCTCCGCCCCCTGTATTTGTGTATTTTCTTCGCGAGAATGACGGGGATTTGGGCCTGGTCTCGGAGATGCAGTATATATATCCTTCGCGTCGGACTCATTAAAGAAAACATTTTCGTCCAGTTTGGGGTGAGTAATCGCTGTTCTGATATCCAGAAGCTCTTTTTTGTCATAAGAGACGGTAGCAGCAACATTATGTACAAAATAAGTTACAAACAATGCGAAAAAACACACAAAATAGCACAGTTGTTTAGGATTCCGTAAAACAGCAGCCATCCCCTCCGGCCGCCACCCTTCTCTCCTGGCAAAGCCAATATAATCACTGTTCATCTATATCTACCTTCAAAACAGACCACAGTTTCTTACACACGCAAATGGACCGGCCCGTTGGATCCCATACTATTGACTTTGGAAGTGGGAGAAATGGGAATGAGAATTGGGAGTTCCCAAGCAAAATACTTTTGTAGGAGTTCTGACGTATCGTATTAAAAGTGATGTTTGTTTTTGTGGTATTGTATATTAAGTATGAAGCAATGCCTGGAAGTTGATAGCAGCCAGGGTGTATGTGGAAAATAGGGAACATTCCCCAACACTTCCTGAACACATGCTCAACTTGTGCCAGGGAAGAATAGGGAGAAGCACATATCGTTGGCTGTGTCTCAAATGGCACCCTATTCCATTTATAGTGCGTCACTTCAGACCAGGGGACTGGTCAACTGTAGTGCACTATTTGGGAAATGGGGGCCATTTGGGACGCAGGCCCATATCATTCTGTTTCACATGCTTTCCGCATGAAAGCCAGAACACAAGGATCAGATTATATATATATATAAAAAATTCTATGAATGATCAGATTATATTTAAATGTTTTCTATTCTAAAGCTAGCTGCTTTCGTTCGGAAATACATTTAACACATGTCAACAAATGAAAGATTACCTTGGAACTATTATATTTATCCTGTTTAAATGATCCTTCAAACGGTGTATTCTAACTCCAGGTCCATGTTAGCTTGCACTTATTGTTTTGCTCGTCCTATGTCAACCAACAACCTACTTGCCACTGATCAGATTTTTGCAATAATCGCAGTAATAATTTACCGCTGTCAAACCGTTACGCTAAAACACATTCCCTTTGCAACTGTCAAGTAGCTTATAATTACCAAGCCAGCTACAGGTATTTAGATATGGCCAGTTACCACGAAGGCTAGGATCAGCACTTATGACATCATCGATCATAATTGTCCTCCTCCTCCTCTTTATCTCTACCCACCCTACCCTTGGTTGGCATCCACCCCTGGCCTGTCCTTCTCTCCCCTCTTCTTTTAACATTCCCCTGTACCCTGTCCCTTTTTTTTCTTTTTTTTTTTGTAATGTTTTATGCCCCCTCCCCCCTTCCCTAACTTTCTTACATTCTGCCCTAACCTTTTCTCCCCTCTATCCTCTGTCCCTCTTTCCCCTTCTCCGACCCTGCCCTGCCTTTCCCCACCCTGTCATACCCTTGAAAATCTGGCGCAACATGGCTCAAATTAAAGTTCTATCGCATTATCTGCTGAGGTTGCCAAACTCTGTATAATATCTATGGCTCTGATTGACTTTGTGTTGCCCTCTGTCCTGTCCTCTCTCCTCTAGCTGACGTCCATGTTTGAGAAGCTGAGCAGCAGCAACAGACAGCTGGAGGAGGAGATGAGGGAGCTGGCTGACAAGAAGGAGAGCGTTGCTCACTGGGAGGCCCAGATCACTGAGATCATACAGTGGTGAGGGACGGAGAGACCTACAGGACACACACACTCTGTAACAATGAACTGATACAGTGGTGACTGGTGCCCCCTGCTTGCCACTCCAGGCCACTGCAGTAGAAGAAACAGGAATAGAGTCTGGCCCAGAGCTCCTGGTTTCCACTAGATAGCACAGCCATAAATAAAGGCAATATTGGTTATATTGTAAAAAATCATGAAAACCTAAATGTGCTTTTTGGGTTTACTGTACGGTTAGGGTTGGGCATAAGGTTAGCACTGTAGTTGTGGATATGGTGGTAACTAGTGCCGACTGGAACACCTGTATGGACCTTCGAGACCCCTAGTGGGGGGAATGTGTATGTACTGCCCAGGAATGTTCAGAACCCTCTATGCCCTGTATGTACACATAGAACTCTGGCTCTGGGCCTATTTAGTGTTCGTTCCAAGTGGCACCCTATTCCTTTATAGTGCACTACTTTTGACCGAAGCCCAGGGCTGTGGTCAAACGCGGTGCACTATATCGGGAATAGGGTGGCACTTGGGACATATCCTTAATCTAATACTCAATCGGAGGGCAATGGCAAGTTATCGTAATCTTGCAGTCCAGTTAAAGTGACAGTTTGGATATGATAGCTTATGCAACGGATACTGTGGTTAGTGAGTTGTGAGGGCTGCTCATATCCCTGTATTTATTGACTGTGTGACAGGGTCAACGAGTTCATGCGTGCCACTTACAGGGTATGGCTTACCTACAGGGTGTGTGTCTGTGTGCCCACATGAGTGCATGTGTTTGTATAGTGACGCGAGTGAATGGGTTCTCTGTTTGTGTGCGACGCGTTTTCCAGGGTGAGCGATGAGAAGGATGCACGAGGTTACCTCCAGGCTCTGGCCACTAAGATGACTGAGGAGCTGGAGGGACTGAGAAACACCAGCCTAGGTGCCAGGGCCCCGGTGAGACATATACATACACACACACATATATATATACATACACACATACACACACATATATATATATACACACACACACACACATATATATATATATATATATATATATATATATATATACACACACATACATACACACACACATATACACACACATATACATATACACACACACACACATATACACACACACACACATATACACATATACATATACACACACACACACATACATATACACACACGCACATATACACACACATATATATACACACACGCAGACATATATACATATACACACGCATATATACACACACGCGTATATATACACACACGCGTATATATACACACACGCGCGTATATATACACACGCGCGTGTATATATACACACACGCGTATATATACACACACGCGCGTATATATACACACACGCGCGTATATATACACACATATATACATATACACACGCATATATACACACACGCATATATATACACACACGCGTATATATACACACACGCATATATATATACACACACGCGTATATATACACACACACACACATATATACATATACACACGCATATATACACACACGCATATATATACACACACGCATATATATATATATATATATATATATATATATATATATATATATATATATATATATATATACACACACACACACATATATACATATACACACGCATATATATACACACGCATATATACACACACGCATATATATACACACACGCGTATATATACACACACGCGTATATATACACACACGCGTATATATACACACACGTGCATATATACACACACGCATATATACACACACACACACACACACACACGTGTGTATATATACACACGCGCATATATATACACACACACATACACACGCGCATATATATACACACGCATATATATATACACACGCATATATACACACACACATATACACACACGCATATATATATATACACACACGCATATATATATATATATATACACACACACATATACACACACGCATATATATATACACACATATACACACACACATATATACACACACACACATATATATATATATATACACACACACGTATACACACACACACGTATACACACACACATATACACACACACACACATATATACACACACACACACACACATATATACACCCACACACACACGTATACACACACACACACACATATATATACACCCACACACACACACACACGCACAGAACCTCTGTACACCCACACACACACACACACGCAAGAACCTCTCTCTCTCCTCACATCTGCATTGGACTTACCCTTCTTCATTTACGTCCCTTTCTCTCCCTCTCACCCCCTACAGCAGGACATGCCGTGGAAGGTGCGGAGGTTCGCTAAGCTGGACATGTCAGCCCGTCTGGAGCTGCAGTCTGCACTGGACGCTGAGATCAGAGCCAAGCAGACCATCCAGGACGAACTGAACAAAGTCAAGGCCTCCAACATCTCCACTGAGTGGTACGTCCACTGCTGCTCTTCCTTACTTTTCTACCTTTAAACTCTTAGTCTAAGAACTACGCTGAGACTTGGGATATGGGGCACATTCAATGGCAGTACAGTGCAGTCAGTCAAGAGCGCGCACCTAAACCATTACTCTGTTACGCTTGCATGATCGGATTTGGCATTGTTGACGTTCTCTGGCTCATCTATCCTCCTCTGTCCTCAGTAAGCTGCAGGAGTCGGACACTAAGAACCAGGACCTGCTAGCTGAGATTGAGAGGCTGAAGAAGGAGACGGAGGAGCTCCGCCTGCGCAGGGGTGAGACTGGAACCATCCCCTCTGACCTGCGTTTCTCATCTCCCAACTATATGTTCTGTTTGAGTGCTGACCTTTGAGTTTTTATATGTATGGAATATCTGGTCTTAAGCACCAACTAAGAAACTTTCAATGTATGAAACTGGGAGAGGGCATTATGTTTCTACTTTCTCTATGCTGCTTTTAGGACAGCATGGTGATGTGATTGTGGTCTCTCTCTGGTGTGGTTGTTTTGTGTAGGTGTGAAGCACCAGGACTCCCAGAACTCTTTTCTGGCCTTCCTCAACGCCCCCACCACAGCCTTGGACCAGTTCGATGTAAGTAGCCATCCCTCGCACTTTACAGACAGGGTGGCTTTTTAATAATCTGCTCTAAATTCCACGGTCTCTGACTTGTTTAAAGATTAAAGGAAATGTTTAAAAGGCCTCTCTTCTTTTGTTGACTGACAGTGTCTTCTTTCACTTTAAAAACTTTTTTTTTTAACAGATTTTGTTCAGAACATTCATTTTCTTCTATTCAATTTTCTTTATTTCATTTGTGTAAATATTTCACATCTTGTTTTTATTTGGTTCTCCTTGCTTTCATGTTCTGCCACGTCAGGATTATTTTTCCTTGTCCTCATCCTCTTTAATAGATTTTTGGGAAGACGTAAGTTTCTGTTGGGCAGTGGCTGACGTGTGTGGCGCTCTAGACTGTAGATGGATAATATGCTAACTAGTTGCCTCAGAGAGTGGTGGTGTGATTTGGTCCAGTGTTTGTGTGAGTGAGTGAGTGAGTGAGTGAGTGAACCATACCTTTCTGTGTTCGTCCGTGTGGGTATCTGTGAGCGTCGTAGCTAGTCCCGTGTGAGTAGATACGCCTACTAGCCAATGAGTCTTCTGAATGTAGTAGTGGATCAGCAGCATACCCAGTCTTTGGCTAGGTCCTGATTTTCCACCCTTCTCCCAAATTGTGCACTTGCACACTCTGTTGTCATGCATTTAAAAGCAAAGGGTTGGCTAGAGGGAGTTTCCCCCATTTGTTAAATCCATGTGAGAAAGTGCTCAGTTCAGGAAAAGGGCGGAGAAACGGAAAATAGCCATTGCGTGAGTGGGGTTTGCAGCAGCAGAATTCGGGCTCCTTGGAATTTAGTCAAGACTTGAAAGAATGTTTGTATACTGAGGCCGATTCCTCCCACTTAGTATACAGACATTCTTTGATGCCATCCATGGCTACTTGGCTTTGAGTCCAGACACTACAGAACATACTGTTTAACACTCTGGAGTGAGCTTCCCTTCCACACTGTAGTGCCATCACGAGTTCCCCTGTTAGTCCTAGAGCCTATGTCCCATATCGCACCCTATTCACTACTTTTGATCAGGGGCTGTGGTCAAAAGTAGTGCACTGTGTAGGGAATAGGGTGTCATTTGGGACACCGGGAGCTATTACCCAATCCAGGCAGTGTCCTTCAGTGCAATGTGGAAAGGACATCCTCAGCAAATAGATAGGCTACCATTCCTTTTAATGTGACCTATTTAAGAGCCACTTCAGACTTCTCGATGTTGACTTCTTTCCATTTTTCTGTCCCTCTCTCCCTCCCCCCACCGAAGCGCTCTCCATCCGTTGGGCCAACTAGCAAAGGCAGACGTGTAAGCTAAGCAGCGGCTCTGTGCTTGTGATTTTGTCTGTGCCCAATCACCCTCCGAACCTCAACTGTGTCTGTTGCATGAAAGGGAATGTATTGTGTGTGTGTGTGTGTGTGTTGTGTCGGTTGTTATGCATGGGGCTTTGTGGAGATGCAACATTTGGACTTTCATAAAAGTGAAGTATTTTATTGTATTTGTCTTTGCTTTTAAGGCATGGTGGGTGTATGGGTGTATGGCCTGCACTGTAGTCCTCCAATAAACTACAGTAGAGTATATGTGTGCATCTACTGCAGCTGTTTTGTCATCCTCCACGTGGCTTTGTGGATTTCCCCAAACCAAGTGTATGGTGTGTGGCTGTGCTCTTGTCCCTCGTGGCTACAGTCAGCATGGTCAACGGGTTACAGTGCATTCGGACAGACTTACGGTGAAAGACTTATTCTAGAATTGATGAAAAACAAAATGTTCCTCATCAGGCTACACACAATACCGCATAATGACAACGCAAAAACAGGTTTTTATACATTTTTGCAAACGTGTGTGTATATATTACAACAACAACAAAAAGGTTAGCACATTTCCGTAAGTAGACCCTTTACTCAGTAATTTGTTGAAGCACCTTTGGCAGAGTGATTACAGCCTCGAGTCCTCTTGGGTATGATGCTACAAGCTTGGCCCACCTGTATTTGGGGAGTTTCTCCCATTTTTATCTGCAGATCTTCTCAAGCTCTGTCAGGTTGGATGGAGAGTGTCGCGGGACAGCTATTTTCACGTCTCTCCAGAGATGTTCATTTGGGTTCAAGTCAGGGTTCTGGCTGCGCCACTCAAGGACATTCAGAAACTTGTCCCGAAGCCACTCCTGCTTTTTCTTGGCTGTGTGCTTTGGGTCGTTGCCCAGTTGGAAGGGGAACCTTCGCCCCAGTCTGAGGTCCTGAGCACTCTGGAGCAGGTTTTCATCAAGGATCTCTCCGTACTTTTCCCCGTTCATCTTTCCCTCGATCCTGACTAGTCTCCCAGTCCCTGCCACTGAAAAACATCCCCACAGCATTATGCTGCCACCAACATGCCTCACCGTAGGGATGGTGCCAGGTTTCCTCCAGATGTGACGCTTGACATTGAAACAAGAGTTCATTGAAACAAGAATCTTGGTTTCATCAGACCAGAGAATCTTGTTTCTCATGGTCTGAGAGTACAGTAAGTGCCTTTTGGGCAAACCAAGCGCGGTGTCATGTGCCTTTTACTGAGGAGTGGCTTCCGTCAGGCAACTCTACCATAAAGGCCTGCTTGGTGGAGTGCTGCAGAGATTGGAGAACCTTCCAGAAGAACAACAATCTCCACAGAGGAACTCTGGAGCTTTGTCAGAGTGACCATCGGGTTCTTGGTAACCTCCCTGACCAAGGTCCTTCTTCCCCGATTGCTCAGTTTGGCCGTGCGGCCAGCTCTAGGAAGAGTCTTTGTGGTTCAAATCTTTCATTTAAGAATGATGGAGGCCACTGTGTTCTTGGGGACCTTCAATGCTGTGTTCTTGGGAACCTTATATAGACAGGTGTGTGCCTTTCCAAATCATGTCCAATCAATTGAATTTACCACAGGTGGACTCCAATCAAGTTGTTGAAGCATCTCAAGGATGATCAATGGAGACAGTGTGCACCTGACCTCAAGTTCGAGTCTCATAGCAAATGGTCTGAATACTTCGTAAATAATTTAGTTTTATAATTTTTTTTACATTTGCAAAAATGTCTAAACCTGTTTTCGCTTTGTCATTATTATAGGCTATTGGGTGTAGATTGATGAGGAAAAAATGTATTTGATCCATTTTAGAATCAGGCTGTAATTGTAACAAAATGTGGTAAAAGTCGATGGGTCTGAATACTTTCTGAATGTACTGTATGTGTAGTACTCGTATCGTTCATGGGTTTGTGGTCCAACCTGTAGGCTTCCTAATGACCGTTGACCAATGGATTGGTCAGTCCCATCTCTGCTACGACTACAGTCACCATTTACCTCCTATAATACTGTGCATCTACCTGGTTGAATTGTTTTCTTGCTTTTTACTCTAAGCATGGATGGTGCTTTTTGGTCCCTTTTGGCTTCCTTACTTTCTACCAACTCCATCACCTGTTTCTATGTCCTGCAACCCATTTTTCTTTCTTTATTTCTCTCTCTCTCTCATCCTTTTTTCCAGGTGGACTCGGTGGACAACTTCACTCCCTCCAACACTCCATCCAGAGGCGAGGACTCCAAGTCCCAGCTCAAGTCACGCTCACGGTCGCCCTCCATGGCCAGCGACGTGGAGCCTATAGAGGTGAACTCTAACCTCTGAACTTTGGACCTCCAACTTATATTATGCTTAATCTTAGACTGTTTTTAATTTCTAAGGGCTAATTTTCCAACCATAAAATAAAAACTAGGTATATATTGTGCTGTACTTAGGGCTGTTAAGGTGATAACATATTACCGCCACACCGGTGGTCACGAGTCATGAAGGCAGTCAAATTCCACATGACCATTTAGTCACAGTAATTAGGCTTCTCCAAGCTCTGATGCTGCTGATGGCCAAACTTGCTAACTGCCTGGTACTCCCCGCACCCTATTGTTCCTCTAATCACCCTGACATCAATGCAAATGTCATCACAAATCGAATCAAACACTTCATGAGAGCTCATGTTGCGCAAGAAAATGAAGCACAGGGGTTTAGAGCCTGACTGGGATACATAAGCTGCAAAGTGAGTTTCAAGTTTGGGGAAGATCATTTTCAACTTTTTAAAATCATAATTAGAGTTGCATCACGCAGCCTTTACAATGTGTTAAACATAAACGGATAGCCCAATGTTTGTAGAACAACTAAAGTTACATTAATAACTCTAAATTACGCATATAGGAGTACCTATTTCGTTGTGAACTGCTCAGCGCAGAATAGCCGCATGTGCACACGCCCTCAAATCGTTTGGAGATAGTATCCTTTCCATTTAATTCAGCTTTGTTCAGTTGTATTCTTCATACTCTTAAAATAATGCCATGGAATTCTAAGCAAATTGTGTCTGCTAAATGAACTAGTGTAACCCACAGCCATTTGGCATAGCCAGATCAGGACCTAACATAAGGACAATAGTATGCTCTTCTGTTCTTCTGAAAAAAGACTTCATTTTCTTCATATCATGTTTCTTTAGACCCGTCTAAAAATACATCATGGATTTATTGTGAAGGTGTAGGCTATATTAAATGTAAAACGTAGATGTTCTTATCAGTGTGGAAGCCAGGAGACGCTAAATGTGTTTGTAAATTAACGGTCAATTACCGTGAGACCGACCAGTTATTTGCTTGACAATCACCGGCTGATGACATTTCGTGACCGCCACAGCCCGAGCTGTACTCAGATCTTTCTGTCTTCTCCCACCCTCTAGTTGATAGACCACCCCCCACGGCCAGTCCAGACCGCCACCATGCGGTCAGGAGGGTACGGTAGTATTGGCCGCTCATCACCCAAGGTAAGACCTGACATCCTTTTTGACTTCCCAAATACCGTTCTACTGTTTTAACCTCGGTCAATACTTAGTAATGTCAATCCCGTGGACCCGACGAAGACCAGTTGCTGTATTTCAATAAGTAAACTGTTGCTGTGGTCCAATAAAGCGTCTGTATTAGTCCTATGTGTTTTCACCCGGCCCTCTGTTTGTCCCCTGCAGCCCAAAGCCCACCAGTTTGTGGTGAAGTCCTTCAGTGCTCCAACCAAGTGTAACCAGTGCACCTCTCTCATGGTGGGACTCATCCGCCAGGGCTGCACCTGCGAAGGTACAATGAGAGAGAGAGAGAGAGCGAGGGGGAGAGAGGGGTAAAGGGTAGAGGAGAGCGGGAGGAAGACAAAAATGGGAGAATGAGGAGGGAGAGGGATAGAGGAAGGAAGACTGGGATCTGAGGAAAGGGATGGAGGGAAACAGATGGAAGGAAGAGAAGAAGGCAGGGGATTAGGATGGAAGGAGGTGAGGTGGGGCAGGACTGAGGTGGGAGTACAGTCTATTTTGAGGCTAGATATAAATCTGATATAAACCCCTTATTCTCTCCTGTCTGGTCCTGCAGTTTGTAACTTCTCGTGCCACGTGACATGTGCTGACAAGGCTCCAGCAGTGTGCCCCGTGCCACACGACCAGACCAAGGGGCCATTGGGCATTGACCCTCAGAGGGGCATCGGCACTGCCTACGAGGGACACGTCAGAGTACGTATGACACCGAAGATTGTTTGTTTTAACAACATTTCCTGGTAGAATAAGTACCTGTGAATTAAAGTGCAAATGTAAAACTAAAAACTTACCTTGTACAATTAACGTCCCTATATCACCAGTGGCTGACCTGTGTGTGAGGCTTGCCTGTTAATTGTGTCTGTATAGTAAAATATGTCTCTGTCTCTAAAGGTTGTTTACCACTGTCAATACTAGGTTGGGTCAATGTGTGAGACTGAAGTGTGTGTCTGTCCCTGTGTGTGTTTCCAGGTGCCCAAGCCAACGGGGGTGAAGAAGGGTTGGCAGCGGGCGGTTGCCGTAGTGTGTGACTTCAAGCTCTTCCTGTATGAGCTTGGAGAGGGCAAGGCCACGACGCCCAGTGTGGTGGTCAGTCAGGTCATAGACATGAGGTAAGGACTCCAACCTGAGCTCTGTCTGAACTAGAACTCCCATAGCTGGGCAAGGCCACGACGCCCAGTGTGGTGGTCAGTCAGGTCATAGACATGAGGTAAGGACTCCAACCTGAGCTCTGTCTGAACTAGAACTCCCATAGCTGGGGAAGGGCCACAACGCCCAGTGTGGTGGTCAGTCAGGTCATAGACATGACGTGAGACTGACAAGGACTACAACCTGAGCTCCGTCTGAACTACAGCACAGTCTCTCAGAGAGAAATGGCTGCTTATTAGAATTACTTCTGGGTTTAGTCCTTTATTTGATTGACTCAATCACTCTCTCCCACTTTCTCTCCCCTCTCCCTCTCACACACTTTCTCCTTCCTTTGTTTTCCAGGGATGAGGAGTTTTCAGTCAGCTCTGTTCTGGCGTCTGACGTCATTCACGCCAGCCGCAAGGACATCCCATGTATATTCAGGGTTAGCCTTTCTTGAATACATGCATTTATACAGTCGTACATTTACTCCATGATTACTCCCCCGCCTATTCCAGTCTTCAGATTTCTCCGCTTTTTAACAATACTTCAAACTTGTTGTGAGATGCCATTCCAAAAGCCCTAACCTCTGACCTCTAAACCCCTCCAGGTGACTGCTGCCCAGCTGTCCGCCTCCTCCAGTCACAAGCCTTCCATCCTGATCCTGGCCGACACCGACCACGAGAGGAACAAGTGGGTGGGGCTTCTCAACGAGCTGCAGCGCATCCTCAAGAAGAACAAGCTGAAGGAGCGCTTCGTCTACGTGCCCAAAGAGGCCTACGACAGCACGCTGCCGCTCATCAAGACCACGCAGTCCGCCGCTATTATAGGTAGGGGAGACACACACACACACGCTGCCCCTCTATTTTGGTCATGTAGTAAGCAAGGGGTGGGGGGTCCTCTCTGTATCTGTCTCATTAAGAGTTTGTAGTATACAGCCACTGCATGTTCTACTGCAGAAGGGATCAGGACATACTTTCTGCACCTTGTTACCTAGCTATGCGGTAGACTGTATCAAACATCCTCTTGATGTTTTCTCTTCAGACCATGAGCGTGTTGCCCTGGGCAACGAGGAAGGCCTTTATGTTATCCATGTCACCAAAGATGGTAAGACTCTTGCACCTACCCACCTGATGCACTTCACCCAGTTTGCAGTAGAATGCTCACCACATATTGGCTATCACAGTGCAGAGGTCTTTTTGACAACTCGCTCTCTCTCACACCCCTCCTGACCTAACAGAGATCATCCGCGTGGGAGACAATAAGAAGGTCTACCACATCGACCTGGTCCCCCAGGAGCAGCTCCTAGCAGTCATCTCCGGTCGTAACCGCCACGTCCGCCTCTTCCCCATGGCCGCGCTGGACGGACGGGAGATGGACTCCTACAAGCTGGCCGAGACCAAGGGCTGCACAGCGCTGGTGTCCGGGCCCGTCCGAAACAACTCCCTCATCTGTCTGTGTGTGGCCATGAAGAGACAGGTCATCTGTTACGAGGTGGGTGGTGGGGACGGAAGGGATGGGGTTTTAAAGTACATTGTCGCATTTTTACAAATTACGTAGAATAACTTTGCTTAGGAAAGCAACGATATATAGGCTATTTTCATGGGATTATGAAATATTTTTAAAATGTACTCACTAAATAACAGCATGATGGTCTCTATCTCCCAGGTGAACAAGAGCAAGGCGCGCCACCGCCGGCTGCGGGAGCTCCAAACCCCAGGTCCTGTCCAGTGGATGGGTCTCCTGAGCGAGCGGCTGTGTGTGGGCTACCAGGCTGGCTTCACGCGCTACAGCGTGCACGGGGACTGTGCCCCGGTCAGCCTGCTGCACCCCGAGGACCACACCCTGGCCTTCATATCCCAGCAGGGCCTGGATGCGTTGTGTGCCGTGGAGATCTCCTCCAAGGAGCTGCTGCTATGCTTCTCAGCCATAGGGGTCTATGTGGACTCGCAGGGCCGCCGCTCGCGCCAGCAGGAGCTGATGTGGCCGGCCGTGCCCAACTCCGCCTGTGAGTTCTGAACCAGCACAAGTGTCTTACCGTTATCATAAACCAAAATAGGTTTTATTTCTCCACTGTTTACAAACAAGTAAATAAAAAAGTATATAGCTTCCGAATATGTTTAAAACTATCATGTGGAGACAGTCCTTTCTTCTAGTGCGGCTGTCTACAATTTTGTGAGGGGTTATATGTCCTCTGCCTCATCCCAAAGCTGTTTACCAAAACAAGTAGCGAGGCTGTCGTTTTGCATTTAAAAGCAAATCCCAGAATGTAACTTTAAGCCTGAAGCTGATCTTGTCCTCCTTCCTCCCCTCCAGGTTATAACGCCCCCTACCTGTCAGTGTACAGTGAGAATGCTGTAGATGTGTTTGATGTCAACACAATGGAGTGGATTCAGACCGTCCCACTAAAGAAGGTGAGAGTATAGGACTGCACATGTAGCGGAGGGCCGGTCGTCGGATTGTTGTAGGTGTAACATTTGACTCCTTTGTATCCCCCCTGAAGGTGCGACCTCTGAACCCTGACGGATCCCTGAACCTCCTGGGTCTGGAGACCGTGAGGCTCATCTACTTCCGAAACAAGACGGCAGGTCAGTTTGCACACAGGATAGGCCTTCGGACCTCTAAATGCATAGGAGAGATCCATATCTTGATTATGACCACTGACTGAGTGTAATACTCATTTTAATGGTCGTATTCCACAGTAGTATTATCATGTTCTTTTTTGAAAGAGATTTTTTTTCAACAAACAAAATAAAAACTGGATTAGAAATATATATGATGATCATGGTCATGCTACTGATGATGATGTTGTTGTTGATGACGGTGGCCATGTTGTTAATATTCCAGAGGGTGATGAGCTGGTGGTCCCCGAGACTTCTGACAACAGCAGGAAGCAGATGGTTCGCAGCTTGAACAACAAGAGACGCTTCTATTTCAGAGTCCCCGAAGAGGAGAGGCTACAGCAGAGGAGGTACACTACACTCTATGTAGTGCACACTACACACTACGTAGTGCACACTACACTGCTTATGATAGTCCATCGTCTCCGATGATGACTTCCACTTCTGAGTTAGCGCTGGATTCTTTGGTGACTGTCGAGTCCAATCTGAGATCCACAAACTTTATTGCTGGTGGGGCGTATGCGGTCTGTGTTGGCGGGGGCAGGCATGGTTGTATGTCTCCTGAGCTGTTCTTGCTGTCTGTTTGTGCTCCTCTCCTCCTCCCACCTCTGTACACCACTCTGGCAGAGCTGCCGCCAGGTGAAACGGTCGGCAGCAGCGTCCTCTAGGTCTGTGGGTTTGATGTTGCACTTCTTCAGCCACGTTTTAGCTGGTTCTTGTAGCGCTTCATCTGCCCCCCTGCAGACCTCCGTCCAAGATGTAGCTGGCCATACAGGATCCTCCGTCCAAGATGTAGCTGGCCATACAGGATCCTCCATCCAAGATGTAGCTGGCCATACAGGATCCTCCGTGGCAAATGCTCCCGAGGCATTCTCCAGGCATTCATCCGAGGCATTGGCCAGGTCGCAATTGTAAATGAGAACTTGTTCTCAACTTGCCTACCTGGTTAAATAAAGGTAAAATAAAAAATAAATAAATAAAATTCTAATGACATGCCAAAGCCAGCGCAGTTGGTGTTGGGTGACCATGGCCTCCATACTCTTGCAGTTTGTCTTAGCAAGTATTTCTGTATGGGGCACATGGTTACACCAGGTGATTCCCAGGATGCGCTGCAGGCATCTTATGTGGAGTCGCTCGGGCTGCTTGTTGTGGCGACTGTAAGTGACCCAGACTTCACAACTGTAAAGAAGTGTGGTGATGCAGACGGCTTAATAGACAGTGATTTTGGTGTTTGGTGGAGATCCCTGTTTTGGGAGACCCTGCGTCAGAGTTTCCTATTTTGAATTTCGAGGTCGATACTGTAGTTTTTTGAGAGGACGCTTCCCAGTTATTTGAAGGATGGGACTATTGCCAGTGATTTGTGTTAAATTGTGAAGACAGGCGTGGTGGGTGGTGGGCTGGATCTCCATTGGTAGACCAACTCAGTTGATAGACAGTCCCATCCTGCTATAGACCCTCACAGCCGCTACAAGGACAGACTGAAGGTCTTCCAGAGTGTGGCCATGAGCACAGTCAACAGCATACTGCAGCTCAAGAACCCGCTCTGTCAAAAACCTTGGCGGTTGCTTGGAGCCTCCTGACGTTGAATAGATTTCCATCCAGCCCGAAGTCCACCGCAACCCCGCTGCTGTCCTCAAGCTGGGGGACACATAGGATGAAGATGTTAAAGAGTATAGGTGCCAACACACACCCCTGCCTAACACCGACGCTGACTCCAAAGGGCACTGACTCCTGCCCTCCTATGGCCACTGAGGCATCATCCCATCATGGAACTGGCAAATGATGTTAACACACTTGTCTGGACAGCCAAATTTGTGTAGAATGCCCCGTAGTAGTTCCCTGCTCACCGTGTTGAAGCCCTTGGACAAAGGCAATGATAAGGTCCTGATGTTGTTCACGGCACTTCTCCTGGAGTTGCCGTGTCGATTTCTGAAGCCGCATTGTGACTCTGGCAGCAGTTCCTCTGTGATGTTGTTCACCAGCCTGTGTGACATCACCTTGGCCAGGACCTTGCCGGCAACAGCCAGAAGAAATATCCCCTGGCTGTTGCCGCAGATGAATTTGTCAGCCTTGATCTTATAGGTGGTTACAATGTTTGCATCCCGCCACTGTTGGGGGACGATCTCCCAGTCCCAAACCTCAGTGATGTAATGGTGGAGCGTTCTGGTGCAGAAGTAGCCTCCCTTCTTAAGTAGCTCTGCCGGGATGCTGTCAGCGCCAGGAGTCTTGTTGCTCTTGAGGGAATGGATAGCTGATAACACCTCTTGGAAGGTTGGTGAATGGTTGAGGTCTTGAATGGCTGGATGGACAGGAAGTTCTTCCAGGATGGAGTGGTCTGCAGGAGAGTACTGATTGAGTAGTGCTTCATAGTGGTCAGCCCGCCTCGTCAGGATCTGGTTTTGGTCCTTCAAGAGAGTCAGACCATCAGCTGTTTATGTGGGTGATGGAGTGACTGCTAGGGCCATCGCTTTAGTTGAGTTGTAGAAATTGTGCATGTCGTTTTTGTCAGCATAAACTTGGATTTATTGTGCCTTATTCGTCCACCATTCGTTCTGCAGAGCACGCAAGGTTGTTTGCACTTCCTTGCGTGATGCACGCCATTGCTTGCAGAGGGTAGCTGATGTGGGGCTGTTGAGAATAGCCCTGTGCGCTTTGTGCATATTGTCCAGTAAGGCTGTGATGGTGTCAGAGTTGTCATCGAACCAGTCCTGATGTTTCCTACCTCTGTAGCCAATGGAGTGGGCCGCTGCCTGATAGAGCACTGAGCTAATAGATGCCCACAACTGGTCCATGGGGTCATCTGCGCTCAGAAGAGGCTCAGTCTCCCCCAGCCTTTCAGCGACAGAACTTGTTCCCTTACTGCACTTTTTCAAGCCGGATACAGCGCAGATGCCTCTTTCTGGACTTCTGCAGGTGTTGGGGGGGGTGGACGTATTCTCATGTGGAGTTTAGACGGTATCATACAGTGATCTGTCCAGCATTCTGCACCCCTCATGGTACATGTCAGCAGGACGTCATTAGTGTCAGAGCGTCTCACTATGGCGTAGTTGATCAGGGGCCAGTGTTTGGAGCGTGGGGGCATCCATGATGTTTTGTTCCAGCAGAAGAACGAATACAAGGTGTTAGTGACAATGAGATCGTGCTCGGCATATAGAGTTACTGGACTCGTGCCGTTCTCGTTGACATAACCAACACCATGTCTACCCAGCACTCTGCTCCGTGTTCTGTCCCACCCTAGCGTTGAAGTCACCCAGTATAAAGACTAGGGGGAAACGGAGAGACATGAGTCTTTCGCTTATGCCGAAAGGTGTTTCGGTGAGGCTGGGTAGAAGGCTCTAATTGCCAGTCCCACACCGTTCCGATGTTGTCCACCCGGAGGGTAACCTTTCCAGAAGAAGGTGTAACCTTCTCCCTCCTCTTTCAGGGAACGTACACCCAGAAACATGGTCTCTTTCAGGGCAGCAATGTCAATGTTGTAGCGCCTTAGTTCTGCAGCAATCAAAGCTGTTCTCCGATGGGGTCTATCGCTATTATCCTCAGTGTCCAAAAGAGTTCTGATGTTCTATGTCGCCAGTTTCAGGGGAATTATTTTCTTTAGCATTTTTCAACCGCTGAGTGGAACGTTTTTTTTTAGGCCACTTTCTAGGCCTCTCCCCAGCTGGGGTGAGCAGTGTGGCTAAATAGGGCTGCTCAGTCACACGGGGGTCTGCCGAGAGCAGCTGCCACTCATGTCCCAACTGCTGGTGACCATAATAGCCCTGTGCCGCTGGCGTGCAGAGGGGTCTGATTAAGGGCTCCCGGTGCATTCTCTCCTGCCCCCGTCACCAGACACCCCAAACCTGCCAGGCTTTAGGCCGGTTTCCGGTTGATGGCTTCACCGAGGTCGGATACCTGCACAAAGGAAGTTATTTAAGGTGTCGCTGAGGGTGCGCAATCCTCAACATCAACTTCACTGTAGGAAGGTGACATTCCAGTGGCAAGGGGGGAAATCCAGGACGACCAGTACCTTCCACAGCTGCAGGAGGCTGCCTGAACCCCAGTCTGTCTGCGTCCACCTACCGCGCCGCCAGCACGCTGCTTTTCTCTCAGGGTGTGCTCCCCTTGCCTTTGTCGTACCAGACTAACCCACAAGGCAGCGGGACAGTGGCTGATGGCTGCCAGGACGTGTCCACACTGCTGCTTCGAGACCCACTGCTGGGTTAGCCTGGTGTTTCAAGACAACCAGTTAACGTGTGCCGCCGCGGTAAGGCCCGACTGGAGTCTTGGTCATGGCTTTGTACCGGCAAGGGGAGACTTGTGCATGAACTGCTCCCCAATTCACCACAAGAGAGTATGCAGGCCCATGGTAAGCGGGGCATGCAACTAACCTCTAACCAGGCACTACTGCACTAGATGTGTCACATGCACCCTGCTATTGCCCCCCGACATATGTGCATCTGTTCATATCCACACACTACATAGTGTGCACTACACCATACACTACATAGGGTGCACTACACTATACACTATAGTGCACACTACACAATACACTATAGTGCACAATACACTACACACTACGTAGTGCACACTACACAATACACTACACACAGTGTATAATACACTACATAGTGCACACTACACAATACACTATGTAGTGCACGCCATACTAAATAGTGCACAATACGCTATGTAGTGCACAATACGCTATGTAGTGCACAATACGCTATGTAGTGCACAATACGCTACACCAAGCTACTTCACAGAGGGAGTGTACAGCTAATGGTACATTACACACTACAGATTTAGTACACACTCCATACCGTTCATCCATATTCGTCCCCTCCATAGGCAAAAAGCTCATTCTGTTCACGCAATATCACTCTCGACTGGTGCGTTCACCCTGTTCTGGCCACAGTGACCTCATTCCTGGGTTTGGTGTGTGTCCTGTACAGAGAGATGCTGAGAGACCCAGAGATGAGGAACAAGCTGATCTCCAACCCCACCAACTTCAACCACGTGGCCCACATGGGACCTGGGGATGGCATCCAGATCCTCAAAGACCTGCCCATGGTAAGACGGGGCCACAACAGAGAGTGTCCATAGATGTTCTGCTTAGTTGTAAACATGCTGAGTACTTGTACTTCCTTCCCTGGTCCGACTGAGCATCATGTGTTTGTACGTGTGAAATGTCTGTGCGTTTGTGTGATTTAATGTCTGTGTTTTTGTATGTGCATATGTGTGGTCATCATGCCTAAATTACATGTTATATGTGTTCATATCCATATATGTCATTCGGGGGAATGTGTATTCACAAATGTTTCTATGTGCCTGTATATCTATGCGTTCTCATCCCATTGCCATAATCCATATATCTGTGCCCCCTCTGTCCTCATCTGCCCCGGTCTATTCTGTCCTCCCCTGTCCACTGGCCTTTCTGACACAGAACGTGCGTGTTCAGGAGAGTCGTGCTGCAGGCTTCAGTGGCTCCGTGTCCATCCCCTCCATCACCAAGAACAGAGCCGAGCCGGGACGGTCCATGAGCGCCAGCAGTGGACTGGGCATCCGTAAGTACCACACTACCAAACACACTAAGCTAGTAAGCTTAATAGTAAAATAAATATTGTATAGTAAAATGGGGATTAAAGAAGCATCAAAAGGTGTAGGCCTGGGTAGAGAAAATGGATGTGTTTGTTACTGGTGAACAATGGAAAGTAGATATTTGTAGATTTAAATGCATTTACAGTGCCCTGAGAAAATATTCAGACCCCTCGACTTTTTCCACATTTTGATGTTAGACTTATTCTAAAATGGATTAAATTGTTTTTTCATCAATCTACACACTACCCCATAGTGACAAAGCAAAAACTGTGTTTTTTAATACATTTTGAAAATCAATTTAAAAAAATATATCTGAAATATCACATTTTCAAAAGTATTCAGACCATTTACTCAGTACTTTGTTGTAGCACCTTTGGCAGCGATTACAACTTTGAGTCTTCTTGGGTATGACCCTACAAGCCTGGCACACCTGTATTTGGGGGGTTTCTCCCATTCTTCTCTGCAGATCCTCTCAAGGGCTGTCAGGTTGGATGGGGTGCGTTGCTGCACAGCTATTTTCAGGTCTCCAGAGATTTCCGGGCTCTGGCTGGGTCACTCAAGGACATTGAGACTTGCCCCGAAGCCACTCGTGCATTCTCTTGGCTGTGTGCTTAGGGACGTTGGCCTGTTGGAAGGTGAACCTTCGCCCTTGTCTAAGGTCCTGAGCGCTCTGGCGCAGGTTTGCATCAAGGATCTCTCTGCACTTTGCTCTGTTCATCTTTGCCTCAACCCTGACAAGTCTCACAGTCCCTGCCGATGAAAAACATCCCCACAGCGTGATGCTGCCACTACCATGCTTCACCGTAGGGATGGTGCCAGGTTTCCTCCAGATGTGACGCTTGGCATTCAGGCCAAAGAGTTCAATCCTGGTTTCATCAGACCAGAGAATCTTGTTTCTCATGGTTTGAGAGTCTTTAGGTGCCTTTTGGCAAACTCCAAGCGGGCTGTCATGTACCTTTTTACAGAGGAGTGGCTTCCGTCTGGCCACTCTATCATAAAGACCTGATTGGTGGAGTGCTACAGAGATGGTTGTCCTTCTGGAAGGTTCTCCACAGAGGAACTCTGTTAGAGTGACCATCGGCTTCTTGGTCACCTCCCTGACGAAGGCCCTTCTCCCCCGATTGCTCAGTTTGGTTGGCCTACCAGCTCTAGGAAGAGTCTTGGTGGTTCCAAACCTCTTCCATTTAAGAATGATGGAGGCCACTGTGTTTTGGGGATCTTTAATGCTGCAGAAATGTTTTGGTACCCTTCCCCTGATCTGTGTCTCGACACAATCCTGTCTCGGAGCTGTAAGGACAATTCCTTCGACCTCATGACCTGGTTTTTGCTCTGGCATGCACTGTCAACTGTGGGACTTTATATAGACAGGTGTGTGCCTTTCCAAATCATGTCCAATCAGCTGAATTTACCACAGACTCCAATCAAGTTGTAGAAACATCTCAAGGATAATCAATAGAAACCGGATACACCTGAGATCAATTTCGAGACTCCTAGCAAGAGTCCAAATACTTATGTAAATAAGGTATTTCTGTTTTTTATTTTTAATATATTTAGCAACAATGTCGAAAAACGTGTTTTCGCTTTGTCATTATTGGATATTGTGTGTAGATTGCTCAGGACTTTTTTTATTTAATCCATTTTAGAATAAGGCTGTAATGTAACAAAAGTCAAGGGGTCTGAATAGATTCCGAAGGGTGACACTCATCTGTCTCTAACTTTCTCTCTTCACTTCTCTTCCTAACTACCCCTTCCCTTCTCTGTCCCACTCTCTCCCCATTCCTCTCTTTCTTCCTCTATCTCTCTCTTTTTCGCTCTCTCCCTCCTTTTTCCAGGTTCGTCATCTCAGAACGGCAATGCGTTGAGGAGAGAGCTGTCCGGGGGTAGCTACAGCTCTAAGCGCCAGACCATGACCTCACCCTCCGAGAGCTCCTTGTCCTCCGGAGGGGGTATGGATGGCTGCAGCGACGCACCCCTCTCCCAGTTCGACAGAGAGGTACATGACCAGCCTAGCTTGCTTCCTCCCTCGGGCGCCTGGGTAAATTGCACTTGATTAAGGCTACCAAAACTCGGCTACTAATAATTGGGAACAATTGTGCTGAATCTGTGTCTTCGCTTAGATGATATACCGTCGTATCTCCGATACTAGTGTTCAGATGGTTGTGAGAGTCAAGTGGATGTTTCTGAAACCACGTTTCACTAGTCGTTTGAGCACAGTTGCTCTAAATATGACTAGGTTCACCATAGCACTACACAGACACTGAAAATACTCTCGCTGGTGACCAATGATGTGGAAGACATATCAAACATCTATGTAATTAGACATATCAAAGTGTGCCCCGTAACTCTGTGCCCCCCTTTTACCCACAACATCCACCACCCAGCGTACGTCTTCTCGTGCCCTCCCATATCGCCCTTTGCCTCATCTTATCCCTCGGTCTGATTGGTTCCTAGACCCACCACAGCCCCTCATAGGGAACTCAATCGGCCCCCCATACGCAACCCTGACCCGAACCTCAGTCACAGCCATTCCCCTCTCTGGTTCTCTGCATCTGGCCTCTCCTCACTCAGCCTCAACCACCCAGCCAGTAGTAGCTAGCTACAAGTCACCACTAACCACTGATTCAGGGTCAGATAGTTTTTTCATCCCCCTAATGTTTAAGGTTAGATTTGGGGTCTAGTAAACTGATCCTAGATCTGTGGTTAAGAGCAGCTTTTACCTCAAGCATCCAGCCATCCTCAAAGCAAGGGATTCTTGCTCTAGCTATCCATTGTGCCTTTGGCTCCCTCTTCTGGCCTGGCTGACTGTCTACACCCCCACTGTCCCTCATACCTGGCTAGCTCCATCGTGATTCGTGCCTGCCCCCATCTCGCCCCCCTCCACCCGCTTCGGTCCCCCCCAGCATGTTGTTCTCTGGGCCGGGCCGGGTCGTTGAGTCTGTAACTGTTCCTCTCCAGTGGCAGGCGGTCTCACCATCGGAGAAGACCCCCGATCTGAAAAGGGCTTTAAGGACCCTGCTTAGTAAGATGAAGGTAATGTCAGCACACACACACAACCAACCCAGACGCACTGTAACCCACCCCTCAACCACACACACAGACACCAACACGCACGTGCGCGCGTTGCCCACAGTCGTGAAGCTTTGCCCCCAAAGCCTCCCACCACTGCACCATTTCAGCCCCAGTAGCACCAGCATCTGATTGCCCCCTCTGTTTCTGGCTAGAGGGCGGTTACTCATTCCCCTTTCCCCTGACCTACCCTGGGGTTTCTACTTCATTTCCTGGTTTGGTTTTTTGAATGGTGTGTCACCATCATCCTCTATCCTGCATGCGTCTGTCTGCTTCCATACTGTCCTCCTGTGGCCAGCCCAACCCATGTTTCTAATAATGATCATGACAGTATCTGATTTGATTTGATACATCATCAGGAAGATACTGTGACGCTCCTCTCCTATAGGCCATTATAGTACCTGTACCTTTGTGCCAGCTACTGTAGTGCGGTGGTGGACAGTGGTAGCTCCCACAGCCGTAGCCTACTGTACAAATAGCCATAGAAATGAAGCGAAGAAACATGTGTGAGAAACATGTGGCGCAGAGGACAAATTCACACTCGCCACCTCCCGTGTAGAGTTGCAAGATTCTGGTAACTTTCCTCAAATCCCCAGGTTTTCTAGAAACCCCAGTTGGAAGGTTTCCCAGAATCAGGAGGGAATAATAAGGACATTTCTGGGAAATCCTGGGAATTGTGGGATAGTTAATGGAATTTTGCAAACCCTGCTACCTACCTTCAGTGAAGGAGGGAGATGATCTCAACCCTGCTTTTCTTAACTAGCAACTCTCAGTGCTGTCCTCAGGGATATCTTGTACACAATGGTATACTATAGCAGGGGTGGCATATCATAATTATGGAGGACTAGCAGTGTATGCAGGGTTTTGTTCCAGCCCAGTACACTCACACACACACACACACTACACCCCTGATTTAACAAATCGCGTTCTAGCTCCAAAACCAATAAATGTATTGATTGTTTGAACCGTGCGTTTTCTTACTAGGCTGGAACAAAAGTTGGTCAACCTCCACTGACTGCTGTGTATTGTAGTAGTAGACCGTAGACGAGGGGCCTCGTGTGTATTGCGTATGTGTTTTGCTGTAACCAATCACTTCCGGCCAATCGAGCTGCTCATTGTCTGATGATGTGGAAGGTTCCCGGGGCATTAAGTCACTGTTGCCTAGTGCTCTGTGTGGTGATGTGAAGAGATCTCACCATGTCCACATCGGCAGGCAGGAAGTCAAACAGCAGATTAGCTTTGATGATGACAGTGGTTGGTTGGAAGGACAAACACACACAGAGGTCCCTGAGGACTGGTGTTGACCAGGCCTGATCTACTGAGCCCATTGGAGAGATGGGTTGTGTTCAGTAGGCACGAATATGAGAAAGTGTGTATATTATTTGTGTGTTATTTATTTTTTATTAAAAAAGGGGCAATATTTTTCTCAGACAAGTTAAGATCATATCGCCTCCTGTGTTTCAGGGTTTTCTTGCGTTGCATGCCTACTGACCATGACCCTTGCCTGTTTTGTGTTTAGCTGTGAGAAAAATATGACATCTCAGTGGCTCTCCCTCCCTCTCTTTCTTCCTGTTCCTCCCCTCTCCTTCTCCCCCTATCTTTAACTCTCTCTCTCTCTCTTCCCCCTCTCTCTCTCCCTCTCTCTCTCTTCCCCCCTCTCTCTCTCTCTCTCTCTCTCTCTCCCCCTCCCCTCTCTCTCTCTCTCTCTCTCTCTCTCTCTCTCTCTCTCTCTTCTCTCTTCTCTCTCTCTCTCTCTCTCTTCTCTCTCTCTCTCTTCTCTCTCTTCCCTCTCTCTCCCTCTCTCTCTTTCTTCCTGTTCCTCCCCTTTCCTTCTCCCCTATCTTTAACTCTCTCTCTCTCTTCCCCCCCCTCTCTCTCTCTCTCTCTCTCCCCCTCCCTCTCTCTCTCTCTCTCTCTCTCTCTCCTCTCTCTCTCTCTCTCTCTCTCTCTCTCTCTCTCTCTCTCTCTCTCTCTCTCTCTCTCTCTCTCTCTCTCTTCTCTCTCTCTCTCTCTTCTCCTCCCTCTCTCTCTTCCCTCTCTCTCTCTTCCCTCCTCTCTCTCTCTTCCCTCCCTCTCTCTCTTCCCCCCTCTCTCTCTCCCTCCCTCCCTCTCTCTCTCTCTTCTTCCCCCCCTCTCTCTCCAGGACTCTGACTCACCCCGTCACTCAACAGCGTCCAACAGTTCTACGTTCAGCAGTCCCCCCAGCCCGGCCTCACCCCACAAGACCAAGTCCCTCTCACTGGAGAGCACAGACCGCATGAGTGGCTGGGACACATGAGTGACAGACCGCACACAGCTCCATTCCCTGACCCTCACCAAGCTCCCGGGCCCGCCCCCCTTCCCGGGCCCTGCCCACGGAACTGCACCCGCTGCCACAGGGAAAGGAAGTGTTTGACCAAGAGGGAAATACTGGGAAAGGGTGTGTGTGTGTGTGTGTGTGTGTGTGTGTGTGTGTGTGTGTGTGTGTTCATGTTTGTGTGTGTGTGTGTTTTTGAGGGAGGGCATACAATATAGGAATTAAAATGTACACCCCCTTTCATCTGCTTTGTAGCTGATAACCAGAATAAGCGAAGCGCTGAGTTTTATTGAGAGTACTTTTGATTGCAGCACTACTAGCCCCGTATAGATTATTATGTCATTGGCAACTCCTGTAAAGAGACACACAAACCTCAAGACGCGACAAAGAGAAGAGGATCAATATGAAACAACAGATCATTTGATACGTGTACATAGCACCCTTTGGGCTTGGGGGGTGGCCACCTTTTATTTATTCATCTATCTATCGAAGACATGGAGAGCAAGGTGCTTTGCAGCTAGAGGAGAAAGAGAGGATGTTTTCACTCTCTCTTTTTCCTTCTGTTGCTTTCTTCCAAAATGGTAGTTGGCAGCAGAAGAAGAGGGGGAATTCCATTTACAATACAAGGCTCACAAAATAACATTTTTTTTTAATTAAGAAAAAAAGAAAGCAATGATGTATTTTTTGGGGTTTTTTTTGCTCATGAAGTGAAATATGTGCTGTGACTTAATTTCTTCGTACCATCAGCGAAAAGCTACAGTAAAGCAGTACAAAAATACAAGTATGGTTAGGGGTATTTTAACTCTAGGTGACACCTCGCTGGCTTCATGTTCTCGAATTCTTAGGGACAGCGGTGTTTTAGAAGCAGACTGAACATTCTATGATGACATCACAGCTCCTTATGCGACTTCCTCATGACATGGGCCAGTGACCTCATCCAGTGATCTGGGACCATTTTCCATGTAGTGTCGACCTAGTACCGTAAGTGCAGTAATAGACCAACCACCGATCAATTCCAAAAAGCCGATTCCCATCACAACCATGTACATAGGTTCAAATCAGAGAATAATATATGATAAGGGAAATACTATAGAGAAATAGATGATGGGGAGAAGATCCTCGATTCCTGTTTATCTTTCGAGTATGATTTGGGGTGATATCCGCACAAAAGCCATTTTAAACCACTTCAAGTTCCTCTGATTTGCTTTTAGATTTAGTTTTTTTCTTTCGATTTCATATATGAGACACAAACTGTCAAGTGTCATTTTGATTTGCGTTTGAGGAAACTAATATTATGGGTCGCATGGACCCCGTGCTGTTAAGTGAATATGTGCATTTATTTGAAGCGATCGTCTTGTCACAGATGCATGCGTTCACACTCACATGCACACACACACACACACACACGCGAACACACACACACACGGGCGTTTCCCCCGCCACTCTTTCCACTATGGTCCACAGTTGGATCAGTTTGAGGTGGGATTGCATCTTTCCTAACTGACTCATTCTGAAACACTAAGTGTGTATTTCCATACTTTTCTCTGTGGTACCAACGTGTGAACCTCAAATATGTTGTATCCTTTGACTTCCGAGACAGATTTTGGAAAGCTTGTTATAACCAAAAATAGAATGACTTGGAATCTTGAGTCTTTGTTATTTTTCAGACAGCCTTGCTTATTTTGAAGAATGTTTTGATAGGTTATGGGAGGGGCTAGACAGACAGACAGCGCTAGGCTGAAATGGGGGGTCAAAAAAGAGTGAAATAATGGAAAAGAAATGCTAAGAGGACAAGTTCAATGTTTAATTTCTGTTCCAATCCTCCCTGCTGTCATTGATATGTTCTTACTATTGTCTGGTAATGCAATAACCTTGATACAAGCCACAAATTGGGGTCAATTCCATTTTTTTTTCAGTCAATTCAAGTTCCATTCCAATTTTCCTCAATGCTTCTTTGTGACAAATTTGGAATTAGAATTTCTGTTTACTTTCTGAATTGCCTACATTGAAATGGACCCCAACCCTAATGCAAATCACAGCATGGTGGGTGTTGTTGATGTGTATTTATATGTGGAAATGAAACAAGCTTTGGGTCGAGTGCCTAGATCAGCTGACTCTTCTCTCTCAAGCGGAAGGGAGGGGACCCTTATTCTGGAAAGGGGACTTTTTTCATTTCTAATGAGGAATTATTTTTATGTTACAGACCGTTTAATGAATGACCGTTGTTACTTACTGTTCAAAGGGACCTTCTGTCTTAAGGTTTAGGAGTGTTGAAGTGTACCAAGTAGTCAAACATGGCAGTTTATTGATCCTAGTCAGAAGTGTATAAAAATATAAGATTTCAGATTTCTGCTTTCATTCGTGCCATTGGGGGCCTAAACCTTAACCCTAAACCACAATTCTATTATATTCCCTTGAAAATACAGTAATTTATCTCTAGCCTACTCATTCCACGTGTTTTTAGAATTCCATTTTATATTGAGCTTTTGCAAAATAAGAATTTGCTTTAGACGTCAGTCTCGCTAAGTTGGTTTTACTCAACCGTCTCAACTTAACCACCTCTCTTAAGATTTCCTTTTAAAGCTACCAAGAGTCTCTATTCATATCTGCTGGGCCTTGTCTGTAGAATGTATTAGCTGAGAGCGAAGAGGAAATATCTTAGTCTGAGAGTATGATAGACCAGGCTTTATACTGTACAGTTAAAGGCCCGAAATCCCACTTTAAAAAATAAAAAATAAAAAAACTCAGGAATGTCAGAACCAATGATTATTTTCACCCTAACAATGGAAGTGAGTGTGACAGAACAGACTACACTTGGGAAAGAAGAGCTACATTTAGCCGTAGTGTAGCCAGCTGTGACTAGGCGTAAGGGTCTAAAGATTCAGGTGGAAGAAAAGACGGATACACGGAGGAAGAACTCAGACAAGTGTTTTGAATTAAGGATGAAAAGAGGTGAAGGAGCAGATGGAGGGGTAGTAGTTTGAGGCTGAGGTGTTACCATGATAACCATTCAAAAATATACAAAAAAAAACGCCTTTGCATTTCAGTGAGGTCTTATCTTCAGTTCCTTCTATATTATTTTGTTCTTTCATATCATATTATACACCTTGTTTTTCTAGGATTGCTTTGTAATAATTTGTACAGTTTTGCATGTTATAGATGTAATCATTTTATTTGTTTTTGGATTTGTTTTTAATTTTGACTTGCTCATTTTATTTGAACAGTTTTGGGGAGTTTTATTGAGGATACCCACTACAGGTGATGTAGATTCTTTTTGCACAGAAATATTTAAGGTGTAAGGTCAAACAAATAATGTATGGAACTGGCCACCACACTTGTGGAGAACTCATTATATTAACCTGACTCCAATGTATTTCAATAAAGCGGAGGGCTGTTACAAATACGGCTTCACTGAGTCTCGTGTCCTGCTTATCATTTATTTCCTTGGGAGCACACATAATAGCCTGGCTCCACACTGAATCGCTCTGATTCACTTGTAAAATGGAGCAATTCAGTTTGTTTTCCAGGCTAGGGCACAGATTCACTTACACATTTCCCAGATGTATTTTCAGAAGATTTATTACAAATTCAACAAAAGACCCCCCCTCAAATCTATTTACACCTATGCACATGCCACTACTAGAAGTTATGGCTAACAATTATCTATACAAGTAAGTATGCATTTCGTAATACTACTACTGATTCTAATTCTAACGGGGGGGGGAGAAGAACACTCATATTCTACCTATAAGGCTGGAGTTTGGAATTCCGCTTTTATCCTGTAATACAATACAGCCCTTCACTTCACAATGGCTGATTCATCAATGTCAATTGTTTCCAATTGATTGACAACAGGACAGGACACTGTCCCGATCGCCTTCACATTATCACTAGGACCCAGAGTTTTCCCTGGACAGGGAAAGGTCACAGTCAGGAAACACTTCAGGCCCTACTCATCACACACAGTACCTTCAGCTGCCTCCATCAGAAGTGCAATGAAACCAATTGACGTATAAAAGTACCTCAATGTATAGTAGTGTAGTACAACAGTGGTTGTGGAGACGCGTCTACCGTACTTCTCGTGCAGGTAAACAATGTGGTTAGCAGGAATAACGGCTTGGCCTTCATGGACGAGTGCTTGTGTCACGCATAATGTAGAATCCTTTAGATTGAACCCTTTTCACCCCCCTGAGTAGTGGAATGTTCCGATTAGATAAGAAGCTCTGTAATGTCAGGTATGGATGAATAGCCTGAAACGGATCCCAGAGCTGTCCTACACTTAAAGGGTAGAGTGTCCTTCACTAAGAGCTGACTCCAGAACATTGAACAAAAAGCGTCTGTGCCCAAGAGTATGATTTCTTCTTCCATGTCAGTCTTATTGGTTCAGCTCTCACTCCTGCAAGTCCAAGTTACACTGTCCTCTGAATCCAAGTCGTCTGCTATCTTCATTTATCAGTGCTGTTTAATGAGAGGAGACATGTTCAGACACATTGTCAAACTGTCCAGTTTCCTCACAATCTCCTTATTTTCAAACTGCCATACTGTGGCTGAGTTTACACAGCCAGCCCAATTCTGTTTTATTTGTATTTTTATCAATTACTGGCAAATTATCTGATTTGATTGGTCTAAAGACCAGTAATTGGGCAAAAGATCAAAAGATCTGTGTAAATGTAGCCATAGAGGACTGCAGTATGTCCAGTCCAAAATCAACCTCTACCCCCTAGACCAGGGGTATCAAACTAATTCCACGGATGGCCGAGAATCTACAGATTTTTTTGTTTTTCCATTTCAATTAAGACCACCAGGTCTTAGTTCATCAATGAAGTACAAGGGCGGAGTCAAAACCCCGCAAAAACTTGGCCCTCTGTGGAATGAGTTTGACACATGTCCTAGACACTTCTTGTTTAGCTAAAAGGTTGGGCAGAGGCTAAGGTTTTTTTTAGGGTAGAGGCTAAGGTTTGTTTTGCCGCCAAGCGTTTAGATGTCTCAGTTCAGGCCGTGGCTCCATCCTCTTCAAGGACCCTGTGGATTCCATTGCCGGGGGCGCTCTGAATGGCCTGGGTGACGTTGCTAAGGTCCCTGATGCTGCTGTGCCGTGATTGGCTATCCAGACGCTGGGTGGAGCCATGCTTTGATAGGCTGTCTAGCCTGTTGGTGCTGCAGTGTCTGGACCCTGATTGGTCGTTGAGGCGGGGCATGCTGCCATAGGGGAGGCGATCGTCAACGCCGCGGAAACTACATGCTGTGTACCTGACAGAGAGGAGAGGAGAGAGATGGTTGGTCAGGCATCTGGGACTGTAAATAACATGACAAATACTCCATGTTTTTAACACTCTCCAAACCCTTTCAGATCTACACATTTCCGCCTCTATTCATCCATACCTGTTTTCCACATCTGGCTTTTTTTCAATCCCCAAATCTATTAAATCAATCTGTCACCCCCGCGGTTCCCACCCCACCCTCCCCGTCCATCCCTACCTGCTGTCTCTGGATCGATGCAGACTTCCATGGAAGCTGCTCATCTTGCTGCGGGCGCTGCGGACACTACTTGCCCGGCTGGTGCTCCCACTGGGGGGCTCGTCCAGCATGGCCAGGTGGGTGGAGGAAGCGTGGGTGGAGGTGCCCTGCGTGGATGTCCCCCTGGACTTCCTCGCGATGGGGGTGTTGGGGTCCCGCAGGAGCAGCTGAGCAAAATCTGGCTCCTGGAGTACCTGTCTGCTCTCGTTGACCACGCTACTGGAAAAGGGAGAGGAAGAGGGGGACGAGGAGAAGGGGAAGGGTGGGATGGAGGGGAGGGAGAGGCGGAGGAGGAACGGGAGAGAGAGAGGGAAGGTGGAAAGGTAGATGAGGAAGGAGGAGTGTGTGGAACAGGGAATGGGAGAGGGGGTTAATGCTCTGATAACAGGGGGCGGGGGGGGGGTGAACGCAGAGAGTGGGCCTTTCACTAACACTACTATACAGCACTGTTGAATTTAAAATCTTGGTACCACTTTACTTAAAACCAGCAGGTATAATACATTAAGATGCACACACATACAACAGCATATTTATTTGATTGAATTCAAATTTGCACTAATCGTGCAATTCATTAAAAAACAAGACAACATTGCTCTTCATGAGAAATACATTGATGTTAGGGAGAGAAAGCGTGTTTTAGAGACTTACTCTTTGCGTCTATGTCCGTGGAAGAAGCTGGCCCATTCGAAGCAGGTCTTCTTGCTGCCCACCCAGAACACTGAAGGGATCCCTACTACCAACATCATCAGGTACTTTATGATGAACAGGGACAGGTTTGGTCTGCTGGTCTGCTCGACCTAGGTCACCCATGGAGAGGAGAGAGGTGTGAGTGGGTCTGCCATAAGGGAGTACTCTACTAGCAATCTGTACTGTAGGGAAACAATGTGTGTCTGTGAGTACGTTTGATTGTACATGTATGTCTGCTCGGCTGCGTGGGTGAGAATGTAGTTCTCAGTAAGTATGACACTACTACGGTAGGTTGTCTGCAAGGCAGTGAGGCACTGCACTCCTGAGTCGTGTGTGTTTTCCCACATGCATGTATTTTCTAACAGACTCGGCAGCTTACCGCTACAGGCATAAACAAATCAGCAGCCGACACAATGGCATGACTCTCTCCTTCCCCCTCCCTTTGTCTTTATTCTCCCTCTCTCTACCTCTCATTCCCTTCCTCCACCCCTGCTCTCATTTTCTCTACTTCCATTCCCATCCATCCCCAATCGTTCCCTCCCTCTCTACCTCCCCCCTCTAATTTGATCTCTTTCCCTCCACCCCCTCTCTCTTCTGTGCCCCCCGTAGATAGTGCACCTGTACCCTCAGGCTACACTGTAGCCTCACACAGGTCTCTACTGCAGAAGGGTACAGTACAGCAGCACACAACACAACACAACACAGCACTCATCTTCTCACCCATACCTGCAAATACACTGCATCACTGCTGTAACACCATAGCAGCCTTAGTAAACACACAGACACATATTGAATGTATGTCAGTGGAGGCTGCTGAAGGGAGGACGGCTCATAATAATGTCTGGAATGGAGTGAATAGACTAGTATCAAGCACGTGGTTTCCATGTGGTTGAGACCATTCCATTGACTCCGTCCCAGCCATTATTATGAGCCGTACTCCCCTCAGCAGCCTCCACTGACATACATTCAATATGTGTCTGTGTGTTTACTAAGGCTGCTATGGCATTATCTATCTCCCCCTATCCCTGTAAGAAACATACTCACACACATCCCTTGTTTTTTCCCCCAACACACACACGCACATACACAGCAGTCCTGATGGCCTCGTTATGAGTGGAGCAGGCAGGCAGAGCAGCCTGGAGCTCAGAGAACCTCATTACAACAGAATGAGATAAGAGGAGAGAGACTGAATCACTGCAGCCATACGTCCTTTCAGTTAACATGTCTTATCTTCTAAACTCCTCTAGATTGGCATCTCATACGGTTCTGGACAATCAGAGGGGAAGTAGTAGAAAGGCACAGGGTGGATGCAGCAGGACTGACTCGTTGAAATAGAATGGCCATCCTTATTCAAGTCAATGGGTCTGTAATGGGTGGACACATCTAGTGATAATATTTCTATGGGCCTGACCCATAGTAGCACTGGTTGGTTTTCACAGCTGATTCCTTTTCTCTATGACATTTAATCCAAAGTGACTAAGATTTTCGTATTCCCTGTGGGAATCAAACTCACGATTGTAGTGTTGCAAGCATCGTGCTCTACCAACTAAGCCACACAGGACCTCTCTCTCTGTGTGGCACACACACACACACACACTGTCAAGCTGAAACAGGAAAGGCCCTTCCCCAAACTGTTGCCACAAAGTTGGAAGCACAGAATCCTCTAGAATGTCAGTGTATGCTGTAACGTTAAGGTTTCCCTTCACTGGAACTAAGGTTCCTAGCCCTTTAGAAAAGCAGCCCCAGACCGTTATTCCTCCTCCACCATACTTTACAGTTGGTGCTATGCATTGGGGCATCCGCCAAACCCAGATTAGTCTGTCGGACTGCCAAATGGTGAAGCGTGATTCATCACTCCAGAGAACGCGTTTCCACTTCTCCAAGAGTCCAATGGCGGTGAGCTTTACACTACTCTAGCAGACGCTTGACATTGCACATGGTGATCTAAGGGTTGTGAACAGCTGCTCGGCCATGGAAACCCATTTCATGAAGCTCCCGATGAACAGTTCTTGTGCCGACGTTTCTTCCAGAGGCAGTTTCGAACTCGGAAGTGAGTGTTGTGACCGACTACAGACAATTTTTACAAGCTACCCGCTTCAGCGGTCCCATTCTGTGAGCTTACCACTTCGCGGCTGAGCCGTTGTTGCTCCTAGATGTTTCTACTTCACAATAACAGCACTTACAGTTGACCGGGGCATCTCTAGCAGGGCAGAAATTTGACAAACTGACTTGTTGGAAAGGTAGCATCCTATGATGGTGCGACGTTGAAAGACACTGAGGTCTTCAGTAAGGCCTTTCTACTGACAATGTTTGTCTATGGAGATTGCATGGACGTGTGCTTGATTTTATACAACAGTCAGCAACAGGTGTGGCTCAAATAGCCGAATCCACAAATTTGAAGGGATGTCCACATACTTTTGTATATATTGTGTATATAGATCTCTGCTGAACCATAGCTTTATAGTATTTTTGTGCTCAGGAGATTGTCTGTTTACATGTTAGCTACTGTGTTACTGTATGTTTGTGTGCTCTGGAGAAGCAGAATCCTCCCACTCACATCCTCCACACATCACAAAGTTATGAAGGGCAGTCAGCGGGCCTGCAGAGACCTGGCCGCCCATTCTCAGTCTTTCTATATAAAAAACGAAAGACTTTCACTCGTTCCATTACCCTTCCCTTACTAGCCGTTACCAAACCACAGACATTCCTCACTATTACATTTTGCCTGTGTAGTTTGGTCCATACAGTAGCTTTACTTTCTTTATAACTGCATTACCATAGTGTCGCCCTTGTCTCTGATCCATCTTTCCCCCAGCAACAGAACCTCTGGGAGAAATGAACTCACCGCTCTCTTACGCAGTTATGCTTGCATGACAGATTAAGGCCCCAAACGACTCTCTTTGCCTCCCCAACGGCCTTCCCCCTCTGTTTCCCCCATCCCCCCCACCGTAACAGGCCTCTAATGCCGTCATAAGCTATCTTTGTTGGGGGTACACACACACACACACACACACACACACACACACGGACGGACGGACGGACGGACGGACGGACGGACGGACAGACGCTCTACTGTGTGCCAACCACCCTTCCTTTAGAACTAACTAAAAGGCAAGAGATTACACACCCTCACACATCCAAACGTGGCAATGGAACTGAAAAACAGTGACATCTAGACACTTGCTACAAACAAACAAGTAGAGAAGCTATTCACTCTTTTCACTTCTCTACCCATCCAAACTCTGCTATCTGTGCCACCACAGTAACTACTAACACAAAACCTTTTTAAGGAGGACAGAAAAAGAAGCACAGCACACACACACTCAAACATACATACATACATACACACACACAAAAACAAACATCTACTCTACACACACACACACACACACACACACACACACACACACACACACACACACACACACACACACACACACACACACACACACACACACACACACACACACACACACACACACACACACACACACACACGAAAATGCTACCATTTTACACCAGCAAGGATGAAGTGTTTGAATGATTAACTGCTTCTCCAGATGAGTGGGGATGTTGTTCCACCGCTCCAGGCAGAGAGGAGCTTCTCTGAAGTGCTTCATCTATTAAATAGAACCAACCTGAGATCTCTCCCCGGTCTGTGTTTGCACTGGAACACTGGAGCTAGGTGTGTTGGGAATACAACTACTGTGTGAGACTGAAATACATTTTTCTTACTCTGTTGTTTTTCTTTCCCTTATTGAACTTGGCACCAGAATTCAATCCCATCTTTTTTCTTGGGACCCCATGAAAGCTCACAGAGGTCCCTCAGGGGTCCAAGGCCCCCTGGTTGAGAATGACTGGTGTACTGTAGGGGTGATAATAATATTTGAGTGTAGTTGATTGTAGTTTCTAGAAATGGTTACAGTAGCTGTATAATCTGATATTACATCCTAAGGACAGGTGTATGGTGTAGTGGTTAGAGCAGATGTAATGTAGTGTAGTGCTTAAGAAAGGGGGTACATGGTATACCTGGTAAGACAGGGGATATGGTGTATTGGTTAGAGTATGGATCTCACCTTGTGCTGTGGTGGTCATGAAGTTATGTCAGCCGGTTATTGTCATGCAAAAGAAAATGAGTTGGTGTAACAGGGTTGGTTAAAGAAATGTGTATTTAATGTTCAAGCATTCTTATTGGTTAGTTCAACTCTGATGACAGTAAGGTGTGTTGTGATTGGCCCCGCTTGCTTGCAGATAGGGGGAGTATGAAAATGTGACGCAAGGGGTAGGTCACGTTCTGAATACTGTTTTCTATGTTCTATTTTCCAATGGGTTTGCTGTACGTTACTGATTTATACATGTGTGGGTATATGGTACCTGTTAGGGATTGAGGGGCTTTCTGGGATGTGCTTTGGCATATGATTTGATTTGCTGTAAATAAGTGTGTTAGCTAGCATACACCGATGTAATGGTCACATAAGCCACTGCTTGTCTTCATGCTACAGATTTTGCCATCGACAGCCATCAATACCGTTAAGCCCTGCACAACTAACGTGCTGTTTCCCATTTAACAACAGAAATAAATGCTCAACTGGGACCACTGGCCGAAGTGATTTATTTTGAGAAAACACAACGCATGGAGACATCTGTTACATTGGCCTACTGTATTTTATCTGATTATGCTCTATGCCATAGGCTGTAGGCTTGTTCATTTAGCTGACAATATATGCTTATAAGTCCCGTAACATTATTTGATATAATATAATGTTATTGTAAGAAGGATATCATTTAACTTAGCTGAGTAATATAGAATGGAGTGCTTATATGAAGTGGCTATGTTGAGCGTAAACGTGATAATTTGAAACAGGTCCTATAGGCTACGCTATATATTGGAATTACTTAGCAACTTTAGTTGTGAATGATACAAACCATATAATTTCTCAGAAATCAAAACATATATGGGTTGCACGATGCGACTATATGCTAAAAAAAGAAGCCTGCGCTCTGTCTTCGCCTCAGGCTACACAGCTGTTCTCTCATCACGTGATCATATTTTCACCCATCAGACTATTCTCAATTTAATCTTGTCTTTACTAATATGTCAAATGAGTTTCCATTTAGAATGGCCCATGATCAAATGGGCAGGAACAGGGGCAGTGGAAAAAATACATATTCCGTAGGCTATGCACTCGAATAGCGAATGGAGGCTGCGCGCTTTCCTGCGGGTATTTCCAATGTTGCCGGATAGGCTACCTCTGTTTTATATTGGAGCTGTGGTTAATATGAACAGCTGAGAAATAAATATAAGACCATTTATTTCACTACACACGTCAACCACTGTTTGAGGAGCATGCTCTCGCTGTGCGACAGGTGATATTCCGCCCAAACACTGTATGCCATGGGTTCTCCAACCCTGTTCCTGCAGATACCCAGCGCTTAATTTCGGAAACAAACTTAAATCTGTACGGGAACATCGATAGTAACATGTTTTCGCAACTAAACATATTTCACTAAACTATTGACAAACCGTCTGCGCACGTGAGAAAAAAAAATAAGGAGAGAGAGACGAGAAAAGGGAAATGCATAGTGGTGAGATGTTCTGTAGCTAAAGGTAATGTAAGCCTATTAATTATGAAAATATAACCAAATCCCCATTACTAGGCTATTCAAAATCATATACAAATTCTCTATAATTTTAAGCTAACTGTAAGCCGCCCTGTACAATCAATGAACCAACAGCATCTCCTAGGGCTATACATTCTCTCCCAGACTCGTGGATAGACATTTTGGAGCGTAGCATAAGGTAATCCAGTCCATCCAGTATGCAACATAATAAAGTCTACACGATTACTCAAATGCGTTTAATTTTGGAGTATAAACTAGACCAATTATGTACCAAAGACATCTTAAATCAGTTTTGTTTGATGTTTTTCTGCCATGCAGAGTATGTGGTAGGCTGTGTATTGTATAACAGCACGAGCATCATTTTGATTCAAGGTATTTTATCGGGCTTGGCCTCATAAACTTATGCATAAACGAATACTGTGCATTCGAAAGAATTCAGACCCCTAGACTATTTCCAAATGTTGTTACGTTACAGCCTTATTCTATAAATATATGTAATTGTTTTTTTCCCTCACCAAACTACACACAATACCCCACAATGACAAAGAAAAACACGTTTTTTAGAATTGTTTGAAAATGTTTGTTTTTTTAACATCTGAAATATCACATTTACAGTGCCTTGCGAAAGTATTCGGCCCCCTTGAACTTTGCAACCTTTTGCCACATTTCAGGCTTCAAACATAAAGATATAAAACTGTATTTTTTGTGAAGAATCAACAACAAGTGGGACACAATCATGAAGTGGAACGACATTTATTGGATATTTCAAACTTTTTAACAACTCAAAAACTGAAAAATTGGGCGTGCAAAATTATTCAGCCCCTTTACTTTCAGTGCAGCAAACTCTCCAGAAGTTCAGTGAGGATCTCTGAATGATCCAATGTTGACCTAAATGACTAATGATGATAAACACAATCCACCTGTGTGTAATCAAGTCTCCGTATAAATGCACCTGCACTGTGATAGTCTCAGAGGTCCGTTAAAAGCGCAGAGAGCATCATGAAGAACAAGGAACACACCAGGCAGGTCCGAGATACTGTTGTGAAGAAGTTTAAAGCCGGATTTGGATACAAAAAGATTTCCCAAGCTTTAAACATCCCAAGGAGCACTGTGCAAGCGATAATATTGAAATGGAAGGAGTATCAGACCACTGCAAATCTACCAAGACCTGGCCGTCCCTCTAAACTTTCAGCTCATACAAGGAGAAGACTGATCAGAGATGCAGCCAAGAGGCCCATGATCACTCTGTATGAACTGCAGAGATCTACAGCTGAGGTGGGAGACTCTGTCCATAGGACAACAATCAGTCGTATATTGCACAAATCTGGCCTTTATGGAAGAGTGGCAAGAAGAAAGCCATTTCTTAAAGATATCCATAAAAAGTGTCGTTTAAAGTTTGCCACAAGCCACCTGGGAGACACACCAAACATGTGGAAGAAGGTGCTCTGGTCAGATGAAACCAAAGTTGAACTTTTTGGCAACAATGCAAAACGTTATGTTTGGCGTAAAAGCAACACAGCTCATCACCCTGAACACACCATCCCCACTGTCAAACATGGTGGTGGCAGCATCATGGTTTGGGCCTGCTTTTCTTCAGCAGGGACAGGGAAGATGGTTAAAATTGATGGGAAGATGGATGGAGCCAAATACAGGACCATTCTGGAAGAAAACCTGATGGAGTCTGCAAAAGACCTGAGACTGGGACGGAGATTTGTCTTCCAACAAGACAATGATCCAAAACATAAAGCAAAATCTACAATGGAATGGTTCAAAAATAAACATATCCAGGTGTTAGAATGGCCAAGTCAAAGTCCAGACCTGAATCCAATCGAGAATCTGTGGAAAGAACTGAAAACTGCTGTTCACAAATGCTCTCCATCCAACCTCACTGAGCTCGAGCTGTTTTGCAAGGAGGAATGGGAAAAAATTTCAGTCTCTCGATGTGCAAAACTGATAGAGACATACCCCAAGGGACTTACAGCTGTAATCGCAGCAAAAGGTGGCGCTACAAAGTATTAACTTAAGGGGGCTGAATAATTTTGCACGCCCAATTTTTCAGTTTTTGTTTTGTTAAAAAAGTTTGAAATATCCAATAAATGTCGTTCCACTTCATGATTGTGTCCCACTTGTTGTTGATTCTTCACAAAAAAATGCAGTTTTATATCTTTATGTTTGAAGCCTGAAATGTGGCAAAAGGTCGCAAAGTCCAAGGGGGCCGAATACTTTCGCAAGGCACTGTACATAAGTATTCAGACCCTTTACTCAGTACTTTCTTGAAGCACCTTTGACAGCGATTACAGCCTTGAGTCTTCTTGGGTATGACCCTACAACCCCACACATGTATTTGGGGAGTTTCTCACATTTTTCTCTGCAGATCTTCTCAAGCTCTGTCAGGTTGGATGTGGAGGATTGCTGCACAGCTATTTTCAGGTCTCTCCAGAGATGTTAGATCTGGTTCAAGTCCTGGCTCTGGCTGGGCCACTCAAGGACATTAAGAGACTTGTTCCTAACCCAGTCCTGCGTTGTCTTGGCTGTGTGCTTAGGGTTGTTGCCCTGTTGGAAGGTGAACCTTCACCCCAGTCGGAGGTCCTGAGCGCTCTGAAGCAGGTTTTCATCAAGGATCTCTCTGTACTTTGCTCTGTTCATCTTTGCCTCAATCCTGACTAGTCTCCCAGTCCCTGCCGCTGAAAAACATCCCCGCAGCATGATGCTGCCACCACCATGCTTCACCATAGGGATGGTGCCAGGTTTCCTCCAGACGTGACACTTGGCATTCAGGCCAAAGTGTTCAATCTTGGTTTCATCAGACCAGAGAATCTTGTTTCTCATGGTCTGAGAGTCTTTAGGTGCCTTTTGGCAAACTCCAAGCGAGCTGTCTTGTGCCTTTTACTGAGGAGTGGCTTTCATCTGGCCACTCTACCATCAGGGATGAGTTGGACCATAAAGTGAAGGAGAAGCAGCCAGAAAGTGCTCAGCATATGTGGGAACTCCTTCAAGACAGTTGGAAAAGCATTCCTCAAAGACACGGTGGTTGGAACCAAAAATCTCAAATTAAGGACCCATCAGACCAAAGGACAGCTTTCCACCAATCTAATGTCCATTGCTCATGTTTCTTGGCCCAAGCAAGTCTCTTCTTATTATTGGTGTTCTTTAGTAGTGGTTTTTTTGCAGCAATTCAACCATGAAGGCCTGATTCACACAGTCTCCTCTGAACAGTTGATGTTGAGATGTGTCTGTTACTTGGGAAGCATTTATTTGACCTGCAATCTGAGGCTGGTAACTAATGAATTTATCCTCTGCAGCTGAGGTAACTCTCAGTCTTCCGTTCCTGTGGCGGTCCTCGTGAGAGCCAGTTTCATCGCTTGATGGTTTTTAGCGAATGCACTTGAAGAAACTTTCAAAGTTCTTGAAATTTTCCAGATTGACTGACCTTCATGTTAAAGTAATGATGGACTGTCGTTTCTCTTTTCTTATTTGAGCTGTTCTTGCCATAAAATGGACTTGGTCTTTTACAAAATAGGGTTATCTTCACCCCTACCTTCTCACAACACAACTTGATTGGCTCAAACACATTAAGAAGGAAAGAAATTCCACAAATGAACTTTTATCAAGGCACACCTGTTAATTGAAATTCCAGGTGACTACCTCATGAAGCTGGTTGAGAGAATGCCAAGAGTGTGCAAAGCTGTCATCAAGGCAAATGGTGGCTACTTTGAAGAATCTCAAATATAAAATATATTCAGATTTGTTTAACACTTTTGTTTTCTGCTACATGATGTGTTATTTCATAGTTTGGATGTCTTCACTATTATTCTACAATTTATAACATATTTTAATAAAAATTAAAAAAAACTGGATTGAGTATGTGTGTCCAAACTTTTGACTGGTAGTGTATGTAGATAAGGATTTTTTTGTATTTTTTTTGTTGTATACATTTGCAAAAATGTCTGAAACACTGTTTTGGCTTCGTCAATATGGGGTATTGTGTGTATATGGAGGAGGATTTATTTTGATTTAAATGTGGAAAAAGTCAAGGCGTCTGAATTCTTTCCGAAGGCACTGTATGCACATGGATGTTTTGAAATCAATCATCCCCTTAGAAAGCGCTGTCCATTTCATTGTGTTTGGCTTTGAGACAACAGCCAGAACAGCCACGTTTCCACCTGCTGTTGAACTTCTTTCTTCAAATGGATCAATCACAGTGAGGTGAGTTTTAAAAGCACGATGCTGTTTTGATGATAAGTGCTCGATGTGATTTTCAATTGCATTTGCATTGCTGTATGGGTGGTTAGAGGGACAATAGAGCCTTGAGTACCAGGCCATTAGTGATCTAATGGTCATTAGGGTACTACCAATGCATGTCCTGAGTGCATAAGAGGAGAATACCGTGATTCAACAGTCACATGGAATTCTACTGCGGTCATGACTCATGACTGCCAGCGTGGCGGTAATACGGTCACTGCAGCAGCCCTATTCTGACCTGGTATGGACAGGGGATGTGGTGTACTGGTTAGAGTATGGATCTCACCTGGTATGGACAGGGTATATGGTGTACTGGTTAGAGTATGTATCTCACCTGGTATGGACAGGGTATATGGTGTACTGGTTAGAGTATGTATCTCACCTGGTATGGACAGGGGATGTGATGTACTGGTTAGAGTATGGATCTCATCTGGTATGGACAGGGGATGTGGTGTACTGGTTAGAGTATGGATCTCATCTGGTATGGACAGGGTATATGGTGTAATGGTTAGAGTATGGATCTCACTTGGTATGGACAAGTGATGTGGTGTACTGGTTAGAGTATGGATCTCACCTGGTATGGACAGGGTATATGGTGTACTGGTTAGAGTATGTATCTCACCTGGTATGAACAGGGGATGTGGTGTACTGGTTAGAGTATGGATCACACCTGGTATGGACAGGGTATATGGTGTACTGCTTTAGAGTATGGATCTCACCTGGTATGGACAGGGGATGTGGTGTACTGGTTAGAGTATGGATCTCACCTGGTATGGACAGGGGATGTGGTGTACTGGTTAGAGTATGGATCTCACCTGGTATGGACAGGGAATGTGGTGTACTGGTTAGAGTATGGGTCTCACCTGGTATGGACAGGGTATATGGTGTACTGGTTAGAGTATGGATCTCACCTGGTATGGACAGGGGATGTGGTGTACTGGTTAGAGTATGGATCTCACCTGGTATGGACAGGGGATGTGGTGTACTGGTTAGAGTATGGATCTCACCTGGTATGGACAGGGTATATGGTGTACTGGTTAGAGTATGGATCTCACCTGGTATGGACAGGGGATGTGGTGTACTGGTTAGAGTATGGATCTCACCTGGTATGGACAGGGTATATGGTGTACTGGTTAGAGTATGGATCTCACCTGGTATGGACAGGGGATGTGGTGTACTGGTTAGAGTATGGATCTCACCTGGTATGGACAGGGGCTGTGGTGTACTGGTTAGAGTATGGATCTCACCTGGTATGGACAGGGGATGTGGTACTCTCTGCAGCGCTCCTGTACCCAGGTAGTCTCCCAGACAGTCCTATAGCTGTTCTCATACAGGTAGCAGGCTATGACCGTCAGCAGAGGGACCAGGTAGAGCACAGAGAACACCCCGATACGGATCATAAACTTCACCAGCTTGTCTTGGTTCTCCTTCTCCAGAGGGATCTCCATACGGACGCGGTTCAACGCCAGGATGCCCGCTAGCAGCAACGCCACCCCCACCTAGAATCAGACAGAGTTGATATGGAAGGATTAGACAAAAGATGATGACATAAGACCAGGAAATGAACACGGTATATTGGTTGGGTAGTTAACAATTTCAATCATTTCCTTCAGTTCCATTCAGATCCACTTTCTTATGACTTTTGAGATGTGTATGACCGTGGTATAATCGAAGGAGAAGGCACAGTGTCAACACGTTTCCTGAACGTTGTGCATGTGCACATGTAAACTTTGCGCACACATACCCACAAAGGACATCCTACAAAGACTTTGCTGAATCACCTAGGTTGCATCCCAAATGCCACCCTATTCCCTATATAGGGAATAGGCTGCCATTTGTTACACACGCCTTATCCCACTGTGACTCATTCCAGCCCTCTCACCAGTACATCCAGGCCCAGCGGAACCAGCAGGAACCATCTCAGCGCTGTGCGGTCATACAGCCCCACAAAACACACCCCGCTGACACTATCCCCTTCGATCTTGTTCATGGCCAGCAGAGTGACAGTCAGACAGCCGGGCAGGCCCCAGGCACAGGCATGGAAGAGCAAGGCCTTCTTCTCGATGGCCTCGCTGCCCCACTTAGGCACGGCAGCCAGGAACCAGGTGATGGTGAGGATGACCCACCACACACTGCCAGCCATGGTGAAGAAGTAGAGCACCATGAACAGCAGAGTGCACACCTGGAGGGGAGGAGGGGAGGAGGAGAAGAGAACAAGGTTTAAAAAAGACTGAAGACATTGAAAATCCAAGAACATTGAAAATATCGTACCAACAAAAAAAAGATGATATAATAGCCCTGAATGTCACAGAGAAAATGGTAAATCAAACAATCAATTAGTTAATTAAACAATCCGTTATCAATCAATCACTGCGTGGCCGATGGGTCACCTTGTTATGGGAGCCCTGGGTGACGGTGGACGCCCGGAAGCGCCCGGGGCTCGCCGCGTTGCACGCCACCCGGTCCTCCAACAGGAAGCCCAGGAAGAAGACCAGGGACACCATCATGTAACACACGGCGTAGAAGATGATCGGCCGCTCCGGGTAGCGGAACCTGGACACGTCGATGAGGAAGGTGAGGAAGGTGAAGAGGGTTGCCGAGAGACAGACGATGGACACCACGCCGATGAAGTAGCGGGCGAAGACCAGCTCGTCCCGCTGGAAGTACATGTTGGGGCAGGGGGGCGAGCAGTCCCTCACACCCAGGAAGGTGTAGCCCAGGTCGGGGTCGATCTTGAGCTCGCGGGGGCACCAGAAGCCATAGTCGCGCTGGACGGAGATGGGCGACTCTGTGGAGTCTGACCTGGACAGCAGATCTACAGGACGGGGGTATGGCTCGTCACAGTCTGGGAACCTGGGGGACGGAGAGGAAACAGCTTATGTTAGACACATTATATTTAAACTACAGAAAGACACAAAGGTAGTATTTTACAATACTGTTTCCACAGTTTTGACCTTGTATTTGCTAGGAAATCACGTGTTACCATTGTGCAATTACCATTTTGCCATTCTTTTTGATGCTATGGTACAGAATGACCAGGTATTTCCTGATAAATTCATGGTAAAAGGAATGATACCAAAAAATACATATGTGCCCCATGTGTGTAAAAGTGTACCTGACAGTACAGTAGACTACTAACCTGTTACAATCCATCTCTTCTGGCCAGGTGACGCCGAACATGTCCATGAGTTTGTAACAGTCTCCCTTGGCTCTCAGGCACAGCCGTCGGCAGGGCAGTGTCATGCGCCCGTACTCTGTACACACTGGAGTGTAGAGGGCACACAGGAACATCCTGAGTTCTGACGAACACTGCAGGTTCACCATGGGGTGGAAGGGCTGCGGAGGGGAGAGGAAAACACAAGACTGTCAGGAGGTGTATAGTCACAGCTGAGTATGAGAGGGCGGGGGTTATGGAGTGTGTCTGTGTTTCACACACATCATACGTCTACTGTCATATACAATCATACACACGGAGACACTCGTACACACCGTATGTCAAGCACACTGTGCATCTACCACAGAACCTGTCAAACACTCAACCCCTCAGCATTAAAGAGACACACACACACAGACAACAGAACAGTCTTCTAAAGCAGGACATTATTCATGTGAAGCCAAAATGAGAGCAGAAAACAGACAGTATCATCTTGTCTGACATAGTTTGGAGCCGACTCAAAAAAACACAACTCCGTCCCCTATCCTCATAATCCTCCTCCCCCCCCCTTTCTCCCATCAACCCGGCAATAAGAGAGAGGGAGGAGAAGGAGGGAGGGAGAGAGGAGGAGTAGGACAGGCTTGGTAACCCCCCCCCCGTTCATCAGATACCCGGCACAGGCAGGGGCTCTGGAGAGTCCTTTGTGTTTGGGGGAGGGCAACGCTGTTACACACGCACGCACGCACGCACGCACACACACACACACACACACACACACACACACACACACACACACACACACACACACACACACACACACACACACTTCCCTCTCTGCCAATATGCATTCAGGGAGAGAACGGTAGCTGTGAGGCATGGCTTTAGTATGCAAATCCCCAGGGGGAGTGAAGAAAGGGTCCCCACCGGCCCCTAGCCCCACCCAGGGCCAAGCTAGACGCATCCTGCTCCTGCTGGGGCCAGCCTTTGTGACTGTGACAGGGAGAGGGGGAGTGGGGGAGGGGGACAAGACAGGGACCCAAGCAGCCAAAATGGGAAGATGAGCTAAATGGAATTTCATTAATAGGGAGTAATAGGGGAACAGAACAGGGTTTTTATTCAGTGGATATGTATTAAATATACACTATATATACAAAAGTATGTGAACAACCCCTTCAAATTAGTGGATTTGGCTATTTCAGCCACACCCGTTGCTGACAGGAGTATACAATCGAACACACCGCCATGGAATCTCCATAGACAAACATTGGCAGTAGAATGGCCTTACTGAAGAGCTCAGTGACTTTCAACGTCGCACCATCATAGGGTGCCACCTTTCCAACAAGTCAGTTCATCAAATGTCTGCCCTGCTAGAGCTGTCAGTGCTGTTAATGTGAAGTGGAAACGTCTAGGGGCAACAACGGCTCAGCCGCAAAGTGGTAAGCCACACAAGAATGGGATGCGCATAAAAATCATCTGTCCTCAGTTGGAAACCGCACACTGCTCTTGATAGTATCACTGATCTTTAATAAGCTTACGTATCGGCCTCACGGCCTTCATCAGAGCTTTTGTGAATTTCTTTAAATTAAGCACCCTTATGTAGACCTGGCCCCACCCACATCCGTTCCACACATGAAAAGGGGTTGGAGGTGAAGGAAAAACAAATAAGTGTTAAATATAACAATATGCATTTCATAAATATTCAAATAAAGTGTGTAAATAAGACGTATTAAACACGTCTGTAAAACCACAATGAGGACATAGACCTACCGAGCAAGTTTTCATGAATTATTGGGTACATCGTATTAAAAACAGCAGAGTAACCTTAAATAGAGACATAATTCATGTTCAAATTCACAACATAACGTACATTTCATCATTAAGACCTTTAGGAAATAATGTCTGGTGGGTAAAAATCCAAAAGCATTCTCTTATACTCAGAGTATTATTGATATCACCTCCCCTGTCTGATATCTTAACTTTCTCTATGCCACAAAATCTAAAGGTAGAAATGTCATGCTTCAGGTCATTCAAATGTACTGCTAGGTCTACATAAGGGTGCTAATTTAAAGAAATTCACAAAAGCTCTGACGAAGGCCGTGAGGCCGATATGTAAGCTTATTAAAGATCAGTGATACTATCAAGAGCAGTGTGCAGTTTCCCTTTTCATTCATCTTGTTCAACTGTTGCCATGCACCTGCAAAAAAGTGCCTTTTGAATTTTGAAGTACAAAACTAAAAGTTAAAGACACAAACAAAACTTAAAAATGGGAAGTACATAAATAGCGCACATAGAATGAATGAAAGATCTATAACTAACATTTCTATGAGAATTTGGTCAGGTCAACCAAAAAGTTACATATTGTATATTAACTTAACCTATATTCAGTCTCCAAGACAGAGGAATACACAGCAGCACTATTATATTCAATACCACATACACTTCCTCCCTCACGCACGCACGCACGCACGCACGCACGCACACACACACACACACACACACACACACACACACACACACACACACACACACACACACACACACACACACACACACACACACACACACACACACACACACACACACACACACACACACACACACACACACACACACACACACTCTTCCTATGACTAGGATAGGAGGCGCAGCTACCTTTTCATCCATCATCACCATAGCTTAGCCTACATATTACACCATTCATTCATCGTAATTCTAACATAGAAATGTAGACAGAATTCCACTTCTGACACCAGTGTTCAGTCTGGGCTGTCTCCCAGACGCCTGCCTGTATTTAAAGGGATTAGGACGGCTGTTAGGCTTGCCGATTCCCACACAAAGAACCTACATCACATCCACATCCAGACAGCTTTTGTAAATGCTTTGTACATATCAAACACAATATTTCTGCCTTCAGATTTTCATTTGACCATAACATAAAGGAGGTGACGTTGATGTGCGGTTTTATTAGACAGCTCAGTGACAGTTGGAACATAGGGCTCAGGCAGACGTCTGAGATGACTGACATCCTCTGGACAAAATATTGAATGCAGTAGAAAATATATATTTGGGTTTATAGATGTACAGGAAAGCACGGTAGAGCAAATGCCACGCGTCCTCATCATCACCAGGGGAATTATTTTGTATTTTGTGTGGGTTTTACTGTGTTTGGTGACTTACTACTGCATCTGTACAAGGCTTTTTTCTTGTTTATGTGTATTTTAGTAGATTGGTTCACTTCCACACCTGTCAAAAACAGTCAAAGCAATCAGTTCTGAATAAATGGACCGCCTGCAGACACAAGGCCCAAAACAGTCTCGCTTGAGGCGATGGTAAGATGGGAAGAAACACAGAATGAAATAGAGTGTATTATAGGATCTCTATGGGGAAGAACTTCCTTCACAGCAACCAATCGGTAAATGCCTGTTACCCCAACCCTCGAGCATTCCTTTTCATTAAACCAAGATCTTATGACACACCTGGCACCATCTTCCTAATCAAATCTTTGAGATCAAACAAGCAGGCAAACACACCCACGTTGATCTGATCTGTATAGAATCAAACAGGGTGGCACCCTTCCCTAGCCTTCGCCAGCCTCCAGTCCGGTGACATGCATTACCTCATCAGAGCCCTGTCGTGGTGCATTACATGGTGTATTACACACACAGACAGGACAGGGATGATTTAACTTCAAGTGGATATGCATCTGGGGTTTGCCTTTCTTCTGCTCTCTGCCTCCGCACTTCCAAGGCAGATGTGTGCTCTAGTACGAGATGAATGTACGGTACAGCCTGTGTGCGTGTGTGTGTGTGTGCGTGTTAGAGGGTTGAATATTTTCTCTGTATTTTACAGATGTTCCATCCCGAGAATGAATCACATTTCTCCCGGGTAGCCCGCTATTTCCCGCCAAAACCGGAAGTGTCGTTCAAAAGCATTATAATTCATATAAATAGGTTTATGTCTGGATTTGATTTAGAACTTTGATAAAAACAAAATTAAAGTCTGATGCTACCTGAGCCTGATGAACCATTACATGAAATAAATTTATAATTTCATTTATTTATTTAGACTTTTATTAAAAAACATTTTAGCCCTAGCCCTAGCACAAAAAAGCACACATGCGCCGTTATCCAATACATATATGATATAGGCTACTGCACATTTAGCACAACAGAAAAGCCCATAGATGTAGCTAGGTATATGTTCTCTTGGTGAAATAAATGAAACTAGCTCCACTAGGCTAATATTTCTCAGTGTGGACTGCATTACTGTACTGTGTCGTATTATACTGTATTATATGTACTGGAATAATGTGTTCAAACCATGATAAAGCAGGGAGAGAACATGCGATTCTGGTGCAGCACATGCGGCCTACAATGTTACAAGTATAGGCTAGCAAATTTGACTTTCATTTTGAAATATAATAGGGCCTATTTGTATAATTAGTAGGCTGGCACATATACCTTTCATAATATTTCCCCTAATGTTATTAGTCTACCTCCTCTTTCTCTCTCTATTGTTGCTTTATTCATTCCTCGCTTCCAAAAGTGAAATGAAATACATTTTGTTGTCCTTGTCTTTAGAAATTGAATGACATCCTTCAATAATATAGGACTAGAATTAGATGCAGAAGGCTTTCACTTCTCTTCGTGAAGACTGAAGTGTTATGGGTCTGAATGAATAACTGCTGTAGCCTACCGCCATCGAGCGTTCGCTCTTCTGTCAGACTACCGGTGAGTTCTATTGGGCTGCTGTATTTCACATTCAGCAAACAAAGCACTTTCGTCCCTCTTCGAATAGTCTATTGGTTGAAGAAATGCAAACAATCATTTGGTCTAGCTTTTCTTGCATGGGACTCATTTTTTTTAAAGGAGAGAGGCCAGCAGATTACGTGCGTATTGCGCAAGAGACAAAGGCTATAAGTTAGAAGCTTACTATGCATAACCCATCATTAATTAGCTGAATATAAGACTAATACTGCATTGAATGTATTACCTGAAGGAGGTGGGCTACAGCATCTGTACATAGTGCTATATATCAATCTAGAACAGGATTATCTATTTTGGATGCAATCTGAATGGAGTTGATGGAGAGAGAGAAAGACTGAGAGAGTGTGTGCACACTGATTTAAAGCAACGGTATTCGAGTTAAAACTCTGCAGCTGCAACATAAAAACAATTATTTTTACAATTAAAAAAGGTGACCCCCGAAAGCCAGACGGCGATGGGTAAATTAGATGCACATTCACTCTTTATATTACTGACTCTGCTGCAGCAAATGCAGGCCTACCTGTGACAAGAATAAAAGTTACCAAGATGAGATGATAGGTCTACATGCATTGTGAGCTGCGCTCCATACTGAGATGGGCTGTCTGTCCCCACCCTGAGCGTTGATGATTCATCATGCAGAGAGGCCGTAGAGAAGACAGATTTAGACTTCACATATCATTTAACAGTTCCATTTCACGCCATGCTGTTCATATACATAATGGATTATAATTTACTGGTTTCTCGCAGTTATTTATCCCGGGAAAAGGGAGTGTTTTTTGGCGGTAAATCCCAGTAACCGGTTCCGCCATTCAACCCTAGTGTGTGTGTGTGTGTGTGTGTCTATCTTTATCCACATGGCAGCCCAAACAAATGTAAGACGTCTTGTCTTGTGTGCTCTGGAACAGAACAGTGGATTATGGTAACTTAGTCACATAGAAACAGCTGCTGTGTGTCTGCCAGAGGTTGGCTGTGTGTGTGTGTGTGTGTGTGTGTGTGTGTGTGTGTGTGTGTGTGTGTGTGTGTGTGTGTGTGTGTGTGTGTGTGTGTGTGTGGGTGTGGGGGTGTGTGTGTGTGTGTGTGTGTGTGGGTGTGTGTGGGTGTGTGTGTGGGTGTGTGTGGGTGTGTGGGTGTGTGTGTGGTGTGTGTGGGTGTGTGTGTGTGTGTGTGTGTGTGTGTGTGTGTGTGTGTGTGTGTGTGGTGTGTGTGGTGTGTGTGGGTGTGTGTGTGGTGTGGGTGTGTGTGGGTGGGTGTGTGTGCGTACGTACGCACGGCGGAGATTGGTCTGCTTTTGCCCCAGAGCCCCCTCACTCCACTGTTACTATGTAAGTGGCTCAAGCGTGTAATACATACAATTCTGTCAAATGCTGTTCTAGCCCTGAGGATAAGTATGATAATGCAATTTCAACTCGCTGTAATGTGATTATGTATTTATGGGGGTAGTTAAGAGATTTTGGATCTCCAAAACAGTGGTCAAATTATATGAAGCCATCTGGAAAAGGCTGCCCTCAAAAATACATAAATTAAAAAACAAATTGCTACTTTGGGGATTATTTTTGACTCAAAGTAAATCACTGATAAGAGAATTAATGACAGATCAATCAACAATGTACTGTATCTACACAGACAACTGATCTGAGTGATATACTACTATTAAATATCTGGAAGAAGTCTCACAGTTGACTGGATTTATCTTCTATTCCCATCTATCCCTCCATCCATCCACTCCCGCGTTCTCCTCTTTCCCTCTCTGCTCCTTCCTTCCTTTCCCCCTCTCTGCTCAATTCTCTGCATTTCTACCCTGACTGCCATGGCAACGGCTGATGCACCAACAGACGGAGGGTCTAGTTTAAGGATGGGGCCTTGGTGTGTTCAGCAGGGGTCAGAGGGCGGCGAGCGGGGACCACCTCCTGAGCGCCACAGAAAGCTTGCCCCTTTGTTAACGACACAATTGGGACCCGTTTCCCAGGCAACCGTGCAGTGTACCTCGCATGGGGGAAGGGGAGGGAGCGAAGGACAAAAGACTGAGATATGGCAGAGGAGAGAAAGGGAGAGAAGGATGGGCCACCTCCTCCTTCAGCTAGCCGGCCGTGTTATTCACATTACTGTTTATTAACCACACACACCAGTTGTTGTTGAGAAAGAGAGAGAGAAAGACAAAGACAAAGAGGGAGAGAGAGAGAGAGAGAGAGAGAGAGAGAGAGAGAGAGAAAGAGAGAAAGAAAGAGAGATTCCATTCAGTCCGGAGCTTATAAACAGCATGTTTGACATTAAATAAAACAGAGGTCTATTGTGGGTTTGGGTCAGAGTGAGCTGGGTTTATCAGACCATAACATGTATCGTACATCCCTCGCTAGCTACTAGCCATGTGTTATCTGCATACTGTGCACGTGTGTCTGACGGTCATCAGAGACCACAGTCAGCCTTTTATTTACAGCGGACGGATGGAGTTTCTGTTTCATATACCACAGAAACCTTATCTGTAGAGGTTACACATGTCAAACACTGACAAAAGGCATAAAATGGGGGAATGATTCATTATAATAATTCAACTATTATTTGTTCATTATTGTATCATAAATATTACATTTAGTCAGCCATTCTGTACCAATAGATTCAATCATCTATTGGTAAAAGGCAAGACCTCGCTTTGTGCACGGGGGCATTGTCATGCGGAAACAAGAAAGGGCCTTCCCCAAACTGTTGCCACAAAGTTGGAAACACAGAATCGCCTAGAATGTCATTGTATGCTGTAGCTTTTAGATTTCCGTTCACTGGAACTATGGGGCCTAGACCGAACCCTGAAAAACAGCCCCAGACCATTATTCCTCCTCCACCAAACTTTACAGTTGGCACTATGCATTGGGGCAGGTAGCGTTTTCCCGGCATCCGCCCAACCCAGATTCATCCATCGGACTGCCAGATGGTGAAGCGTGATTCATCACTCCAGAGAATGCATTTCCACTGCTCCAAGAGTCCAATGGCGGCGAGCTTTACACCACTCCAACCAATGCTTGGCATTGTACATGTTGACCTTAGGCTAGTGTGCGGCTGCTTGGCCATGGAAACCCATTTCATGAAGCCCCCGACCTACAGTTCTTGGGCTGACGCTGCTTCCAGAGGCAGTTCGGAACGCGATAGTGAGTGTTGCAACTGAGAACAGACGTTTTTTATGCTCTTTGCGCTTCAGCACTCTGTGATCCCTTTCTGTGAGCTTGTGTGGCCTACCACTTCATGGCTGAGCCTTTGTTGCTCCTAGACGTATCCACTTCACAATAACAGCACTTACAGCTCTAGCAGGGCAAACATTTGATGAACTGATTGGAAAGGTGGTATCCTATGACGGTGCCACATTGAAAGACACTGAGCTCTCCAGTAAGGCCATTCTACTGTCAATGTTTGTCTATGGAGATTGGATGGCTGTGTGCTCGATTTCATACACCTGTCAACAACAGGTGTGGCTGAAATAGCTGAATCCGCTAATTTGAAGAGGTGTCCACATACTTATGTATATATAGTCTATCTATCTATCTTCTACCCATGCCAGTCAGATCTATGGAGTGATACTAGTCCCATCAGAAATTGAATCTGAAATGAGTAAATTCATATGAAATTTATGGTGGCACTAATATCACTCCATACAGATGTACCACCAAAGCTCCCTCTCTTAGCAAGCACAGAAGATGGCACAGAAATAGCAGATTCCCAGTCTTCAGGCTGCTGTCCCACTTCAGCAGTGGGGTTATACTGAGGTCAGTCACAGCCACAACAATCCCCAACGACTGACTGACTGGGAGCTTATTTTGAGAGGTGTAATTTGTGCACCAAATGGTCAGCCAACACAGAGCCAAAAAACAGAAAGCAAACTGAAAAACACGATACTGGAGGATGAGTAAATGAGGGTTGGGGTTTGGGGGATGTAGATACTGAGCGTTTTTTTACTCGAGAGGCAAGGGCTAGCCAGTTATGCTACAAATTTCCCAGCCCCAACCTCACTTAGAAGGAAAAGACATGAAGATCTTTAAAAGGCACACCACTTCTGAGGGTTTTCTCTCCAGACAGGGATGAAAGGAAGCCATTGGTTCTCGTCCAAGTCACAATTTATCCACGCTACAAGCCATTCATCATCATTATCATGGCTATTGGGTGGACCTAATTCCCTTTCAAATCAACTGTCAATCCTCATTTGGCTTTTTCTCTTCTTAAAGGCTCTGGTATTCTCCCATGGACCGGTCGGCCATGCCAAGGCTAGTATGAAGAGACAACATGGACATAGAAATAGAGAGGCGTTTTGGAGCCGCACTCTTCCTCATCTATTGGGATTCATGTGTTTTCCAAACATCAAACTAGCTTTTGAATGCGCTAACAGAGACATGCTGGTGAAAGCATGTCTAATCAAACTGAACTGTTGTCTCTAACCAAAAGCCTTAGTTTAGTGCACATTCAAACTAAACAAGTGTAAAAAAAAAACGGGGCTAAAAAAATAACAGTGGTTTATAAGTCAAGCTAACACTGCTAACTGGTTCACATCTAGGGTCGTTTTTGTGTATTTATTTTACAGCCAAATAATAATAACTGCTTTGGGTTATGAACAGCAACTGATTAAACCCCTACAACTGAGGTCGGGATCTCAGGAATACTTTGGGAATACTACAGGGAATGGCATGGGAATGTGATGGGATATTTAAAAGGGATAAGCTGGGTTCACTTAGTGCAGATGGGATGTAGTGCCTCTCTCTATCTCCCGAGGCCAGGGCACATTCAGAGCAGAGTTTACTTACATAACTCCCACATATCCCTTGCTCTCTCACTCACTCTCTCTTCCTCCCTCTCTGCCTCCTCCATCTCAGTCCCCTAATAGTAGGATAGGAACAAGTGGGCGGACAGGGCTCAGCATTCAGTATCATCCCCTCCATTGCCCCTCTGAGTGGGCAGAACAGGGGAGAGAGAGGTGGGTAGTGGTGGAGAGTGGGGTTGGGTGGCATGGAGCATTGGGTGGATGGATGGAGGGGGATGGAAAGGCAAGGAAGCAACCTGCTAAGTTCCTGTTAGATGAATCTACATAGATAGATATACATGCCACTAGATTCACCTAACGAGGCAATGCAGCTGCTCTCTGATTGAGTTCAAATGCCAACAATCAAGCTTGTAAAGAGGATCACTCAACAGTCAAAAGCAAGGACACATTCATGCATTATAGCCGCCAGCTCTGTGTGTGCGTACAGGGCATTAGGAAAGTATTCAGACCACTTCACATTTTCCACATTTTGTTACGTTACAGCCTTATTCTAAAAAATATCTTCTTTTTTTTCTTTTCTTTAAAAAAAAAAATCGCTCATCAATCTTCACACAATACCCCGTAATGACAAAGCAAAAAACAGGTTTTTAGAAATGTCTGCAAATGTACAGCCTCGAGCCTTCTTGGGTATGACGCGACAAGCTTGGCACACCTGTAGTGAGCAAGACAAAGGAGATGATCATGGACAAAAGGAGGGAGAAACACGCCCCCATTCACATCGACGGGGAGGTAGTGGAGCGGGTCGAGAGTTTCAAGTTCCTTGGTGTCCACATCACCAAAAAACTATCATGGTCCAAACACACCAAGACAGTTGTGAAGAGGGATCAACAACACCTTTTCCCCCTCAGGAGACTGAAAAGATTTGGCATTCTTCTTTGTAGATCCTCTCAAGTTCTGTCAGGTTGGACGGGGAGCGTCGCTGCACAGCTATTTTCAGGTCTCTCCAGAGATGTGCGATCAGGTTCAAGTCCGGGCTCTGGCTGGGCCACTCAAGGACATTCAGAGACTTGTCACTAAGCCACTCCTGCATTGTCTTGGCTGTGTGCTTAAGGTCGTTGTCCTGTTGGAAGGTGAACCTTCGCCCCAGTCTGAGGTCCTGAGTGCTCTGGAGCAGGTTTTCATTAAGGATCTCTCAGTACTTTGCTCCATTCATCTTTCCCTTGATCTTGACTAGTCTCCCAGTACCTGCGGCTGAAAAACATCCCCACAGCATTATGCTGCCTTCACTGTACCTGGCACCATCAATCTTGGTTTCAAACTTGGTTTCATCAGACCAGAGAATCTTGTTTCTCATGGTCTGAGAGTCTTTAGGTGCCTTTTGGCAAACTCCAACTGGGGTGTCATGTGCCTTTTACTGAGGAGTGGCTTCCATCTGGCCACTCTACCATAAATGCCTGATTGGTGGAGTGTTGCAGAGATGGTTGTCCTTCTGGAAGGATCTCCCATCTCCACATCTCTGGAGCTCTGTCAGAGTGACCATCGGGTTCTTGGTCACCTCCCTGACCAAGGCCCTTCTCCCCCGATGGCTCAGTTTGTCAGGGCAGCCAGCTCTAGGAGGAGTCTTGGTGGTTCCAAACTTCTTCCATTTAAGAATGATGGAGGCCACTGTGTTCTTGGGGACCTTCAATGCTGAAGAAAAAAAATTGTACCCTTCTCCAGATCTGTGCACAATCCTGTCTCAGAGCTCTACGGACAATTCCTTTGACCTCATGGCCTGGTTTCTCTCTGACATGCAATGTCAACTGTGGGACCTTCTATAGACAGCTGTGTGCCTTTCCAAATAATGTCCAATCAATTGAATTTACCACAGGTGGACTCCAATCAAGCTGTAGAAACATCTCAAGGATGATCAATGGAAACAGGATGCACCTGAGCTCAATTTCGAGTCTCATAGCAAAGGGTCTGAATACTTACGTTTTCACCTTGTCATTATGGGGTATTGTGTGTAAATTGATGAAGATTTTTTTTTAAATCCATTTTAGAATGAGGCTGTAACGTAACAAAATGTGGAACAAGGGAAGGGGTCTGAATACTTTCCGAATGCACTGTATGTGTGAGTGTGTTACAGCTCCATAGATACCGGAATTAGAACAATAAACATGGGTAAATAATGCACTGTACAGCCAGCTTAATCCGGCAGCGGCTGGAATCCAACATCGTATCATGAACAGGACTGTTAATTCACTTCACTTCAGCAGAGTGGATCTAGATCCTAGCCAAATGTTAAGCCCACGAAGCAAAGCCTGTTACATAAAATGGGTTTTTATAGTCTTTAAAGCAGAAATGACTTTGAAATCGTCTCTAGTTGCTGTTGGCTTGTCTGTCACAGCAGAAACAGCAGGTTGCTGCAGCAGATTAGACCACCACACAATTCATTTCACAGAGTCATTTAATAATTGATGGTTTTAAAAATGGCCCCAAAAGAAATGTTAAAAGTTAATTTATCACATAATGTTTTTGTAATATATTCTCAGTCCCCTGGGCTAGAGGAGCCGACTAAAAGTAGGCTACCACTTTGATATTATCAACATTACCGGTTATGCCATTATCCATGGTAGCACTGTCTGCTACTGTTACGATGTCCATGGGGCAGACAGACCATAGAGCCTGGCACAGATAAGGACAGTACAGTTGCAGCATGTGTCTCTTCATCCAGACACATTATATATATTTTGTTCACTTTTATTTAACTGGGCAAGTCAGTTAAGAACAAATTCGTATTTACAATGACGGCCTACCCCGGCCAAACCTGGACAACGCCAATTGTGCGCCGCCCTATGGGACTCCCAATCACGGCCGGATGTGATACAGACTGGAAATGAGAGAAAGAGAGAGAGCAAGAGAGAGAGAGCAAGACATGAAAAATAGTGAGTCAGTGTTTACCTCCATGGCGAGCGCGGCGGTCTGCTGGTCATAGTGGTTGAGGAGATTGGGCATGAAGGTGGAGTTATAGGGCAGCCCCTGACACATGCGCAGGGTGATAGGTTCACAGGTGAACATGCTGTGGCTCCCAGCAGCAGACTCCATGGGGATGGCTTCTACCACCACTGCTGGAGCCATCAGCATGGACACACACAGCACCCACAGGAGCCCCATGGTCCCCGCAGGCAGGGGCAAAGACAGGGGTAAGGAGGGACCCAGGCTGGACACAGGGACAGTCCGAATGATCACCCTCATTCACAAAGGTTGGCGCAAGAGAGAGAGCTCACGCGTGGTACAGGTAATTGACAGTCAGGGGAGAGACTGGTCCTGTTCCTGGTCTCAGAGAGTGACAGTCTGTGTACGTGGGTATAATCCAAGATGGACGCCATGGCTGATGCTGGCTGTTTCCATCTCCCTCTTGAGTCATAGGAGCCACGTCACCTGAGCATGAGTCCTGACGTTGGGTGTTGGACCACTTCTCACCAGGTCGCTGTGCTTATACACAGAATATGAACAATGATTAGGATCAGAGAGTGGATCCCTGCAATAAGTGTAGATGTCAAGGGATCTGGGGGGAGAATAGAGAGGGGAGATAATAAATGTTTACAAAATGTAAACAATTGCAAATGCAACTACAATTAATGATGCATCTTAACACAATATTTTAAGAGGCACATTATGAGAAATTATGCTTTATAATCTATTCATGGGGATTATAATCTGGTATGTGGGCGGATATTGAATGAGTGAATTAGTGCACCAATTTTATTTCTGTAGTAGCTTAACGGCACCATAATAGTAAAGTTATACCAATTTGCATTATATATTCTCTCTCTAAATACGCACACACCCTGTTGCAAGATAATTATTCGCCAGAACCTATTTTCCACAGCATCCATTACCACTAACAGACCATGCACTTTCAAATATGACAACGTAAAACAACCCCGAAACATTTCAAACATTATGTGACATTTCACAATTGAATATACTGGTAGTGGCTTGCACTGTAGGCAAATGACTGTGCGTAATAGCATTTACTGGCGTCTTCGGCAGGATTGTTGCGCATTACATGCTTAGAACCATGTTACAAAACTACCGGTAAATAGACACAACAGTGATGACATGAAACTATAGTAGTATATATATGTCAAAGGCAGCTGGTCACTCCTCCGACAGCGCCTAATGGATAAACACATTTTATCCGACAAAAATAAACATTTTATGAAGCAGAACAAAAGATGACGGTTGGGCTACTTCATCTCAACTGATACTGACCGTATGGTGACTAGTCGACCTAAACTGAATCTCTCCAGGCGTATCCCGATGATTTAACGTTACTACGATCCAGCCGTGTTGCCAATACACGTGTCCGCAATTCTGTAACAGAAAATATCTAGGGGAGTGCCAGAAATATATCATAAAATAAGACGATTTTACCTTTCTGTCGGGAAGATTAATTCACGTGTTGGGGTCTTCGCCGCTCCTCGAGGCCGTAACAATGAGTGAATAGCCCACTCCTCCCCTGCTCCCTCTCTCCCTCCCTCCTCCTCGCCCAGCAGGTTTACAACCGATGGCCTCGAAGAGCGAGAGCGCGCTTTAAACACAGACGCGCAGCCAACTGAACTCAAATGCTTGCCTTTTCAGTTTTGAAATGACAAAATGATTTGTTTGAATGAGGTTCACACGTGTGCGCACTGAAGCCCTACATCTACAAGGAATAAAATACAAATGGAAAGACGTGAGACAAATGTGGAGAATATAGGCTATAAAGTCATCAAACTCCCTGAATGGCAACATGTGTTGCAAACTAGACAAAATCCGTATCGTGTGTGCAACATGCTCTGCGTGATATGCAACATTGTGAACGGTGACATTGTACCCACTGAAACCACATGCATGCCGCACCTTGTGTGTGCGGATTGCATTTCGGTGGCAACAGCGCCACCCTTGTGTGTCAAGCGGTGTTTGCGTCGCTCATGTCGTTGCTCTGTTGCTCTTGACTACGCAAGGCGGCGACGGTGACAACGTTGGGTGGAGAAGGAGAGGGGGAGGTGCACCCCACAGTACACCCATTACTATGGAAACAGGTAAACTGTACGAGCGCTTGAAGAACAAAGTGACATGTACTGGTAATCCTATGGACAAGATACGAATACATAACACTGAGGATTCGTGATTGGGATGATAACTATGCTTGCTTGCTTCATGCATCATAGGCCGGAGGAGATTGATGGTAGGACTTTTCCACTAGTCTAGTGGACCATCCACATCTGTAATATAGAGAAAGCAGAGCTAGTAATAGTACAGGTATCTTATGTAGGTTTTATGTGACTGTTCATTGACTGACTAGGACTGCTTGGGCTACTCTGATTTAATGAGTGGATAACGCAAATAAATACACATGCGATAGCCCTAACCAATGACGATTCACTTCAGGTGATGCAGTCTTCTTCTCCCTCCACACAGATCTGACTTGTTGCGAATTTGTAGCAGCTGAAAGATGTCCTTTGCACCGAGGACCTCACTAACCTCAGCCAAGATGACCTCACTAACCTCAGCCAAGATGCAGACCAAAATGAGTGCCTGGACACCTCTTAACCACCAGCTGTCTAATAACAATGTAACGGTGACTCTAATGTTTATAATAATCCAGTTTTAATGCAATCTTCTACTTAGATTAAACATCTCTCTCCTTTAGGTGTTTCAAGAGCGGAGAAACCTGCTGGGAAAATGGGTAAGTGGGCCTCTAAAAATTGGAAGGTTATAAATTGATAAAATATTAACCATGGAGAATAGGTTAGACATACAGCAATGCAGCCAGAACCACATAAGCAATCCTTTTACAGCCTTCAATTCTACTTTATTTACCCCCATCTGAAGAAGGTGCTTGTTTGGGGGCGGCAGGTTGCCTAGTGATTAGAGCATTGGGCCAGTAACCAAAAGGTTGCTGGATCAAATCCCCAAGCTGACAAGATTAAAAAATCTGTCATTCTGCCCCTGAACAAGGCAGTTAACCCACTCAATGTAAATACGAATTTGTTCTTAACTGACTTGCCTAGTTACATTAAAAAATAAATGACAGTATACATCACTTAAGATCAGCTGATGCCATCCCTGTGTGTCTGTTAGTTTGACAAGTGGAGTGACGGCCAGAGGAAGGCGGTTCTACAGGACTTTTTCTCGCGGTGTTCAGTGGGCCAGCTGCGTTTCCTCCGTCAGAACCTGACCAAGAGGGTTCCAGAAGAGAACCTAGACTTCACCTCTGTCCTGCCCAGAGTTCTCTCTCTCTATATCTTCTCTTTCCTCGACCCCAGGAGTCTTTGCAGGTGTGCACAGGTAGGTACAGTAGGGAGGGAGGTAGGTAAGGGTGTTTCTGGTCTTGTTCATATATGTAGCAGAAATTGAACAGTAAACAAGTTATGTGACTGAAGATTGTGTAGCTATTTTTTTATTATTTTAAATTGAGACACTAACTCTCTCTCTCATTCTATAATAATAGGTTCATAGCTATGTTCACCCAGTCATTTCAGCATCATACATATGCTATTAGGCACCACATTACAACACTTAAATGTGTGACATGTCCTGGCCCATTTTAGCAGTACCTGTGTACCTGTGTTGGCAGGTGAGTTGGCACTGGAAGGGTATAGTTGAGTTGGACCAGCAATGGATGCCCAAGTGTCTTAAACTGGGCTGGTGCATCAACTTTGCTCCCACACCATTTGAACATGGGGTCTGGAAGAGACACTACATAGAGACCGTACTGGAGCTCCACATCGGCAAACCTAAGGTGAGTGACTGGAGGCCTGGACAGTGTATACAACTACCTGCACGGAACAGACACCATTTCTGTGTGTTCAGACTCTATCACAGCAGGAGTTCATTGTCCCCGAGGTGACGTCCATAAACAGTGTGACGTTTGACCAATCAGAGAGCTTCCTCAGAGAGGTGCGATCCGCACGCCCCGCCCAGCAAGAGAGGAGCGGTGGCGGCACCACGAGGTGGTCAGGAGGGTCCCAGCTGAAGGGGCTACCCCCGTGGAGGGGTGCAGACAGACACCCCACTGACACCGTGCGATTCAATTATCTGGAAAATCTGGACCCCATAGAGCATGCCCACCAAGCGTAAGACCACTTCCTCTAGTATGTAGTTAGTGTGTGTGTGTGTGTGTGTGTGTGTGTGTGTAGTGAAAAGTACATCAGTCTTGAAATACAAAGCATTCACCAAACCAATGCATTCCTTCCCAAATGAAAGCACAATCAACTCTTATTTGCCCCTGAGGCTATAAATAAAGTATAATATTGAATTGAACAATCAGACATCGATTAAATCAGCCGATGAATTCCAATGTAACTTGACCTGGTGTTCCAGTGACAATGGTCTGTTTTCCAGAAAAGTGAAGAGCAGAGGGGTCTTCAACACATACAGTGAAAATAACAAAGAGCTGTCTGCATTCAATTATAAACTGCGCAAGGCAAAGTCATTGGTAAGCACCTCTCATCAGAATATGACCAGTCTGAAGACCCTATCTTGGATAACAGCCAAGGGAATGCTTAGAATTCCCAGGAGACACACACCAAGAGACATAATGCATATTGAACAGACTTCACATGGAAATTCATGTAAATGCGTTACCCAGGGGGACTCTCTCTGTGTGTGTGTGTGTGTGTGTGTGTGTGTGTGTGAGAGAGAGTGAGGACAAAAACGCTGTTGCTGCTTCAGGGGAGGAGGAGAGAGAACACTGTCATTGAACATTCTAAGTGTTTCCGTTTACAGAAATACCACACATTTTATCAGACGAAATACCAGACGTTTCATCAGCCGAAATACCAAACTAAAAGAGAAAACACACCTAAATATATTGTTACAGAATACAATAAGAGGACTTCACATACCGTGTCATCTTGCAACTTAGACACAGATTGGGACAATACGGACAGTATAACATGCATCAAAATATACATAGTTTGCATCTGTTCTTCTCCCTCTTAGATGTTCCTGTCCTTGGACCTGACTCCAGGTTCGAGTTCTGGAGCAGGACAGCAGAAGCAGAACCGGTTCCGCCCCCAATGGGCCACACAGAGCCTAGAGTACCCTGTCACCAAGGCAACAGCCAAGAGCCTGTCGCGGTCGAGCCAATGGAACGCTGGGATACGACCTGGTCCTGTGAGGCCAGCGGTGCCCAGGCTCAGTCAGGAAGGACTGAGGGCATCAATGAGGACAAACAGGAGTACTCCTAGTTAGAAACATCTTTCCCTCCCTTCCTTCCTCCTTTCCTACAATCTGTTCATCGCACAGGACACACAGGACCACGCCTAGTAAGACAATAGATGACCAATCCTTTCATGTACATTCTTGGTTGAACTAACAGAATGAGCTCTCCATCAAAAAGGAAACTTGTGTCCAAGCAAACACGTGACATTATATTCTTACTCAATTAATGCTTTCTTTCACTGTGTGAATGTTCTGTATCATGTATGATGTATAATTGACTTACATGGTTTGAGGTTTCAGCAGCACCACTGTTTGAGGGGCAGCCTTGGAGGATACAAGCTTCCAGTGGTGGATCAGACGAGTGAACTCTATCGCCACCCTGTGGAGCACGTTAGTACTGTAGCACAGACACAACGCAGCAGCGGTGCTCAACTGGAGTCTGACCAATGTCTTGTGAGCAGAAACTTCAACATTGTCAGAATTTTGTGCAACTTCCGGCGCGCGTTTACAGTGAGCACTGAGGCTGTACCCATACAGTTTTAGACAATGGGCCAAATAGGTGACTGTAAATTGCCTTGGGTTGTATGATGCAAGAACCCCCTTTACAAATTAAAATGAATTATTACCATACAGAGAATTAGACAATGTACGCCACCCCTCTGCCTATTGGCTTATTTGCATATTCAAGCCTGTCTCAAAATACAACTCTGCTCCTTTAATTAAGACAAGCTTTTTACCGGACTGACTTTTCAAAGACATGTTGAAATGTAGCCTACACGTTTTGTGCTCTTGTAGGAAGCTGGAACTCCCCGTTGCTGACCTATACTAATCTATAACTGAGCTAATAACGCGCTAACTAGCAAAGAATATCAAGAAGTGTGCGCACGGGCGGCTCAGATCTGAAAAGTGCATTCACTCTACGCCATGCCTCTGGCTACAACAAAATCAGACTCAATATTGTAAAATTAGGTTTGTTGCATTGAAAAGGGGCTGATATGTTGATTCGATCACAGAAAAAAACGTGATCTATATATTGCAAACTAATTGGGCGAACTCAGTGAAGTTCAATCTCATGCATTTCTTCTGCGCAGCAGTCCTGGAGGAAATGCGCGCAAGTTTAGAGGGAACATTGGTCGAGTGGTTATTTAATCAGACACCCGCGACCGATTTCTAAAGTGGTTATTGTTTTGGGGTGATGAATAAAAGACTCCAGTCTGCACTTAAACTACGAAAGCCAGGTAAAGGTTGTAGAAATCATTTTAAAAAATGTATCTCAATATCGAGCTATTTAGCAGATTTGGTTGATTTTGTGGTCTCAAACCAGTTAGCATACACACGTTTATCAATCATGGGTCAAATTAGTATTGACAATAGAACATGTGGGAACGTTGTTACCTTGTCATATACATTGCTACAGTTACTATCAATATAGCGTTACAAATTCTTCTCCAGGTGGCTTTTTTTAGTTCTAATATTGGGTTGCGACCGAGACAACGGGTACCAATTTGGGTCCGGAGGCAAAACCAGTTGAGAAGCACTGGTATACAATACAGAGGACGTACAGTACTGATAACAGTACTATACATACTGAAGTAGTGAGAATCAGAATAGAAGCCGTTCAACCAAACAGTACTGGGAAGATGGAACTGAGAAGTGTACTCTTGATTTTACATCAAATCATGTTGACGTACATTTCCACTAAGTTGAATTATGACAAGAACACACTGTGGACATGACTATATAATTTTATGTTTGGTATGGAAAAATGTCAATAAAATATTCATGACAACAAACCCAGGTGCAGAAAATGTACCAGTTTAATTTTCGGTTCACACATCCATTCAATATAAAGCAAAAGCCATTTATAAGAAACATTGAACCAACGTTCCAAACCATTAAAAAGTATTGTCAGTTAAAGCAAATCCAACTACTATTCAAATATCTCAATATTCAACACCGCTTGCATACAACACACAATAATAATAATAACAACATGTATTGTGCTGAAGACATTGTGTAGTTCAATACTGATAGAAGTTTGACTGAAATCTTTTTTTGGAATTAAACCTTTGAAACATCCTCAGTATATGGCTGTATGGTGCACATTTAGCTTGACATTTGACAGGTCCACGTACAGTATTCATCCGTTGCATATATACATTGCATCCATCACACACAAAAAGTATGGCTCACACTTGTCAAAGTGCATTATGGATCACCAGACAATGTAGAAAATAAACAATTAACATGAATGTCAAAATCCATGGAGGTTAATGACCTGTTTTTTTTCTTTTCTTAAACGTTTGTTAGTAGCATTGTATGTTATCACGATGAGTAATGTTAGAGATACAGAGATGCATTGAGTAAGGATTTTATTGAAGCTTGGATGGACAAACAGATATTCACTGTGTGGATTTTAAAAACTCTATAATAGCCCTTCGTCTCATTTCACATTAACACTGTAGATCCTAATAATTTACTGTATAATTAAATACACTTAATTCATAATTCTCTGAGGTTGGTGACTATTGCTGACTTCGTGACAAGAGGCACAAGACAGGCTACTTCAGTCTAGCATAAAAGCCCATTGACGGTCGTAGGGTTGTGGGTTTCTCTAATAAGGAAAATATGAACAGGACACATTTGTAAAGGCTTGGCCATTGTTTAGTAGCCCGAGTGCCAGTCTGTGCCATCATGCCAACTCCCTGCCACTCATTGTCAAGTGAAATGTTTGGCTTGACAATGACCTCATGCGAGTTGGCAGGAGCACAAACCGATCTGGGACCAGGCTAATTGTTTGCATGCTGCTCAACATGACATAGGCCAATTAGGCTGCGTTAACACAAGCAGACCAAATCTAATCTTTTTCCACTAATTGGTCTTTTGACCAAATCAGCTCTTTTTGCCAATAATTGAGCAAAACATCAGAATTGGGCTGCCTGTGTAAACAGCCATAGTCTAAAATGGTTTCATCTCTGCATTTCCCCACCATAAAAAAGAAGCTACAATCCCACATGCGTCTGGACAGACAGGATCGAGACAGCAGCACAACAAGTTAATGCAGATTTTCTTCCAAGTCATTTAAAAACAAAATCAATAACAAGCGATTGTCTGACCTTTACCAAACAACCGTTTCTCTAATTCCATAGATCACCACATATTTCCAGAACAAAAGCCACTCACAATCCTGACATTTTGTAGATAACTTTCCGATATCGTTCTCCTGTTAATAATTAGATGAATATTATTCACCACTGAACCAAGTCAAAAAGATAGACACCAGTGCATACACGCTGAATGAGCGTCGAGAATACTCCTATAATGCCCCTTTGGTCAATGTTCATTAGCATGAAACAATGCTGCGCACACACAAAACCTACTCAAAAAAGGGCAACAAGTTACACAGGGGTCAACACCAGTCTGAAATTGACATATTTAATCAATCATCAAACCAAGATATGGAGTGTAGATTTAATCTTGGAGTGCCCCCAAACAAAATCAGTGACACAAATGTATTTGCACATTCGGATGTAAGTAAGAGTATAGGAGCGAGCGACAAGGCCTTATTCTACAGAATGGTACTTTGTGTGTACTGAAATGATGACTGCTGTGAGTACACTTTTTAGGGATTTCTTTTTCACCCTACCAGAAGTGACTGTCTTGAAGTGTGACCGCAGCCCAATTCTCGGCCCGTCTTCTCAAAGTGTGCACTCGCTCACACCCCTTCATAGAATGGACAGGTTTGGGAACTCCCTCTAGTCTAGTCAACGCTTACACCAACGGTGAGGGAATGAGTACACTTCAGGTAGGAGGATAAAGAATGGGACCACAGTCAGACGGAGGCGTCACTCGTCCTTAAGAGGATAAAGGAGAACAACTAGGAGAAAAGGCTCACCAGAATCACCGCTATCCTACTACCAGAGTAGAGATCTCAAAAAAAGGAAGGAATTGTTTTTGCCACTGCGTGTCATGACTTAATTTGTATTGAAAGCTGCTTCTTTGAGCAATGGACTTCTGTTAGATACAAAAAGGAACACACCTGATACATGAAAAGAAAACTAAACAACATACTGTATCCTCCTGCCACATAGACTCAAACATTTGGTTGATTGGTTTAATTCTTATGGCACCGTCACTTCCTTGCCAACGAAGCACAACAACGTCCGCCAACTTACCAAAACCACTTCAAATGAAAGAGCCCCCCCCCCTCGCTAAATTCCAAACCGTCCCTACAGGCACTCCTGTAGATCTGATAGGTTTGAACAATCTTCTCCTTGCCTTCTGATAGACTAGGTGGAATTTGCACCATATTGCTTACACCCATCCAATCATCCCGATCTACAGAGATGGATAGGGATTGGGTAGCATGGTCTCAGAGGTCAGTTTGTGCCGTCTTGCCAACATTGGAACCACCACAGGCGTTAGGAAGACCGCGCAAAGTGATCTGGGACCCGGTTCGACATCAATTCGGAATTCAGCTTCTGTTGACAACGAACCACCAATGAAGCTCCTTTCATTCGCTCGCTCCCTCATAGGAACCAACCGGAGTGCTTGTGTCTTCAAGTGCTGCTTGCCAAGCTTTGTAAGGCTGAAAGGTATATCCACAATTTGTGCTTCCAACAAAAATGACAGTATAGCCAACTAATTTTTCAAAGTAAAAGGTACATGTTCTGTATGTTTCAGTAAGTTGGAGGGAATGACTATGTAAATACACAAGTATTTAACATCCAGTCTTAAGTTATGTAAACATATACATCTTTTTTTTTGAGGTCAGTACATTTGATCCTCTTTCGATAGAAATGTTACTGAAGCATCGTTCGGATGTTTTTTGGAGTGGACTCGTCATTCAGGTGTTTTGTGGTGAACCTGAAAGAGAGAGCAGACTAATGTGAAGCAGGCAATGGGACTGAAACGCCTCGGTGGCAGCTGTTTTCAGACTTTTCTATCAAAATATGCCATGTTAATTAAGGTCGTCTAAAAAAAAAAAAGACACAGGAGTCACATGGACTGTTCGCTGCATTGCAGAGAAAATGCTTCCACCCAAAGAGCACCGCCCGTACCATCGTCAAAAACTGTTAGTAGCATTCTTACCAAGGCACCATTTCTAAATCATTTGGTGTTCAGAAACTTTAGTAAGGTCGGACATTACCCCTCTCCCCCTCAGAGAAGTACTAAACTGAGGCGAGGAGAGAGACTTACTTGAGGGCGTTCAGGAGACCTTCAACGTTATCTGCTGGTTGTTCTTTCAGGACCTTTATGCATCCCTTCATCTGATGAGAAACAAAAAAAAATACATTTAAACCTTGAAATACATGTTTAAAGCATTCGGGGAAAAAAACTCACCCACATTTCCCATTGATGCGATTTAGACGAAAGAGCGAAATTACGCATGCTAACATTAGTGTAAGATTGGGCCTTCAGGGTATTATAGAATCAGTATATATTAGAGGTGGTGCTGACGTCGATCTTGGAGGACTTGTTGAAGGCTCCGTTGGGATGGACGTGGTCGTACAGGATGATGACTCCAACCATCACTCTCATACAGAACAGGAGCGTGTCCTCACTGTTGAACCTGCTCGTGTAGTCTCTGGAGAGAGAAAGACATCGACACACACTATTCAATTAAAGGTACACGTTGAACCGTGTTTAATAGTGGCATCGATAAACATACTGTCGCTCTGGATATATTTTCCCTGGAATGTCGCGCTGCTAAAATGTCAAGTCAACTCACGGTGTCTCCAGCATGACTTTACAGACGCTGGCCATGGTGCTGAGAACGTCAGTGGTGTTTTCCAGGGGTAATGTCTTATTCTGGGGGGGGGAATAGAACAAGGTCGCTATTAACAACATATCACCAACTTGCCTCAAAACAGACTGAACTGTGCTGCTATCAAACTAAACACAAACCTGACCAAATTGTATCACCGAGCAGCAAACAAAGGGGAAAACGACTAGTCTCTTACCTCTGTTACGAAGTTTGTCGTAGCAGTGCTTAAGGTCTTCAGCATGGGCGTTGCCTCGGCATAGAACAGTGACATTCTGTTGGCCATCTCATTGTTGACCTCGCTCTCGATATCCAACTAGAGACAAGACAGGCGTAAAACAGACAGTCAGGCTCAACGTCTGATCCATCTTTGGCGTCAAGGCAGAGGAGACTGGATGCCAACGACAAAGGAGTTCAGAGACTGCGAACCAGCCCCCCCCCCCAAAAAAAAATACAGATGAGCTATTCTGTCACATTGGATCTAAAATAGACATGACTAGGGACGCAAAACTCTGGTAACTTCCCCAAAATTGCCAAGTTTTTCAGAAATCCCAGTTGCAGGATTGGGGAAGTTACAGGATTTTTGCAACCCTAGATATGACAACACTTTCTCTGACTCACATTCATGTTGTTTATCCTGTTTCGACTGATTGTCCTCCTGTAATAACTGAAGTCATTCTGAATGGCAGGAATCCTCATCTGAAAGACAGAACAATCATTCAGTAGCAACATAAACAATATAGGAACTCTTTACCGGAGGGAATAAAACAGGTACAAAACTTTGCACTTTCACAGAAATGATATGTTTAATTTTTTTTAAAGTGTGGTTTGATGATGTAGTGTTCCAATAGCAGCCAGTCCGACCTTGAGTTCGTCGAAGCGCAGGGTGAAGTGGAGGATCTCAGCAAACTGTTTGGCCAGAGCCTGCTCCTTCTCCAGGTGCTGGGTTGGGGTGTAGGGGGGACACGTCAGGGACTCCAGCAGGCCCTGGAGAGCCTTCTCTACAGGAGCAGAAACACATATATTACGTTACAAACATGAGTGAGGTTTTAAACACGCCAGGCTCTCCAGTAGGCTACACATGGCCCCCTAACCAGGAGAACGAGGCTAAGTTGTCAAAAAATACTTTACGTCTCAAATGTGAAAAAGACTACACTTAAAAAAGACATGCTCCTGGACTTGTGAATTCTACGCATTTTCTTTACCTCCCACTTTGGGTTGATGTGCCAACGTGTATCTTATGTGTATACTTTTTTTGTGGAATTACGGTTTTACCTCAATTAGCCACGAAATCTCTAGGTTGAAAGCAACTGTTTTTCTAAAAGCTGTGCCATTCACTAAAATGCTTCCCCGCATGGGCCGGCCCCCTAGCAATTCAAGTTTAACCAATGAGCTTCAGCCCCTTGCCATACGAGTGACAGCTGGCAAGAGGCACATCATGGAGCCACAGCAAAGCGAGAGAGCAACGACGTGTCAGCACTTGCGTGACGCAGTACGTCGGGGGGAGGAGAGAACACTTTTAGCGCTACTTTGAAAACTATTTGGCTAAAAAGTACAAAGGAAGCAGAGAATCCCCTTTAAGATAACAGTACAGCACAGTCACCAAATTGGGTTGATTGGCTTTTGATAGAGATTCCAAAATGTCATCCCCCCCCTCTGCGCTTCTTCGTGAAGGAATTGAATGTTGCACTGACCTAGTCTCAGGGAGAAGCCGTAGAACTTTTTGAGCCGTATGACTAAGGGGCAGACTGAGTTCCAGGCTCTCTCCTGTAGGAGCATGTCATTGGGGTTCTGAATGGCCTGGGGACACACATAGACACAATGGTTAAATATACATCTATATGGGATATATAAAAAAATAAAATAACAGGTCCGGGAATTGGAAGTCATTGAGATCATTAACAGAACGATAAATGTATAGGTTTGTTTCAGTTTGTGTGTGTGCTGAATATGAATAGTCTGTGTGTGTGTGAGAGAGAGAGCATTATCCAGTAGATATACATACATCTCGTATCTCCTGTCCTGCTCCCTTGTAGGCCTGTAGGCCAGAGAGGATGCTCTCAGAGTCCTGGAGCACAGTGTTCACCTGGTTCCATACCTCCCTCTCACAGTCTGTAGGCTGCGCATCTGCCACACAACAACAGTTAGCCTGGCTAGCTAACAGGCAGCACAGACAAAACACTGTGCATGAAACTACATACACATTCTGACACTTTGGTTTTTAATGATCATGTGACGAGGCAAACGGTACGTTTACAGGAATTGGGGACGCTCCAATGTGTATGACTGTCGGTTTGTCGAAAACAAATCACGTACGTATAAGGCCACTTTCCTCGCATCGTAATACAACTTCTAAACAATTAATAGAATTAAATTAATTTAGTCAGGGAATTATATAGACAGACATGAAACTGTAGAATCAAAGCTAGACTAAATCTAAAGCATGACGAGACAAAGCAAGGCCAGTCTGTGGTGAAACAGGTGAGCGGCAGGGTCTCTTACGGTATTAAAGCAGCATGGCCTGCTCCTCCCTACCAAGCTACAGCAGCAGGCGGAAGAGTTACAGCTCTGCCCTTTAGACGGCTAGCTTTTCAAAAGCGTACCCATGGCATTTTCTTATAAGCTGCAGCTAACAGTCAGTAGCCTACAATATATTCAGACAAAGGCTAAATATAGAACATTAGTTACAATACTGACTGTGGGGAGTATTTGCGTTATAAAAAACATTCCCCTCCTTCCCTTCCTTTATGGTAGATAAAAAATAAATCAAAAAAGAGTGATGTTGTTGCCATGACAACACAGGATGAATAAGGTTAGCACTAAGGAATATGCTTGGCGTGAGTGTGTGTCCCCATGTGTGACTAAGCTAAAAACAGGATATTTGAATATGTTAAAACAGTTCAGCTGTTGTGTCTAACCTACATTATGTGTAGGAAGAGGGCAAGGCAATGAAGCAATGGAGATTCATGGTGCATGCGTTCGTGCAACGTGAGACGCCATTGGTTTACAACCACTACGCTCCTTTCGACTGCATCTGGGCCTAGTCTAAGATCTCTACTAGCGGGACAAGCATAGACCAATAGGATGCCGGGACGTATTAAACATCCAATACCAGAAGATCTTTCTAGAATGCGTCATTCGCTGGCATGAGACATTGTGAGGAAGGATGACATGGTGCAGCTTTTAAACAGATATCGCGTGGTTAGATAGACAGACAATAGGCTGTTCTAGGAGCAGAGGGACTATGAAGCATGCAGGTAGGTTAGTAAAATAAAATAAAAAGGGTCAGAGACAATTCCGGTTCATTTCAGCCAATGGAAGAAAAACAAAATGACAAAAATAATTCTAATTGGAAGCGAATTGAAATTGTCCCAAAACCCTGGTTAGTAAAAGCTCTACAGAAGTGAAGATGTAGAGAATGTAGAAGAACCCAGGCCAGGCAAAAGCTGTGCTCACTTTCAAAGTCAAGGAAAAAGTTTGGCCCCTGCTCGAGCTCAGTGCAAGTGAGCACTTTTAACAGATTCCCCATTTGGTTTCTGAAAGAGAGGAAAGCGAGAGAAGAAAGGGAGGTGGGTGGCGTGTTAAGAGAGATCGAGACAAGTAGACGTCGACACAGCTTTCGGTCCAGGAGTGACCCATAGATACAAACCACCTGCTTACTGACAGACTATGGGGGAAGAGTTTCATGGTTACAGCATCCTGTCAAACGCCTGCACACTCCTTCAGACTTACTTTCAAAGTCCAGGAAAAAATGTGGATAGTTCTCTATTTCCCTTGTTAGGACTTTTAGAAGATTACCCATTCCAGCAAACCTGATCAAAAATGAAAAGAATGATAACAAAAAAAAAGGTAAAAATCCTTTTAGATGCATTTTGAATATACTTACAATTCAATGTGTCAAATTATTCAAGAGAACATTCACTGTGGTAAAAACAGTCAGTGATTATAAAGATTTAAACATTTATTTCTAATCCCCTTTGAACACATTTCACAGTACTATCTAGTACAACAGAGGTTGTTTCAACTCGTTTCTGTCCTTTATATATAGACTGAATCACAGCGACAACATTTTGTGTAAAGTGAAAGTCACTAAATCTCATAGGCCTGACTGGTAAAGTGGTTCTCTCACACAGACACTCAAGAGTGAAAACAATATTTTAGAGGCCGCTGTCAAACATTCCAGTCCATTAGCATTCTCTCACCAGTGTGTGTGTGTTACAGTTATGTGGGGTGTCTTCTACGCCAGCGATTCGTAATCGCAACCCACATTTTACAATGGGTCGCGAGTCTGGGCAATCTTCTCATTTTCTTTTTAAATATAGACTCCAGTCTGAATTTAAACAACTTAAACCAGGTAGAAAGTGTGTAGAAACGATATTGAACTAACATTTTTGAATCATTTAATCTCTGAAATGTTATTCTTCAATCACATTAATTTAAATATAGGAGCTATTATTAGCAGTGCTATTTTGGTGTTTGAAGCCTCAAAACGAGAGTTTATGAACATTCAAGAATATGGGCAAAATGTTATTGACAATGAGGCGGGCATGTTTTTCCCTTGTCACATAATTGCTACATTTACTATCAATATAGCACAAAAAAAAAAAAAGTTTTCCAGATTGTATTTTGCCAATTCTTTATCACAACGCAAATATTGGGTCTCGACTGTGACAGCCTGGTTCAACCAGAGGCAAAACCAGTCGAGAACCACTACTCCACATCAAGATATATTGATGTGATTTAGTTGTGGGTTAGGCGTTTATGGACTCCATGTACTAGGCCTGTGTAATGAAATAACACAGTGGCTCCTCTATGTCTCACAGTGTATGAGGTGTGTGTGTGTATTGAGGAGGCCTGACGATACTTAAACCAGATCTTCAGGTCAGGCATTTAGACAATGAAGTCCTCACTCTTCTTCAGGATTGGTGGGTCCCCCGTGGGACGGCTGAGCTAACGTAGGCTAATGCGATTAGCATGAGGTTGTAAGTAACAAGAACATTTCCCAGAATATAGACATATCTGATTTTGGCAGAAAGCTTAAACTCTTAATCTAAACTGCACTGTCCAATTTACAGTAGATATTAGTGAAAGAATACCATGCTATTTTTTGAGGAGAGTGCAGCGTTATGAACCTAAATGTATTAATAAACCATTTAAGCACATTTGGGCAGTCTTGATACAGTTTGAACAGAAATACAATGGCTCATTGGATCAGTCTAAAACTTTGCACATACAATGCTGCCGTCTAGTGGCCAAAATCTAAATTGCACATGGGCTGGAATCATACATTATGGCCTCGTTCTTGCAATTCAAAGATGTAATATCTTTTTACCAGATCTAATGTGTTATATTCTCCTACATTAATTTAACATTTCCACAAACTTCAAGTTTTTCCTTCCAAATGGAATCATGAATATGCATATCCTTGCTCCAGGACCTGAGCTACAGGCAGTTAGATTTGAGTTTGTCATTTAAGGTGAAAATTGAAAAAAGAAAAAAAAGGGGCAGATCCTTTTATTAAGAGCTCAGTCTTGTTAAATCAATAGGAAAGGGGTGCATGTCTTAAAAACACCAGTTGAGACACTTTAAACCATTTCATTGGGGACGAGGTGGTACTCATTTCCAGAGGATAGGAGACTTTAAGCACTGCTTTCCGGGTGGTCACTATAACATAATTACACACCAGGCTAGGTACATCAGAGGCTAGTGAGCATGATTACCATTAAGAGAGGTTGATCTAATGCAGTGGTTCCCAACAAGGTGTACCAGGTCCCCTGGGGGTAATGCAGTCACGGCTGGACCAAACAGAAGGGGGAGGGAGTGAATGATCAGGATGATCAGGCCCGTTGGCTGTTTGGTTGCACGATTTGCGGTTCGATTGGTCCATAAGCTAAGGGTGTTAGTAAAACTGATAGGAATGTCTACGTACTATTTAGTAGGCCATATCCAGGTGTTTAGTTGTAGAGAACTCACACACAGTACAGTGATATATTAAAATGTAGCTTTTTCCAGATCCCAGACAGTAACTATTAGGTTGGCGACACAAAGACCCACTGTTACAGTGTGCTCTGCACATGATCATCACACTGTACGTCTCCCACATTGCATCTCTTTTACTGGAAAGCGCTTCAAAGTGATCGGCTAACACTTAATGCATTATGTAAGTCGACAAGTCAAATCAACCCGTTTCAGAATCTTCAGCCACTCACATACTCCTGAGAATGGAATCCAGTTTATTCCACTTCATTTGAGGGGTGCAACACCTTTGCATCACTTTTGCCCACTAGGGGCTGCTGTTGGCTCATGTTGCTTATTTCCAGTGCTTCATTGAATGTCCTAGATCAGTCGACTACAGGGTTTGTTTCTCTCGTTTCATAACTTCTGCATACAGCAGTTCTAGATAGAGCTGTATGGTTTTCAGGATTTTGCTCCAGCCCAGCACTAACACCACAAATTCAGCTAACCGTGGTCTCTAGAATAGAGACCAACAATTCAGTTGAATCAGGGTGATAGTATAAAAGCCTCGAGTGGGAGATCAACTGCAGTTGTCAAAGTTCCAGACCGTATCCCAAAAGGGCACTGTATTCCCTACACTTTGCGGCACTATTTTTAACCAGAGCCTCAAGGTCCCTAGTCAAAAGTAGTGCACTACACAGGACATTTGGGTGCCATTTGGGAAGCGGCCCAATGTAGCTGTGTGTAGAAGAGGAGAATGTGGAACACAATACTGTTTCTTTTTTTTTGTTGCCTTGGCCAGGCTGGATGATTCTGTTGATCAGGCTGAAATGGACTCTGTAGATTCACTACCGTTTCCCATCTCAGACTCTCACAGAGAAATGGGAGGAAGAAAACAAAAATCAACAAGTCCAGGCCCAGGGCCAGTCTAAACAAGCACAAGGCTAATATTCAGAGAGGGAGATAGTTAGGCTGGGCATCACCATAGTAACAACATCATGCTGACTGGCTGCATTAGTCTCCTTACTGTGCCCTGGAACTTACTGGAAAGTAGGCCTAAGTTCAGCTCAATGTCAGGAACACCGACCACAAACAAACATGTTCCCATTCAAAGAAATCCTAGCAATAAGCGACCTTAGCAGTGTGAGATAGTAGACTTCCTGCTATTAGACAAGGCCTATCCAGTGTAACCCTCCGATGCCTCACTGACAATGGTAAATACGGAGGGGAATTCAGACACGCTCGGTTCCACTGTCAACTATTGAGCTGCATGTTTTAACCTGAAAAGCAACGCTTGAGTGACTTAAAATGTCCCCCTCTTTCCGGTCTTGGATTGGCTCAACCTGGAAACACGATACCTCACTAAAGTCTGAAGACACATCTTCTTCTGCCAGTCTTAAAGGGGCAATCCACAGTTGGATGTAGCAACTGCAGATTTCCCCTTACAACCCATGTTTTAAAGGGAACTATTTTAGGAGGTCAGAAAGCAACACTGCTTTAACAGTCTAAATGTCAAGTCGAAAATGGTTGTTTTTCTCATTTTCTCTGCTGTGCGAGTTGTCCTCAGTAGGGCTGGTTTAACACGCGCCATAACACTGTCCTGATTTCACTTTCACAAATAGAACACAAGTGAAGGTTATTGCCGCTGGTCGTCACGCTTTGTGCTTCATAATTAAAACTCTGTGTAATTAAAGTGGAAATGGGTGGAATGCTAAAACGGCTTTCCTCGCTGCGTTTATATTGAAACAACCTCTGTTGGGGAAAATAGAGTGCCTAGAAAAAAGAAAAAAACCTACCACAACTTCTGCTCTGGATTGAAACCAGGATATCACTTTGGTGCACATGTTTCAAAAACGGCAGTACATTTATAACTAAACCCTCAAGGGTGGTTGCCCAGACCGAGATCTAGTCCTACTCCTGGGTTGTGTTCAGTACAGAATGGGAGAAAACTATTTGCAACAGAAACTTGTCCAATAAGAACACATTTTAGTTTAGCTTTCCCGATGGAAAAAAAAAAACTTTTGCCAACGGTGTGCTCTGCTGAACATGACCCAAGTCTTATAACATTCCACTTCAAGTGGGGTTTCATGCAGGAGTACACCATCTGGGTCTGTGCAACCAATAGACAAACATCATTGGTGCAACCCCCTCAAACATGTTTCCGTGTACATTACCAAATAGCTGTGAGAACATGGCCGCAGACTCAGAAAGTTGTGTATATTACATAACAAAGAAGCTAATCTTAGATGAAGTACCAAGTAATCATGAAAACCATAGGAACACTGTTACAGGGTTGTATCGCGTCACTGAATGAGTCGTGTGGTGGTGTCAGGGCCCGTATAATGCGTTGTGTTGGAGTGCTGATCCAGGATCAGTTTAGCCTTTTAGGTCAGAATGAATAAGATAATAAGGAAGGGGGGGGGCATGATCCTAGATCAGCAATCCTACTCTGACACGCCTTATGACCACAAGCCCAGAGGTCAGGCGTAGCTAAACTGTGATAGAGATCGGTTACCTGTACCTTATCTGGCGGAGGACTTGGCTTCCCTTCTAGAGCATCCACTTATTCTTAGTTTCTGAAAAAACAAACACAAAAAACAGCTTCTATTAATATCTCATTTTTGTGCACAATAGTGCATTGAACATCTAAAAGCAAGCACTGTCAATGAGTGTCAGATCAACAGCGAAGTGGAGACATCTTGTTACGCATTGACTAGGTACGTGTGTGTGTACGCCCAAACAAACATTAGGTTTCCGTTGATCAACCTCTCCTTCTCCTGGGTGAAACAGGACTAAATTACTCAAGTGAAAGCGGCGTGCTAAAATAACGACGGCAGGCGGACGAAGGCACGATGATTAAAACGCATCTCTCAGCGGTCCCAGGTTAACATCCTCCAAGCCCACTGAAGACCCGGACCGAGTCTGCAGGGAAGGAGCGCACACACACACACACCAACTACAGTGACTGCCACAGACGACATGGGAGATGCCACAGCTTGGCCCCGTTGTAACGAGTCAAGATATGTAGGGCAAAACTACGTCACGTTCTGCATTTGTCCCACATACTGTATGGCTTAGTGGGCCCGTCAGAACTCCATCACTGTTGGTTCCCTATCAGATCCCCCACATCTAATATTGAGGAATTGGACTGGAAATTAGGCTGCAGGGCAGCGCAGATGAAATCTTTGTTAACAGAATGGCGGCAAAAACAGTCCAAACTTTGCATCTGCACTGTTCAAGTAGATGTGGTTCTGTAAAATGTTCTGTAGAACTTAAAAGTAGGTTTGTTTAACTTTACAATCATTAGTTTTTGTTTGGCATACTTTTAAAGTGAAAAAAATAATAATAATAATCAGTCTCAGCATCATTCTGTTACCGTGTAATGGTAATAAATACAAATGTGCAAGAGTAGGTAAATGTGAAAGTACAACATGCTAACAAAATCATTAAAAACACCCATATAGGGCAACCTAAGTATCGGTCAAAAAACCTGAAAAGCAGCGACACACAAGCACCCATTTTCTCCCAGCACTGTGTGCCAACATGTAGGCAGGGAGAGGAAAAGCAACAGGAGAACCCTGAATACCGCACACAACCCAGCCAAGGTGTAGAGAGTGAAAGAGAGCTGGGTAACACGTGCTGAGCTGGTTTCACTGAGACGAGAGAAAGCACCAATCCCCGTTTCTTGATTTGTCAACACACAGATGACAAAAGTGTGTGTTAGCAGCAGCCGCACAAACGGGACTAAAGTACAATCGCATTCAAATTGTCACATGCGCCAAAAACAACTGGTAGACCTTACTGTGAAACTCTTACTTACAAGCACTTAACCAACAATGCAGTTCAAGGAAAAGTTAAGAAAATAGTGACTAAATAAACAAAATAACAATAACGAGGCTTTATACAGGGGGTTCTGGTACCGAGCCGATGTGCGGGGGTACAGGTTAATGTAAATGGAGGGGGGGGGTCAATGTAAATAGTCCGGGTGCCAATTGTTATTAAATTGTTCAGCAGTCTTATGGCTTGAGGGTAGAAGCTGTTCAGAAGCCCCTGGGACCTAGACTTGGTACTCCGGTACCGCTTGCCGTGCGGTAGCAGAGAGAAGAGTCTATAACTAGGGTGGCTGAAGTCTCTGGGAATGTTTTGGGCTTTCCTCTGACACCGCCTGGTATATACACGTCCTGGATGGCAGGAAGCTTGGCCCCAGTGATGTACTGGGACTTCGCGCTACCCTCTGTAGTGCCTTATGGTCAGATGCCGAACAGTTGCCATACCAGGCGGTGATGCAACCGGTCAGGATGCTCTCGGTGGTGCAGCTGTAGAACTTTGAGGATCTGGGGACCCATGCCAAATCTTTTCAGTCTCCTGAAGGGGAAAAGGTGTTGTGTCCTCTTCACTACTGTCTTGGAATGTTTGGACCATGATATTTAATTGGTGATTTGGACACCAAGGAACTTGATGCGCTCGACCCGCTCCACTACAGCCCTGTCAATGTTAACGAGGGCTTGTTCGGCCCTCCTTTTCTTATAGTTCACGATCAGCTCGTTGGTCTTAATCACATTGAGAGGTTGTTGTCCTGGCACCACCTGGCCAGGTCTTGGACCTCCTCCCTATAGGCTGTCTCATCGTTGTAGGTGATTAAGCTCAACACTCGTGTCATCAGCAAACTTAATGGTGGTGTTGAAGTCGTGCTTGGCCAAGCAGTTGTGGGTGAACAGGGAGTACAGGAGGGGACTAAGCACACACCCCCGAGGGGCCCCAGTGTTGAGGATCAGGGTGGCAGATGTGTTGTTGCCTACCCTTACCACCTGGGGGCGGCCAGTCAGGAATTCCAGGGTCCAGTTGCAGAGGGAGGTGTTTAGTCCCAGGGTCCTTAGATTAGTGATGAGCTTTGTGGGCACTATGGTGTTGAACGCTGAGCTGTAGTCAACAGCACTCACATAGGTGTTCCTTTTGTCCAGATGGGAAAGGGCAGTGAGGAGTGCGATTGAGATTGCGTCATCTGTGAATCTGTTGGGGCGGTATGTGAATTGAAGTGGGTCTAGGGTTTCCGGGATGATGGTGTTGATGCGAGACATGACCAGCCTTTCAAAGCAATTCACGGCTACCAACACGAGTGCTATAGGGAGGTAGTCATTTAGGCAGGTTACCTTCGCTTTCTTGGGCACAGGGACTATGGTGGTCTGCTTGAAACATGTAGGTATTAGACCCGGTCAGGGAGAGGTTGAAAATATCAGCAAAGACACTTGCATGTTGCTACAACACAGGTACTCGAACGCACACACACTACTCACTCTACTGGGTTTCCCTTAGACTCAGGCTTCGGTTCTTGCGACAGCGCATGACCCAAGGCCCACACTTATAGCTCCGCTTCAGGGCCTCTGGTCCTGATGACAGCCCCTTAGCCTCCTGCTCCGGTGGGTCACAGAAAACACACTCTGGAGTGGACGGAGAGACAGATCTGCTTCCTCTACCTCACTCCTTGTTGGTCACAGCAAATAGTTCTCGCCCCCCACACCCCCATCCAACCTGGCTGGCTGTGGAGCGAGGGAATAGATGGAGAGGGCTGGGCTGGTCCCATGGGGCCTGTTGTAGTGCTGGAGCAGAAGTCCTTATATGGACATAGCGGAAAGCAGGAGGATCCCCGTGGTTCAATGCACAAGTGGTCTTGTCCTCGACACGCTAGACACTCCATTACTCACCACACGCGATACACACCTAGGCAGCCAACGAGCCATGTGTACAGCACAGACCACTCCATCAAACACACATTTTACCGACGAAACAGACCCTCTTCCCTCTCCCCTTTTCACTCTCTTTCTGGAACGATGGAAAGATTGTCTGCATTTCCCCTGAAAGAGACACAGCAGGTACTGGAATCAGGAAGAGAGACTCAGTCCCAAACGGCATCCTATTAACTATTTAGTGCACTCATTTTCACAAGGGCCCATAGCACTCTGGTTAAAAAGTAGTAGAGCACTAAAAATAAAATCGTGCCCTTTGGGATTGAGAGAAAATAAACATGTTTTTCAGCAGAGTGGAATTTTCCAGCCCGGTGACCCTACCACAGTAATAACAAACACCAGAGTTGTACCTAGATCAGAAGAGATAGGATGGTGTGCATCTCTAGCAGAGAGTGTGAAAGGCTTTGGACATTCAATGCCGAGGCTGAATCATGGCCAGTCTCTTGAACAGTGATGCCGTGTTGCTCCTTAGCATGATGAAGTTAGCCTGGGTGCCAGGCTGTTTCTGCTCTCTTGCCAACTCCTTATGGAATGGTCATGCTAACGACAATGGAGTAGACAAAAGTACAAACGGATCTGGGACCAGGCTATGACGAAGAGTCTACAGGAAAAGTCTGCTTACTGCTTAGACACACACACACACAGCTAATGAGCTTAACACGTATGCTTGGGCTACATCACAATGGCTAACTACCTAGTGTAACACGACAAAAGACTGTGTGGTGCTAATTGAATGCTGATTGATCCCTCAGACTAGTAGTGTCATGGATAATAATGGGTGTTCCCCACTGACCTCTAGGTCTCCTCTCCTGTCAGGAATTCTGGACAACGTGATCCACCTCCACACATGCACACTTTGGTGAGAGCCTGCGGCCTCCTGTCTAGGTGCTAAACTGTTGCCATGGTTACTACAGGCAGATGACATTTCTGTAGCGGAACCCCACAGGGGGACACACACACACCCCTCACCAGCTCTTTGTTCCCCACTGACAGTGAACCAACCGGAACACTCAGTCAGACATTAAACTCAATTCTAATTCAACTGAAGGTGTTCTAAGCAGAGAGAGAATCCCTCTCATCTTGTTCTCATTCAGACCAGGGGGGACGAGTTCCCATCAGTCGTCACATAAAGCAGACAGATTTGAGGAACACCGTTCAGACACTTTCAGTGACACGTGAGAGTGAATGAGTGAGACAAAATTCTGAGTCAGAGAGAGAGAGAGAGAGAGAGAGCAAGAGACATCTAGGCCTTGTAAGTAGGCTACTTAATGACTGCGTCAGAGTCAAAAGAACTCTTTGTATGGCATGAATTTATTATCAGGGCAAATGTGAAAATACACAAATGTTGGCCATAGTCACAGTCTGGATAGTGTGTCAGTCAGATCTTTTTTTTTTTACCCCTTTTTCGTGGTATCCAATTGTTTAGTAGCTACTATCTTGTCTCATCGCTACAACTCCCGTACAGGCTCGGGAGAGAGGTTGCGTCCTCCGATACACAACCCAACCAAGCCGCAGTGCTTTTTAACGCAGCGCGCATCCAACCCGGAAGCCAGCCACACCAATGTGTAGGAGGAAACACCGTGCACCTGGCAACCTTGGTTAGGGCACACTGCGCCCGGCCCGCCACAGGAGTCGCTGGTACGCGATGAGACAAGGATATCCCTATCGTCCAACCCCTCCCTAACCCGGGCGACGCTAGGCCAATTGTGCGTCACCCCACGGACCTCCCGGTCACGGCCGGTTACGACAGAGCCTGAGCGCGAACCCAGAGCGAACCCAGCGCTGCAGTACAGCGCCCTTAACCACTGCGCCACCCGGGAGGCCACAGAAGGTCTGTTGTTGACGAGGTAACAGATCACAGAATTCACCTGGGAATCCATTATTCACTAGAATGTTCTCCATCTCTCCCACAGGAGAGCGATAGACTATGCCCAGAATGGAGGTCACCCAAGGGGAGCCAATGGGAGTCTGGCAAAAACCCAGGTGGTGCTCTCCCAGTGCTGCCGCCCCAGGATTCCAAGATGTCCGTCTCTTTCCCCGTGTGTGTGTGTGTGTGTGTGTGTGTGTGTGTGTGTGTGTGTGTGTACAGTGTAGCAACAGCACTCGTCTCGCCACAGGAAAAACACTTTGCCAAGACCCGACATCTGCCTGAGCTTAGTGTGAGCAGCTCTTAACCGACAGACAGGCACACTCTCTTCAGGGTCAACCCAGGGTCAACCCAGGGTTAGTGATGGAGGTTCAATGGACTGGAAGATCAACAGCGTCCCACGAGTGAACGACTCCGCGTGTAAAAACACCAGGCCACCTAGCCATCTCAACTCTGCACGGCAACAGCATGGCAGTCTAGCCTGTCTCCTCTCTGTCCACTGAAGCAGTGGATATGATTTAGTTAAGAGCACATCCTTTTTCTTCAGGAATATGATCCTTTGATTTAACCATTGTTTTTAACCAGACATGTTGACAGAACACATTGAGCCATTCGGAAGCTGGGTCTTAGTAGGTGTAAGGGTCACTTCCTGTTCATTCCGGATAAGAAAAATCACCTTCATTCATTCATTCATTCATTTCAATTGAATGAGCAAAACAGAATTGACCCAAAACCAGCACTGAACCCAATGCCCCAACACTAATACGCTTATTTCCACCAATCCCTTGCTTGAACTAGGGCAACCGAGATGTGTTGACGGGCAAAAAGGGTCAAAGTTCAGTGTTATCGTCACAATCAGTCTCATTTGAGACGTAGACTCCAGATCAAAGTCTGATTCCATATTAGCAATTCTTACCCGATAGCTGAAATACAATTTCCTTCAGCTCTGTATATTTTTACATCAGCCAATACATATTAGGAGCAATTGCTATCAATTAGTTACATATCATCTATAGAGGTTTGTGTTAGCAAATTAGCCTAACTTAAGTTAATAATAAATAAAAAATCTAGCCATCACATCATTTTGTCTATAACTATCATGTCAGCGGTTGTCCTACATTTTACAAGGTCATTACACCCTGCTATTGCGCTGGGCCTGAAGACAGTAGTCTAAACACAAATCAATACCAGAGAGCAGGAAACGCTGTTTTTTGTTCTTCCTCTGCACAAACCCAGCTAACTAGCTGAACTTGTCCTGAAAGGCGTGGGAGAAAGTTCTCACCCAGGTGACTATTTCAAAATCAGTGTACTACTCCGAGACAGACTGCTGCTGAGCTGAACACGGAGAAATAAAAGCGAGAGAAGGGGAGAAAAGAAACGATAAAGAGAAAGATGAATTTCCTGTCTGTCTCCATTGTCTGTACACACCACACAACCCAGCATCTTAGAAAACCACTCATTCAACAGTCAGGTTGAACATCTAGCTTACTCATACAGTCTATCAAACGCTAGTTACCATGCATTACCAGTTTAATGGAAGATGAAGACCCTTTCAGGAATCCGACTCGCCAATAACCGCAGGTTCAAAAAACGCCAAACAAACCGTCAGAGTAATGACGAGCTTTACGATGGCCTGAATCGGCGAACAGACTTGTCTTTATATTGTGTTTCGGGACAGCTGGAGAGAGACCACTGAACGGATGAAAGAGGAAGAGGTCAGGGGAGCACTACTCATAAAACCACAGAACATGGTCAGCGTAATCTCCCCTGGCTGTATTCCACTGCTGTTATGAAACAACGGTATATTCCCCAACTACTGACGAACTGGAAGTAAACGCCAACAACAGATTTACAAGTCTGATTTTCAGCTTTTCAAACCAAGACTGCAAAACTTGCTGTAGGGCCCAGGCAGATCACATCAAAACAACACTAGAGTTTGAAATTAACTTCTGTCCGGAGGAGGTTCGTAAAAGGCCTGGCAAGCGCAACTACTACTAGTCAGTACCGTAGTACCACATGTAAAGAGCAGGTCTTTTGACAGCCACCAATTTGTCCCAAAACCTCCCCAATAACACAAACTTCACTTTTGGCCCATTGTAAGACTACAAACCAAAAGGTTTTAAAAAACAACCCTCAAGCCAAATCCCTCAATTAGAGTAACATTTCGTGGCGTTATTGGTCATTTTAGCTTCATAACGAGGAAAGAACCATAAAAGTCCTTCTGAATATGTATTTAGACTACGTAAGGCCTTGGTTTACATGTCTGTAACCTCAGGTTAATATTACACGAGGACAGCGACAAATACTCACTGTAGTACAGTAGTAGTGGAGCACTGTAGACAGGATGTTATTCGGCAGCAAGGCAGTGTGTTTTGTGTGACAATGCCGACATCCTCCACTACGGTATCCTTTGAAAAAAATAAAAAAATGACAATAATGCTTTGGGACAAACGTCATACGACTTAGTGATTTAGGCTACCATATAAAATCATTTGTCACAGGCAAGCCAACAACCTAAAATGCATTAAGCGCAGGCTGAAGCATTTCAACTACAGCCTTAGCCGACAACTGCATGCTCCACTTCATCACAACCACCATGTGGCTGTGGCGCACTCATATCCATTCTTAAAGACCGTACACACATCACTGTTTGGACCGGCGAGAAAAACAGGCTTAAACTTCGGTTAGGAGAGCAGAGCTGTGCCTCCCTCAGGCTTGGAGCTCCAGTAATGGGTCAGGGAGCCAAGCTCAGCTTCAGGGAGGCTGGCTGAGTTCTGCCCTTATATGGGCAGAGGGCATGGGGGTTGGGTGTGGAGGGGAACCTGCCTATCCACCCACCATGGTTGCCTTGCTTCCTCTGGCCGACCGCCACATGGACTAGCCCTCCTCTGAAGGGCACTCAGCTGCTCACTCCCATTAGCACGGCTGGGCTAAAGGCCGGGGCTGAACTCAGACAAATGAACTGCAGCCCCCACATGTGGATTTGTAGTAAGAGGGAGGGAGAGTATGACGTCCGACGAACACTGTACAGAGGTTAAGGGTCACGGCATCAAAGCGTCATTATCAATTTTAGACGTCGCCTCACTCGTCTGGCTTCTTGTCTACCAAGCGGTGTAGACCTTCAATTAAAGCAAACAGTGGAAAGAGCGAGAGACAGAGCTAAAGGGGTAAGGAGGAAACAGAGGTAAACAACAAGAGCTCTTTAATCAGTCAGCCCAGCCAGTCAGTCAGTGGCACTGAGAGACTGAGGGTTGCTGTGGTATTCAGAGCCAGAGAGGAGTGCCCTGCCCTGCCTGCCCTTACAAACAGTTCATTACCGTGTGGGACTCCAGGCGTAAAAAAATCCTCCTACGTCGACCTCTTCGGCCTGAATAGCACTTCTGTTCTGGTGGTTTCTGCAAGTCAAAAGCACTGAGATACAAAGGAGCCATTTCTAGTGTGTGTGTGTGTGAGAGAGAAGAGAGATTCACTGCAGGCCTTTTTCCTGGGGGTGGAGACTGCTATGGCTACGCTAAGCCCAACATGTAAGCACAGAAATGTTAGGCCTATTTGTCGTAAGATTTCAAATGGGTCGCTTTTATCCTAAGCAACCGCTATTCAGTAGATAACGTAAGAATCAAACCCACTCTGGCGTAACGAGCACTGGCTGAGCAATTAGAACCGTACACTGTATATGATTAGTACAGTATAGTCTGAGGATAATAGCCATGATAGAGTGTTGTCTGAATGAGATATAGCCTAGGCCCGAAGTCAGAGGTCATTACTCCAGCCGGTCCACTTAGGATTCAGTGACACGTGGTTGTGGAGGAGAGGTGTTGAACCTGCCCTTTTGGCTGTGGTCCATATCAGGCTGTCAAACATATCCAAGCCACCCCACCTCGTTACTTCCTCCTCAAACATGGTCCAAATTCCTCACCGTCGCACTGCAGCTGCTGGCCAGCAGGTTGTCGTCGGCAACACAAAGTTACATAGCTTAGAAGTTATAGAACGAAAGACCGCCTATAAGGGAAGAGTGGTTTTCATATACGCCTCTTTGGGCGTCCAACCTCAACTCCACACCGTTTTACTAGGTTTGTTTATCTGAACCATTTTGTCTTTCACTTATTTTCTTTGGTGCGAGGACTTCCTTCACACTACTGTCGAAGCATGCTCGCTCTACTTGATACATTTCTGAATATTGCACTTGACCCGTGGTCTTTTTTTTTTGGCGCATTCGGTTATTACATACTACCCAGAGACGGGTGACTGCACTTCTTTCTCGCCTGAACAATATTCCCAGTACTTTCACAGACTGTTACCATTACAAAAACAGCATAAATCTCCCTCCTGTTCGAGCAGCTGCTGTAATCAATGAGCACGCTGCGGAGCTGAGAACAGACAAGCAGCCACGCAGGGGCCAAGGTTTACAGTCAAGATCAGATACCAGCTAGAGAACTCTGTAAAAGAGCGGTATGAAGGCGTAGCTAGCAAGCTAACTCTCCAGGATTAGGCCTATATCACTGACCAGTCTTTTCAAAATCTTAAGGCGACTAACGACCGAACTGTATGACATTATTTGTCCGAGTGCATGGCTAACCGCCCCTCCTGAATAAACCAGGTTTTAGGGCCACCATTGACCGGTCGTCAACTAAACTATTAGGGACTCATGACTGAACAGTTCCTGTGTAGCCGTGTCATTTTGGGGCAGGTAACATGGGATGAAAGTCAATCACGTTAACGACTAGGGTAAGGAAACTGGTGTTTCCAAAGCATTAGGTGGCTTAAAAAGTACTGTACTAACGGCAAAAAATAAGCTATATGAAATATGCCTATGACAGACTGTTGAGGCATTTTCAACCAGAGATGAACAAATCGATAAAAATATAGGCCTATTTTTACCTACACTATGATTCATGCCTCAACTCTGGTTTCAACATTGCTTGTGTTCCTCTGATGGTCATTAGGCTATAGCCTAAACAAGGCAGAATTGTCTACGATGTCAATGTAGCGGACTAACGAATTAGGTTACAGTGTGTTTGACGTCATTTCAAATGGGCTACCAGTGGGAGAATTGGGCTTACTGTTCGTAAATCTTTCAACATTTATAGGCCCATTTCCTTCTACACAACACACAAAGTGCTTTGAAAAGCTGGTCATGGGTCACGTCAACGCAATTATCCCAGAAACCCACTCCAATTTGCATTCCGCCCCAACAGATCTACAGATGATGCAAATCTCTATTGCACTCCACACTGCCCTTTCACACCTGGACAAAAGGAAAACCTATGTGAGAATGCCATTTATTGACTACAGCTCATTGTTCAACACTATATAGTGCCCTCAAAACTCATCACTAAGCTAAGGACCCTGGGATTAAACACCTCTTTGCAACTGGACCCTGGACTTCCTGGCGGGCCAACCCCAGGTGGTAAGGGTAGGTAACACAGCCGCCACGCGGTCCACTCCTGAACTCCCTGTTCAAGCATGACTGCACGGCCAGGCACGACTCAAACACCATCATTAAGTTTGCCGATGACACAATAGCGGTAGGCTTGATCACCGATAACGACGAGACAGCCTATAGGGAGATGGTCAGAGACTTGACCGGGTGGTGCAAGGATAATAACCTCTTCCGCAATGTGATCAAGACAAAGGAGATGATTGTGGACTACAGGAAAAGGAGGAACGAGCACGCCCCCATTCTCATCGACGGGGCTGTTGTGGAGCAGGTTGAGAGTTTCAAGTTCCTTGGCGCCCACATCACCAACAAACTAACATGTTCCAAGCACACCATGACAGTTGTGAAGAGGGCACAACAAAACCTATTCCCCCTCAGGAGACTGAAAAGATTTGGTATGGGTCCTCAGATCCTCAAAACGGTTCTACAGCTGCACCATCGAGAGCACACCGACGGGGTTTGCATCACTGCCTGGTACGGCAACTGCTTGGCATCTGACCGCAAGGCACTACAGAGGGTAGTGCGTACAGCCAAGAACATCACTGGGGCCATGCTTCCTGCCATTCAGGACCTCTATACCAGGCAGTGTAAGAGGAAGGCCCTAAAAAAAACTGTCAAAGACTCCAGCCACCCTAGACAGACTGTTCTCTCTGCTACCACACGGCAAGCGGTATCAAAACACCAAGTCTAGATCCAAGATGCTTCTAAACAGCTTCTACACTCCAAGCCAAAAGACTCCTGAATTTCTAATTAAATGGCTACCCAGACTTTTCGCATTGCCCCCCCCCCTCTCTCTTTTACACTACTGCTACTCTGTTATCATCTATGTATAGTCACTTTAATAACTACCTACAGTCACTTTAATAACTCTACTTACATGTACATATTACCTTGACTAACCGGTGCCCCCACACATTGACTCTGTACCGGTACCCCCTGTGTATAGCCTCGTTATTGTTATTTTTCTGCTGCTCTTTAATTATTTGTTACTTGTATTTGTACTTTTTTTTGTTTGTATTTTTCTTAAAACTGCATTGTTGGTTAAGGGCTTGTAAGCAAGCATTTCACTGTAAGGTCTACCTACACCTGTTGTATTCGGTGCATGTGACAAATAAAATTTGATTTGACTGTAACCATGCGCTAAGATTTCAACACAAAGCGTTAGTCTCAGACTCTCCGGATATGAATGAGAAAAGTGAAACGTGAGCAGGACGTTTGTTTACTGCCAGAGTGCAGCCATATAACCGGGGCAATTCAGTTCAAACACATATTTCCCCCAGACAGACAGGTTTGGTGAAACAGGAACTCAAACTACCAGATGATAATTTGCAGAGCATTTCAGAGCGGCACAGGGCAGGCACGGCCATATACAAATAACTCCTTTCCTGTCTGGTGAAAAAAAAAACGAAGCGGAAAAATTAAATCCTGGAAGCCCAACATTGAACAGAAACAAAACATCTGAAAAATGGCTACTATGGCAGTGTTTCCGCTGCAATTATTTAGCTGTGGCTCGGTGCCACGAGAAAATCATTGCCTCCATGGCATTTTTTTTCCTGCTGAGGTGCCCTTTGAAGATGCTGGAACAGTCCACATTTGCTTTTCCTCTGCAAACATAACGAGTAACAAATAGGGGGGGAAAAAAACAACAGAAACGCCCCAGTAGAACAGTTGATCTGCGTGTTCTACGTGAGATAAATATTCCCCTCGGGGCACAGAATCGAATACAGCCTGCAAAAATAGGCTATTATTTAGTAGGCTAATCAAACTTTTACCGGCCGCACCGGTTTGTACTTTATATGGCCTGCGTATGGTTTAATGAATGAAAGCCTGAATTCATGTAATAATTAACCAAATAATTTAACACAAAATAGGCTACCGCGTTGTTGACCTTCCAAACGTGTGATTTCACTCACGCAGCACCTGTACGATGGTGTTGTAGCCTATTCCCTGATCATAACCTTTTCAGTTTATTTCTCTGGTTCTCCAAGTTACCCATTTATGCATGAGCTAGGCTCTCCGGGCAATGTAAACTTAGCAATGTTTCGTATTATCACGTGGGGAGAGGGAACATAAACTCTGCATATGGACTAGTTAGCACGTTATAGCACGACACAAATAAGGGAGAGTGCCCAGGTCCTCCCACTCATTGGATGGACCATGCATAGGCTACATGAAAACACTGCTATGGCATGTAGGCTAAGACCATGGACACGTCCATTTTAACACCACCAACACTCATCACTTCATTGCACAGATCAGAGCATTGAACAATATAGCCCAGAGTCATAAAGATCAGATTTATACATGACTAAGATCACTTTACTGGTCATATGATGGTTCTGAGGTAGCCTAAAGGCTGGTTCAGAGATGAAGGGGTTAAGTCAGACAGCCAACCCATCTATGCCTATCCAGAGGCATCCCAATCTTATCATGGCTGAGTCTGAGCAATGAGGCTCAGGTCTGCGCTGCTGCTGTCTGAATCCAGTCCATATGGCCCTTTAGCTGATTCAGCATGCTGCTGCACCCTGATGGGCTATGGTAAACTGCCTGATAATCTGCAGAGGGCATCTGAGAGGAGGAGACCAGGGGGGTCCAGCCTGGTATTATGGAAGTCGAGCTGCAGGCAACAACAGACGGTAGTCGCTAGACTTCATTATAAGAGTGCTATATATAAGCTGGGCCTAATGGTGTATTATTGTGTCCCTGAGATGTTTACGTGAAACAATTCTCCAGGCGTTGAAAGACCTGATCGTCTGACCCTTAGGCGCATGTCTTGAATAAAGCTCAGAGGATTTACTTGGTTAGCTAGGCCAATACCAAAATCAGATATTAGGCAATTGGAGGAAATCCGGCGGGATAATAATGTTATGTCCCAAAATAAGATTGACGCAAAGCTTGATTTAGACTTCAACGAATGACTACCAAAGTAAAAAAGTAGGCCAATTATTGTTGTTGTTTTCAATAACACAACATGATGAAGACTAAACATTCAAAGAAAATAACAATTCTGGCAAAGTTGAGGTTAAAACACAAAAAGCACATTCGTGCAAAATATAAAATCAGACAATGTCTAAGGTATGTGTTTGCTACTGGTGATATGACACCGCAGGAGCAGTGCAAAACCACAATAAACAGCAACCCTCTGACAGGTTGTGAAAGTGGCAAGCACACGCATCCTGTTTTTCAGTCACAGTCAGGTGCACAAAACTGAGCCGAGGACATTTGTGGATTAACTATGATTTTACACTCGCTTCTCTGCCAGCTGGAGAGAAAGTGGAGAATTTGGGGTGGGCATACTATGCTGATATTTTATTTAACTAGGCAAGTCAGTTAAGAACAAATTCTTATTTACAATGACAGCCTACCAGGGAACAGTGGGTTAACTACCTTGGTCAGGGGCAGAACAGATTTTTAGTGTCAGCTCAGGGATTCGATCCAGCAACCTTTCGGTTACTGGCCCAACACTAACCACTAGGCTACCTGCCGCCCATGCTTTGCCAAGAGCTAATACTTAACTTCAAGTTCTTTCGCACTCAGTCCCTATTACATGTTTATATGTTCCAACACGTGACTCAACATGATATCTGGTGTCTATAAATCTCTGACAAAGTCCTCACAAAAACTGTACAATAATTGATTAGTCAAGGTTCAAGGATCCTCAACAGGGAAAAAAAGAACAATATCTTCAATTGCTCCAATTAGGTCACAGTAGGTACAGTATTGGCAGTATGACACTGTGGCAAAAACAAGGGTCAAGACGAGGTTTAACCTACTTACACAGTTCAGTCATTTCCAGGTCAAATTATCCATATTCACAAGACCCATCTGCCGTAACAGTGACAGCGCTGACTGAGGAAATGCTGCAACAAGATACCCGGCGTTCTAACCGAAACTAAACACACCAAGAGGCCCTGCTCCTAACTCAGCGTTGAGAAGTGCAGCTGTCGCTGTACGTCCAACAATCGGCAGCGTTTCACAATGAATCAGGCACAATAATAAATCAGGGAATCCTCTGGTGGTGAAGGAATAGCGCAGGCTGGTTTGGGCACACAGACAGAAACACAAAAATGCCAAGTATTTGGGTGGTCCAGTCAGCTAGCTATGTTCCCATGTCTAACCAATGAAGGTCCATTTTCCTGCCTGCTGCTGACTTGTTTGTGTGCCTATGATGAATCTGTTGGAGCGGCTCGCTCTAATCTGCAATCACTTTCCCAGGAGCTAGCAGCAGAGTCATTAATTGGCAGTTAGTTGGTTGTCAAGTGAGAAACAGCTGTTGCGGTCTGATACTGGCAGCAGCGCCCTGAAGACAAAAATCACTAGACTCCATTGCCGGTTCGGCAGGTTGGCACATAGAGATCCTATTCCCAATTGTATGGGCTGGATGCCCTGAGCTAGGAAGTCATTTACAGTTTTGATTTTGCTTCTAGGCATTCACCTGAATGCCTGAGACACTGGCCTGAGGCTAGTGATGTTGTAGTTATCAGTTAAAATAGCAAGCTAGCTAACGTTAAAGTATGTGAAAAGATACTGTGCAATGCCACCATGGCCATGCTCAACTGGACTACGGAGAGCTGTTGATATTCAACAGATTATCAAGAGGTAGTTTGACCTTTTCAAAACTAGGATGTTGTTACTTTAAAGTCGTGTAACAGTATGAACATGCAAGGCAGCAGCAGTTGGCAGCACACTTTAGCTAGCTAGTTGGCTCACTAGACTACTGTCAAGCTCATGACCAGAAAACTATTTCATTGCCGAAAAGAACTCCGTATTTGGAAGATTTACTACGTTTTTAGAAATAATGATTTAGATACAAACAGGCAATTATTAGCTAATGGATTTAGCTACCTACCTAATTCACCATGTATGCATTCGTATTTTGGCAAACACACGAGTAGGCTAGCTACGTTAGCAATCTCACTTCCTGCGGCGTTTTCTATCCATGTGAACTCGCTTGGCACTAACTGATTCTGCGTCGCTAACGTCGCCTACACATTTCCGAGACTACCGTTTATCTTAATTAGCCAAACAACGGCTCTTAAAAGTTGCTCGCTCAATTACACTTACCAGTGACTTCTTAAAATACTACTTTTGAATGGGAGATCCGATGTCTCTGCACCCCGATAGGCCACTTTCACCCCCTACTTTCAACCTTACAACAACGCTGTTTTTTCCACGGACCCCTCCCTCCAACACCGTTATAAAGCGTGTCTCTAAGCCCCGCCCATACCAAAATGTCATTGGTTAGTATATAGGCGCCGTCCGATATTGACCAATAAAACGGAAATTAGCTTACCTCTTTGGCCAATAGTGACGTCGAAAACGCACTGTGGTTGTGTCTCGCTCTATGGCTGAAAAATAATGAAATGAGACTGGGGATGCAGTAGATATGAATGAATCTTTTCTAATTAGTGTTGAAATCTAGACTTTGAATGTATCCATACGGCCTTGCTGTCTATGTGATGAAGGTACTCCTCACAAAGTGGCAAGATGTTGACCTATGCGAAGTTGCAAACTAAACTATATTTTCAATATTATCTGTTGTGTCCCTAACCCAGTTTTGAAATACAACAAATTGCCATCAGTTGTCATAGACTATTCAGATACCTCAGGGTAAATTGAAATCCACTGTGTAGAGTAGTAAGTTTTCCTTTGTGCAATGCCAGCTCAATCATCAAGGCTTTATACAGATTGATTGATGTGCTCACAGCATTGGCAACATTTCCATGGGGGGACATGTTCCCCCGATATTCAGAACAGGTAAATTCATCCCCCACAATCATTTATTTTAAATCAATAAAAAAAAAGTTGGGGCCCCCCAGATAGCATAAGAACACATCATACGCAATGGCAACACGTGTAGAATAGCAGGACATTTGCTTTAAAACTGTTTTTCTTTCTCTCATCCTCATTGGTAAAATGTGAAGAATAGTATGAGATGAGCTATAAAACAGCAAAATGTGTAGAATTGCAGGAAATTAGCCTTTTAAAGGATCTTTTCTGTGTAACAATTAAGTATCTTACTGTGATTGTTTTCAATTAAAATGGTAAAAAATAAACAAAAAATTGCTTCTAGGCAAAGAGCAATTTCTCAAGCTAGAATTTTTGCCAGGGACTGTCTGGGAGTGATCCGAGTGGGAGGGGAAAACTGAAAATTAGCTGTTATTGGCAGCGAGGTTTGCAACTCTCTTTCTTATTGGTCTAATAACTCATTTTCCGCCTAGTGATGTCACCAAGGCAGTCCAAAACTCCATCCCACCAAAACAGGCTGAAATTTCACGCTGTCTTTTCAAACAGCTCTTACATTAAAAGGGTATTATCATAATTTCCACAGTTTCAGAGTATTATTCCAACCTCATAGTGTGGAAATATATAAAAACACAGGAAAATCGTGTTTTTAACTGCACTGTACTTTTAAAACGGGAACATTCTCTCTCAGCCTCATGACATAATGTGTAGAATAGCATTATAAAACTGAACATTTCTCTCTGCCCCATGGCAACATGTGTTGAAATAGATGTTAGCAGGGGTGGGTGGGTTGTGGGGCTCCCTGGATGTAGGTGTTCCCCAGAGCACAGCAGGGACAAGATAACAGGAAGAGGACTTTTAATGCCACATGGTACAAAGACTATTCATGGATAGAGTATTCACGTGTATGTATGTTTGCCACCTTTAGAGCCCAGCCTTGAACCAGTTACATCAACCCTAAACCTTCAGTACCAGCACGTTAAATATTACTCCTGGACTCTCCTCTGACTCTCTTTCTCTCTCTCTCTGTCCAACAAGCATTCAGCCAGTCCTTAGTTCAACTCATACCACATTCAACCCTGAGGTGTCCCAGTGCCAGAGAAAGTACTTCTTTAATATTAAAGGGATAGTTCACCCAAATTACAACATTGGCTTCCTTACCCTATAAGCAGACTATGGACATGGTATGCCAGCAATCAAGGCTCCTTAACAGCTGCTACCTTCAAGCCATAAGACAGCTGAACAGTTAATCAAATGGCTACCTGGACTATTTACATTGACCCCCTTATTTTATTAGAATTTTATTCATTGACTCTCTTGCACAGGCTCGATGTATACTCACTACACACTCACACATACCACACTGACACTCCAACACACACACACACACGGACACACAAAACTCACAGACGCACGCACGCACGCACGCACGCACGCACGCACACACACACACACACACACACACACACACACACACACACACACACACACACACACACAGGGGCTCATAAGTAATCATTTCACGGTTAGGTATACACCTGTTTTTTTTTATTCAGCTTGTGGGGGGCTGCCAGGAACTGTGGGCCCCATGAAAAGATATCACATTGGGTCCCACCGCCACAGGCCACACCAACCCTGCACAATTGCTGTAACCACACACCTCCAGAACCCCAATGAATCCATTCAAAACGTTCAATAACTCTACCTTTAAAGGCTTACAATGCACTTGTAGTCCAATATTTACTGTCCGATATTTACTGACAGTGAGCTGTGAAAATATAACACTGTGCAGACATGCATGCAACATTCTGCATACAGTGGAATTCACTACAAATTGAATGGCAATCCAGCCATTACTTTGCGATATATCTTTTTCTCAGTCTGTTCTCAGTCTTGTTCTCAGCCTGTGGGCATTATGTGTGTAGTGATCCAATATCCATAGCCATGCCATTAAACAGTTATCACTGGCCCTTGCTCAGCCTTACTCACCGAGCCTTCTTGCTAGCAAAGTCACTGATCAAGTCCAGCTTTCTAGCTAACTGACTTTCAATGGACAGCATGGCAAGACTGCAAAGCCTGTTCTGGGACATAGTGGACATCAAATAGTTTTTTAATCAGTTTTAGCTTACTGAAAGCTATCTTGCCACCAGCAACAGTCACAGGCAGTGTGCAAAATATACATAAAGCAATGTAAACTTCTACAAAAATGCTTTGCAGCTGCATCTTACAAATTGCATTCAGGAAACCAAGAGGGGACAAGTTAGAGGGGACAGGGGACAGTGGCAGCATATAGAATGTTCAGGTGTCTCACTTTCTTTTGAAACCCAGGCACACAGAAGGGACTTTATCCTCATTAATCTGCCCAACTTTCAGGACAGCAGAAAATTCTTCAACAATTTTTTCAGTGGTGTCAAACCCGGTGTCCAAGTCACTTAAGATGTTGTCCATAGCAGTAAAAAAAACACTGTGTTCCGAAACACCGTTGCTGCACTGTCCTGAGCTGTCTCCTCTTGAGAGGTTTCATCATGGAATCTCTTCCCTTTCCCCTGGCGGCTGTGTTCCTTGCTAAATTGAGATGCAACATCCATTTGAGAAGCAATCAGTGTTGTCTCAGACAGGAGAGACTCCCATCCATCTCTAAGAGCCTGCATCTCTTCCTTTAAGGCTCTGATATTGGCTGCCTCTGTGTCAAGTGAGATTTTTCATGACTGGAAAATCACATTCCTGTTCTCAGTGCATTTCAGTAGCTGAAAATATGCCAACTGACATGTCATTCAACACAATGCTGCTCACCTCCTTCTTCAGTTGGAACTAGGGCTGGTTCAGGGGTATGGGGATGGGGAGACAGGGCTGGTTCAGGGGTATGGGGATGGGGAGACAGGGACGGGGGTATGGGGATGGGGAGACAAGGCTGGTTCAGGGGTATGGGGATGGGGAGACAAGGCTGGTTCAGGGGTATGGGGATGGGGATGGGGAGACAGGGCTGGTTCAGGGGTTGGTTCAGGGGTATGGGGATGGGGAGACAGGGCTGGTTCAGGGGGATGGGGATGGGGAGACAGGGCTGGTTCAGGGGTATGGGGATGGGAAGACAGGGCTGGTTCAGGGGATGGGGATGGGGAGACAGGGCTGGTTCAGGGGTATGGGGATGGGGAGACAGGGCTGGTTCAGGGGTATGGGGATGGGGATGGGGAGACAGGGCTGGTTCAGGGCTATGGGGATGGGGATGGGGAGACAGGGCTGCTGAGCCTGAAGCTGCATCTGTTGAGCCTGGCACCAGGCAGGAGCAGGGACAACTGATTTATTATGAATAGCTTGCTAAAAGTTTGCCTGCATTGATTAAATGTCGGCTGAAAGAGGAGCGAAATGTAAACACTCAGAATTTTCCCTGAGCCTTCTTATATTTATACATATATATATATTTTTACACATATTTAACTATTTTTTGGGGGAGGCACAAAACTACCTTCTACTTGCATTAATTTAAAAAAAACTGGTACCGGTTACCTTCAGACGAGGCCCAGATGCACCGGTGCCTCAATCGACTCTAGGGGGTTATAGTCCCAAGTTCAGTGACAGCGCTGTTTGTTAGACTGAATATAATGACTCATATATATATATATACTGTATATATATATATATATATATATATGTATATATATATATATTGTAAGGTATTCTTCCACTTGTGCTGTTTTCAAAATACGCCTCAAGAGAGGCCATGGCAAACTGTAGAATTGCAGGAACTTTTTTACATGTAAATATGATTTATTTTTTGGAACTCAGTCTCAACTTACTTTTCTGAGTTAGAATGGTAGAATAGACAAGGTGCAAGTTGAAATTTTGTTGTTTATATAGCTGGCTAGATTAATTTACCAATCTAAAAATGGTTAGATTCATTGACTGACATAACAAGAGAAAAAAATGTGTCTTGTTATGAAAGTCAATGACAGTCACTCAATTAGCCATGTCAGCTAACAATCTTTAGATCGGTAAGTTAGTCTAGCCAGCTTTCTTAAGTAATCATGGCCGAATAGTTGTCGGGCATGTGCCCAGGGGCACTGACCTCCAGGGTGCATCAAAGCTGGGACCGAGAGATTGAAAAACAGCTTCTATCTCAAGGCCATAAGACTGCTAAACAGCAATCACTAACTCAGAGAGGCTGCTGCCTACATTGAGACCCAAACACTGGACACTTTTAAAAAATGGATCACCAGTCACTTTAAACAAAGCCACTTTAAATAATGCCACTTTAATATTGTTTACATATCTTAAATTACTCATATCACATTTATATACTGTATTTTATACCATCTACTGCACCTTGCCTATGCCACTGGGCCGTCGCTCATCCATATACTTATGTATATATTCTCATTCACCCCTTTAGATTTGTGTGCATTGGGTACTTGTTGAGGAATTGTTAGATTACTTGTTAGATATTACTGCACTGTCGGAACTAGAAGCACAAGCATTTCGCTACACTCGCATTAACATTGCTAACCATGTGAATGTGACCAATACAATTTTATTTGATTGATTTTGTTAGTCACTCTCACTCAAAAATCATTAACATGGCATAAGTCATGGCAAAATGTGTAGAATTGTAGGAAATTTGTTTTAAAACGGAAACAATTTCTTTCCACCCCATGCCAAAATAGTAACAATTGCAGGAAATTAGCTTTAAAACTGCACATTTCTTCTCTTTCTGCCAAATGGCAAAAAGAGTAGAATTGCATGAAATTTGTAAAAAAATGTAAATCAACATTTTCTCTCTGCCCCATGGCTAAATGTGTAGAACTGCAGAAAACTTGTTTTAAAACTGCAGCATTTTCTCTCTGCCCCATGAGAAAATGTGTAGAATTACAAGAAATGTTCTTGAAAATGAAAATGTTTCTCCACCGTCAAGAGGGCGGCTACTAAACTGTTTTGCCCAGGCGGTAGAGTGTGAGAGGGCAACCAAATCTTGCCTAAGGCTAGATCTCATATCATACTCTACCAGGGGTGCAACTTTCACTGGTGACGGGGGGACATGTCCCCCCACATTCTGAAATTGCATTTTTGGCCCCGCTAGTTTTATCATTGGAATGTGATACAAAACGAGGCAACGGTGTGCTTTAGGACCATGCGGACGCCTGCGAGCGGTCGGGTATGCTGTTTGTAGTGTTTTCCGACTGGATAAAAATAAAGTTACCCCTGCTTCTAAAACCAAAGTTGTGCCCCTGTACTCTGCTATTTGTCTTGCCATCCCTGGCACATCTCGTGTCACCTGTGCATAGATGCATACCCACACCGCAGATAGAGCAGTGAGACAGGTATTTCACCAGATGTATAAATGACTAGCATCCTCTTGGCGTTTCCACTCACTACCAAATATGGAGAGGAAGCCCAGTTCAGGCAGTGGGAGAAGATAGAACGAGATGGATTTTGGCTGACATTCTGCTAATTTTCTCATTGATGAAGCCTTTGATCTCAATACATTTTTCTGTTCCTTTTTACTATAAACAGTTGTCTAAGTTTTCTAGATTTGAGCCTTTTCTAAATTTGAACAGAGTTAGGCGAACAGAGTTATTGCACATGCACTCTTCACGGAGTAGGCGTTCCCTCACGGAAATATGCAAATATATGCTAAAATGCGCCAATAGGATCTCGCTAGCTTGTGCTTGGCTCAGCCCACCTCCTTGCTTGTTCTTCCCACTATGACTAATTTGTTCCCGTTTTAAAAGACAGGCTCTGGTCTATCTTGGTCTAGTTATACAAACCTTTGTTCACTCTGTGTATGACTGCAAGTGTATTACAAGTGACACCTTGTGGTGACTGTGGATTATGCACCCACAGTGGATCAGACATTGGCCAGTTGGGGAGAAATTCCACCAGAGGGCAGTCATTCACTACATACTGACCCCAGGGAGGATACTATGAGGCACAGCATACTCTGTCTATGCTCATGTTATCCATAATCATCAGTATACTTACAGTATCATAGTATACTTACCATCATCTACTTTGATTATGTCAATAATCATTTGGAATTTGTTGTCCAATGTCTCATGATAATAACCACACATTATGAGGAAGTTCAAATCTACTTTTCCATTTCAAGTGAAAGCCACTTGGGGTTCTTCCTCTGGGGTGCTTCCTCTGAGGTGCTTCCTCTGGGGTGCTTCCTCTGGGGTGCTTCCTCTGAGGTGCTTCCTCTGGGGTGCTTCCTCTGAGGTGCTTCCTCTGGGGTTCTTCCTCTGGGGTGCTTCCTCTGGGGTGCTTCCTCTGTGGTGCTTCCTCTGGGGTGCTTCCTCTGAGGTGCTTCCTCTGGGGTGCTTCCTCTGGGGTGCTTCCTCTGGGGTGCTTCCTCTGGGGTGCTTCCTCTGGGGTGCTTAGCAGTTAGCACAGTATCATAACACATCATTGAGAGCTTCAACAATAGTGCATCAAGAAAGTCTCAAAGCAGCAGACCTTGTCATAAAGACTTGACGTTTAGATGTTTTGGACTCTTAGGAAGAAGTGGAGCCAGGTGTCCTGGAAAACCTTGCAGAACAGAACAGTCATTCAAATGGTCCAATGTTTTTCACTTTGAACATGGGAGCATTTCCCCCCGTATCCCTTTCATCATAGTTTCATGCTGTACTGAAGTAATGTTAAACAATGTTGACATTTCCATTCGTGGGTCAGAATATACATCCCATGTATTGAACTGAGTAATATAAATGTATGCAATGATCTAAATGTCAACTGCGGCATTAGATGAAAAAAAACTTGTGTTGAAAGCTGAATTCACAGCCCAGGTGTCTCGCCTCTCAGCATCTTGGCAGACGACGGCGCCGTCAGAGGGAGGACACATGGCACATTGAGAAATGAGGGAAAGAGTCCCAAAATAAAGCCTATTCATTGGGCCCAGATGGATCTACTGGGTCATCCGTTTGGGTAAGTCGCTGCTGTAATTCAACCAAAGTGACAAGCAGGCAGACAGTCTCACACCGATGGGTAGGATGATGTAACAGCATAGGCCTACTATATGTTTGCTGCTCTATGCAAATAGCATTTCCTGAAATATTGTGTGAACCCATCCACTCAGAAACACCAGGCTTTACCCACTGGGCACAGCTGTCATTCCGGCGTCTCGTTTTGATTTGAATTTGGTTGAGTTGTCAACTAACGTGAATTCAATGTGAAATCAACAAAACATTTCACCGTGTAATTGGATTTAGGTTCAAAGTTAGGTGAAAAATGGACAAAATTCCCTTTACGTTGATGACTTTTTGCAAATCCAATTAGTTTTCCATTGTGGTTCAACATCATCACATTGCAATTTGTCTGTTGAAATGACGTGGAAACAACGTTGACTGAACCAATTTTGCCCAGTGGGTAGCTTGTCTTATACACACGCACACACACACACGCATGCACAGGCACACACACGGCACACTCTTGTCAAACTAATTGGCTTCTGTTTCTGCATCGTGGACGCTCCCCTAAAAGCAGCCATGCTCTGCTCTCCTTGACAGAAAACAGGGGTGCTCCGATCTGCCAAGAATTTGAGACTCGAACGCACATTAGGTCTTCCTGGGCATCTGATCTCACCAACATTGTCATAGCCTCTGCTACTTCATTACCCAGACTCTCCTGGTAAAGAACAACGCTCAGATTGGCTGCAGTGCTGCTGGATTCTACTTCCTGTTTGTTCCCTTAATGCTTCCTCTCACCTCACACGTAGAAATGGGAAGCCAGGGGTGTGTATGCATGAGTGTGTGTGGCTGTAAAGGATTCCTCGGTTATTGATGACAACACAATCTCCTTTTGTGTTCCGATCAATGGCTGGGCACACAGTGGAATTATTGGCATGGTGCTCTGTCAGAGACTGGCATGGTGCTCTGTTAGAGATGAGAATAGCTGCAGCCATGGGACTGTCTGACATATCTGTGGTGAAGGAATAGTGTAAGGAGATAGAGGGAGAGAGAAATAGAGGGGGAGAGAGAAAGGGACGAGAGAGAGACATAGTGTAGGGATGGAGGTTGAAATGGCTCATTTTCACTACCCTGAATATAATCTGACTGCACCCTTAATCCTCTGGTAATCTCTAATCAGATTGGTGTCAAACATTACAGAAAACACCATTGACTTTAATAAGATATAGATAGGCTTGGTATATTTGTTTAATATGGTGAAGCTTTTCAATCCTATGTTGGAAATGAATCCCTAGAAAAATAAATCTCTGATGGCTATACACTGAGTTATATAAAACATTAACAACACCTGCTCTTACCTTGACATAGACTGACCAGGTGAATCCAGGAGAAAGCTATGATCCCTTATTGATGTCACTTGTTAAATCCACTTCAATCCAGGTAGATGAAGGGGAGGAGACAGGTTAAAGAATGATTTTTAAGCCTTGAGACAATTGAGACATGGATTGTGTTTGTGTGCCATTCAAAAGGTGAATGGGCAAGACAGAAGATTGAAGTGCCTTTGTGCGATGTATGGTAGTAGGTGCCAGGCGCACCGGTTTGTGTCAAGAAATGCAACGCTGCTGGGTTTTTCACACTCAATAGTTTCCCGTGTGTATCAATGGTCCACCACCCCAAAGGACATCCAGCCAACTTCAAATCAAATCAAATCAAATTTTATTTGTCACATACACATGGTTAGCAGATGTTAATGCGAGTGTAGCGAAATGCTTGTGCTTCTAGTTCCGACAATGCAGTAATAACCAACAAGTAATCTAACTAACAATTCCAAAACTACTGTCTTATACACAGTGTAAGGGGATAAAGAATATGTACATAAGGATATATGAATGAGTGATGGTACAGAGCAGCATAGGCAAGATACAGTAGATGGTATCGAGTACAGTATATACACATGAGATGAGTATGTAAACAAAGTGGCATAGTTAAAGTGGCTAGTGATACATGTATTACATAAGGATGCAGTCGATGATATAGAGTACAGTATATACGTATGCATATGAGATGAATAATGTAGGGTAAGTAACATTATATAAGGTAGCATTGTTTAAAGTGGCTAGTGATATATTTACATCATTTCCCATCAATTCCCATTATTAAAGTGGCTGGAGTTGAGTCAGTGTCAGTGTCAGTGTGTTGGCAGCAGCCACTCAATGTTAGTGGTGGCTGTTTAACAGTCTGATGGCCTTGAGATAGAAGCTGTTTTTCAGTCTCTCGGTCACAGCTTTGATGCACCTGTACTGACCTCGCCTTCTGGATGATAGCGGGGTGAACAGGCAGTGGCTCGGGTGGTTGATGTCCTTGATGATCTTTATGGCCTTCCTGTAACATCGGGTGGTGTAGGTGTCCTGGAGGGCAGGTAGTTTGCCCCCGGTGATGCGTTGTGCAGACCTCACTACCCTCTGGAGAGCCTTACGGTTGTGGGCGGAGCAGTTGCTGTACCAGGCGGTGATACAGCCCGCCAGGATGCTCTCGATTGTGCATCTGTAGAAGTTTGTGAGTGCTTTTGGTGACAAGCCGAATTTCTTCAGCCTCCTGAGGTTGAAGAGGCGCTGCTGCGCCTTCTTCACGATGCTGTCTGTGTGAGTGGACCAATTCAGTTTGTCTGTGATGTGTATGCCGAGGAACTTAAAACTTTCTACCCTCTCCACTACTGTTCCATCGATGTGGATAGGGGGTGTTCCCTCTGCTGTTTCCTGAAGTCCACAATCATCTCCTTAGTTTTGTTGACGTTGAGTGTGAGGTTATTTTCCTGACACCACACTCCGAGGGCCCTCACCTCCTCCCTGTAGGCCGTCTCGTCGTTGTTGGTAATCAAGCCTACCACTGTTGTGTCGTCCGCAAACTTGATGATTGAGTTGGAGGCGTGCGTGGCTACGCAGTCGTGGGTGAACAGGGAGTACAGGAGAGGGCTCAGAACGCACCCTTGTGGGGCCCCATGTTGAGGATCAGCGGGGTGGAGATGTTGTTGCCTACCCTCACCACCTGGGGGCGGCCCATCAGGAAGTCCAGTTCCCAGATGCACAGGGCGGGGTCGAGACCCAGGGTCTCGAGCTTGATGACGAGCTTGGAGGGTACTATGGTGTTGAATGCCGAGCTGTAGTCGATGAACAGCATTCTCACATAGGTATTCCTCTTGTCCAGATGGGTTAGGGCAGTGTGCAGTGTGGTTGAGATTGCATCGTCTGTGGACCTATTTGGGCGGTAAGCAAATTGGAGTGGGTCTAGGGTGTCAGGTAGGGTGGAGGTGATATGGTCCTTGACTAGTCTCTCAAAGCACTTCATGATGACGGAAGTGAGTGCTACGGGGCGGTAGTCGTTTAGCTCAGCTACCTTAGCTTTCTTGGGAACAGGAACAATGGTGGCCCTCTTGAAGCATGTGGGAACAGCAGACTGGTATAGGGATTGATTGAATATGTCCGTAAACACACCGGCCAGCTGGTCTGCGCATGCTCTGAGGGCGCGGCTGGGGATGCCGTCTGGGCCTGCAGCCTTGCGAGGGTTAACACATTTAAATGTCTTACTCATCTCGGCTGCAGTGAAGGAGAGTCCGTATGTTTTCATTGCAGGCCGTGTCAGTGGCACTGTATTGACCTCAAAGCGGGCAAAAAAGTTATTTAGTCTGCCTGGGAGCAAGACATCCTGGTCCGTGACTGGGCTGGATTTCTTCTTGTAGTCCGTGATTGACTGTAGACCCTGCCACATGCCTCTTGTGTCTGAGCCGTTGAATTGAGATTCTACTCTGTCTCTGTACTGACGCTTAGCTTGTTTGATAGCCTTGTGGAGGGAATAGCTGCACTGTTTGTGTTCGGTCATGTTACCAGTCACCTTGCCCTGATTAAAAGCAGTGGTTCGCGCTTTCAGTTTCACGCGAATGCTGCCATCAATCCACGGTTTCTGGTTCGGGAATGTTTTAATCGTTCCTATGGGAACGACATCTTCAACGCACGTTCTAATGAACTCGCACACCGAATCAGCGTATTCGTCAATATTGTTATCTGACGCAATACAAAACATCTCCCAGTCCACGTGATGGAAGCAGTCTTGGAGTGTGGAGTCAGCTTGGTCGGACCAGCGTTGGATAGACCTCAGTGTGGGAGCCTCTTGTTTTAGTTTCTGTCTGTAGGCAGGGATCAACAAAATGGAGTCGTGGTCAGCTTTTCCGAAAGGAGGGCGGGGCAGGGCCTTATATGCATCGCGGAAGTTAGAGTAACAATGATCCAAGGTTGACACAACTGTGGGAAGCATTGGAGTCAACATGGACCAGCATCCCTGGAATGCTGGTCCATGTTGGAACACTTTTGACACCTTTTAAAGTCCATGCCCCGATGAATTGAGGCTGGTCTGAGGGGGGGGGCAGCAACTCAATTTTAGGAAGGTGTTCTTAATTTTGTATACACTAGGTGTATATTTAAACAATAAGGCACGAGGGGGTGGGGTATATGGCCAATATACCACTGCTAAGGGCTGTTCTTATGCACGACGCAACACGGAGCACCTGGATACAGCCCTTAGCCCTGGTATATTTTATTTATATTTTTATTTAACCTTTATTTAACTAGGCAAGTCAGTTAAGAACAAATTCTTATTTATAATGATGACCTACCAAAAGGCCTCCTGTGGGGACGGGGGTGAGATAAAAAAACTAAAATCTGTATAAATACAGGACAAAACACACATCACGGCAAAAGAGACAACACAATACTACATAAAGAGATACCTAAGACAACAACATAGCAAGGCAGCAACACATGATGACACAGCATGGTAGCAACACAACATGGTAGTATCATAAAACACTGTACAAACATTATTGGGCAAAGACAACAGCAGAAAGGGCAAGAAGGTAGAAACAACAATACATCACGCAAATCAGCCACAACTGTCAGTAAGAGTGTCCATGATTGAGTCTTTGAATGAAGAGATTGAGATAAAACCGTCCCGTTTGAGTGTTTGTCGCAGCTCGCTCCAGTTGTTAGCTGCAGCGAACTGAAAAGAGGCGCAACCCAGTGATGTGTGTGCTTTGGGGACCTTTAACAGAATGTGACTGGCAGAACGGGTGTTGTATCTGGACGATGAGGGCTGCAGTAGATAGCTCAGATAGGGAGGAGTGAGGCATAAAAGGGTTGTATATATAATCATCAACCAGTGTGTCTTGCGACGGGTATACAGAGATGACCAGTTTACAGAGGAGTATAGAGTGCAGTGATATGTATAATGAGCATTGGTGGCAAATCTGATGGAGGAATGGTAAAGAACATACAGCCGCTCGAGAGCACCCTTACCTGCCGATCTATAAACTATGTCTCCGTAATCTAGGTCCTAATCTAGGTTTACCTCCACTGTATTCACATCCTACCATACCTTTGTCTGTATATTATACCTTGATGCTATTTTATTGCCCCCAGAAACCTCCTTTTACTCTCTGTTCCAGACATTCTAGACGACCAATTCTTATTGGTTTTAGCCGTACCCTTATTCTACACCTCCTCTGTTCCTCTGGCGATGTAGAGGTGAATCCAGGATCCGCAGTGCCTAGCTCCACTCCTATTCCCCAGGCGCTCTCTTTTGACGACTTCTGTAACCGTAATAACCTTGGTTTCATGCATGTTAACATTAGAAGCCTCCTCCCTAATTTTGTTCTATTCACTGCTTTAGCACACTCTGCCAACCTGGATGTTCTAGCTGTGTCTGAATCCTGGCTTAGGAAGACCACCAACAATTCTGAAATTTTAATCCCAAACTACAACATTTTCAGACAAGATAGAACTGCCAAAGGGGGCGGTGTTGCAATCTACTGCAAAGATAGCCTGCAGAGTTCTGTCCTACTATCCAGGTCTGTACCCAAACAATTTGAACTTCTACTTTTAAAAATCCACCTCTCTAAAAACAAGTCTCACCGTTGCCGCCTGCTATAGACCACCCTCTGCCCCCAGCTGTGCTCTGGACACCATATGTGAACTGATTGCCCCCCATCTATCTTCAGAGCTCGTGCTGCTAGGCGACCTAAACTGGAACATGCTTAACACCCCAGCCATCCTACAATCTAAACTTGATGCCCTCAATCTCACACAAATTATCAATGAACCTACCAGGTACCTCCCCAAAGCCTTAAACACGGGCACCCTCATAGATCTAACCACGGGCACCCTCCTAACCAACTTGCCCTCTAAATACACCGCTGCTGTCTTCAACCAAGATCTCAGCGATCATTGCCTCATTGCCTGCATCCGTAATGGGTCAGCGGTCAAACGACCTCCACTCATCACTGTCAAACGCTCCCTGAAACACTTCAGCGAGCAGGCCTTTCTAATCGACCTGGCCGGGGTATCCTGGAAGGATATTGATCTCATCCCGCCAGTAAAGGATGCCTGGATATTTTTTTTAAATGCCTTCCTAACCATCTTAAATAAACGTGCCCCATTCAAGAAATTTAGAACCAGGAACAGATATAGCCCTTGGTTCTCCCCAGACCTGACTGCCCTTAACCAACACAAAAACATCCTATGGCGTTCTGCATTAGCATCGAACAGCCCCCGTGATATGCAGCTGTTCAGGGAAGCTAGAAACCATTATACACAGGCAGTTAGAAAAGCCAAGGCTAGCTTTTTCAAGCAGAAATTTGCTTCCTGCAACACTAACTCAAAAAAGTGCTGGGACACTGTAAAGTCCATGGAGAATAAGAACACCTCCTCCCAGCTGTCCACTGCACTGAAGATAGGAAACACTGTCACCACTGATAAATCCACCATAATTGAGAATTTCAATAAGCATTTTTCTACGGCTGGCCATGCTTTCCACCTGGCTACTCCTACCCCGGTCAACAGCACTGCACCCCCCACAGCAACTCGCCCAAGCCTTCCCCATTTCTTCTTCTCCCAAATCCGTTCAGCTGATGTTCTGAAAGAGCTGCAAAATCTGGACCCCTACAAATCACCCGGGCTAGACAATCTGGACCCTTTCTTTCTAAAATTATCTGCCGAAATTGTTGCCACCCCTATTACTAGCCTGTTCAACCTCTCTTTCGTGTCGTCTGAGATTCCCAAAGATTGGAAAGCAGCTGCGGTCATCCCCCTCTTCAAAGGGGGGGACACTCTTGACCCAAACTGCTACAGACCTATATCTATCCTACCATGCCTTTCTAAGGTCTTCGAAAGCCAAGTCAACAAACAGATTACCGACCATTTTGAATCTCACCATACCTTCTCTGCTATGCAATCTGGTTTCAGAGCTGGTCATGGGTGCACCTCAGCCACGCTCAACGTCCTAAACGATATCTTAACCGCCATCGATAAGAAACATTACTGTGCAGCCGTATTCATTGATCTGGCCAAGGCTTTCGACTCTGTCAATCACCACATCCTCATCGGTAGACTCGACAGCCTTGGTTTCTCAAATGATTGCCTCGCCTGGTTCACCAACTACTTCTCTGATAGAGTTCAGTGTGTCAAATCGGAGGGTCTGCTGTCCGGACCTCTGGCAGTCTCTATGGGCGTGCCACAGGGTTCAATTCTTGGACCGACTCTCTTCTCTGTATACATCAATAAGGTCGCTCTTGCTGCTGGTGAGTCTCTGATCCACCTCTACGCAGACGACACCATTCTGTATACTTCTGGCCCTTCTTTGGACACTGTGTTAACAACCCTCCAGGCAAGCTTCAATGCCATACAACTCTCCTTCCGTGGCCTCCAATTGCTCTTAAATACAAGTAAAACTAAATGCATGCTCTTCAACCGATCGCTACCTGCACCTATCCGCCTGTCCAACATCACTACTCTGGACGGCTCTGACTTAGAATACGTGGACAAATACAAATACTTAGGTGTCTGGTTAGACTGTAAACTCTCCTTCCAGACCCATATCAAACATCTCCAATCCAAAGTTACATTTAGAATTGGCTTCCTATTTCGCAACAAAGCATCCTTCACTCATGCTGCCAAACATACCCTTGTAAAACTGACCATCCTACCAATCCTCGACTTTGGCGATGTCATTTACAAAATAGCCTCCAATACCCTACTCAACAAATTGGATGCAGTCTATCACAGTGCAATCCGTTTTGTCACCAAAGCCCCATATACTACCCACCATTGCGACCTGTACGCTCTCGTTGGCTGGCCCTCGCTTCATACTCATCGCCAAACCCACTGGCTCCATGTCATCTACAAGACCCTGCTAGGTAAAGTCCCCCCTTATCTCAGCTCGCTGGTCACCATAGCATCTCCCACCTGTAGCACACGCTCCAGCAGGTATATCTCTCTAGTCACCCCCAAAACCAATTATTTCTTTGGCCGCCTCTCCTTCCAGTTCTCTGCTGCCAATGACTGGAACGAACTACAAAAATCTCTGAAACTGGAAACACTTATCTCCCTCACTAGCTTTAAGCACCAACTGTCAGAGCAGCTCACAGATTACTGCACCTGTACATAGCCCACCTATAATTTCGCCCAAACAACTACCTCTTTCCCAACTGTATTTAATTAATTTATTTATTTTGCTCCTTTGCACCCCATTATTTTTATTTATACTTTGCACATTCTTCCATTGCAAATCTACCATTCCAGTGTTTTACATGCTATATTGTATTTACTTTGCCACCATGGCCTTTTTTTGCCTTTACCTCCCTTATCTCACCTCATTTGCTCACATCGTATATAGACTTGTTTATACTGTATTATTGACTGTATGTTTGTTTTACTCCATGTGTAACTCTGTGTCGTTGTATGTGTCGAACTGCTTTGCTTTATCTTGGCCAGGTCGCAATTGTAAATAAGAACTTGTTCTCAACTTGCCTACCTGGTTAAATAAAGGTGAAATAAAAAAATAAAAAAATAAAAAATCTAGCATGGGTATGATGGTCATCGGAATCAGGGTTATCAAATCAAATCACATTTTATTTTTCACATACACAGGGTTAGCAGATGTTAATGCGAGTGTAGTGAAATGTTTGTGCTCCTAGTTCCGACCATGCAGTAATATCTAACAAGTAATCTAACCTATCAATTACACAACAACTACCTTATACACACAAGTGTAAAGGAATGAATAAGAATATGTACATAAAAATATACTGTATGAATGAGTGATGGCCGAACAGCATTGGCAAGATGCAGTAGATGGTATAGAGTACAGCATATACATATGAGATGAGTAATGTAGGGTATGTAAACATTATATAAAGTGGCATTGTTTAAAGTGGCTAGTGATACATTTATTACATACATTTTTCCATTATTAAAGTGGCTAGAGTTGAGTAAGTATGTTGGCAGCAGCCACTCAATGTTAGTGATGGCTGTTTAACAGTCTGATGGCCTTGAGATAGAAGCTGTTTTTCAGTCTCTCGGTCCCCGCTTTGATGCACCTGTACTGACCTCGCCTTCTGGATGATAGCGGGGTGAACAGGCAGTGGCTCGGGTGGTTGTTGTCCTTGATGATCTTTATGGCCTTCCTGCGACATCGGGTGGTGTAGGTGTCCTAGAGGGCAGGTTGTTTGCCCCCATGTGATGTGTTGTCCAGACCTCACTACACTCTGGAGAGCCTTATGGTTGTGGGCGTTGCAGGTGCCGTATCAGGTGGTGATACAGCCCGACAGGATGCTCACGATTGTGCATCTGTAAAAGTTTATGAGTGTTTTTGGTGACAAGCCAAATTTGTGTACGCCGAGGAACTTGAACTTTCCACCCTCTCCACTACTGTCCTGTTGATGTGGATAGGGGGCTGCTCCCTTTGCTGCTTCCTGAAGTCCACAATCATCTCCTTTGTTTTGTTGACATTGAGCATGAGGTTATTTTCCTGACACCTTCACCGGTAGGCCGTCTCGTCGTTGTTGGTAATCAAGCCTACCACTGTAGTGTCATCTGCAAACTTGATGATTGAGTTGGAGGCGTGCATGGCCACGCAGTCGTGGGTGAACAGGGAGTACAGGAAAGGGCTGAGAACGCATCCGTGTGGTCTCCCAGTATTGAGGATCAGCGGGGTGGAGATGTTGTTACCTACCCTAACCACCTGGGGGCGGCCCGTCAGGAAGTCCAGGGCCCAGTTGCACAGGGCGTGGTCGAGACCCAGGGTCTCGAGCTTGATGACGAGTTTGGAGGGTACTATGATGTTAAATGCTGAGCTGTAGTCGATGAACAGCATTCGTACATAGGTATTCCTCTTGTCCAGATGGGTTAGGGCTGTGTGCAGTGTGAGTGCGATTGCGTCGTCTGGGGACCTATTGGGGCGGTAAGCAAATTGGAGTGGGTGTCAGGTAGGGTGGAGGGGATATGGTCCTTGACTAGTCTCTCAAAGCACTTTATGATGACGGAAGTGAGTGCTACGGGGCGGTAGTCATTTAGCTCAGTTACCTTAGCTTTCTTGGGAACAGGAACAATGGTGGCCCTCTTGAAGCATGTGGGCACAGCAGACTGGGATAAGGATTGATTGAATATGTCCGTAAACACACCAGCCAGCTGGTCTGCGCATGCTCTGAGGACGCGGCTGGGGTTGCCTTCTGGGCCTGCAGCCTTGCGAGAGTTAACACGTTTAAATGTTTTACTCAAGTTGGCTGCAGTGAAGGAGAGCCCGCAGGTTTTGGTAGCGGGCAGTGTCAGTGGCACTCAGTGGTATTGTCCTCAAAGCGAGCAAAGAAGTTGTTTAGTCTGTCTGGGAGCAAGACATTGTGGTCCGCGACGGGGCTGGTTTTTCTCTTGTAGTCCGTGATTGACTGTAGGCCCTGCCACATACCTCTCATGTTTGAGCCGTTGAATTGCGACTCTACTTTGTCTCTATACTGACGCTTAGCTTGTTTGATTGCCTTGCGGAGGGAATAGCTACACTGTTTGTATTCGGTCATGTTTTTTCAGTTTTGCTCGAATGCTGCCATCAATCCACGGTTTCTGGTTGGGGTGTCACGACTTCCACCGAAGGTGGTTCCTCTCCCTGTTCGGTGCTCGGCGTCGCTGGCCTACTAGCCATCACCAATCCATGTTTCCTTTTCCGTTTGTTTTGTCTTTGGTTCATTCACACCTGGTTTTCATTTGCTTTCATTTCTGTGTGTATATTTACCCCTGTTTCCCCGCTTAGGTTTGTGCGGGATTATTTTCTTGATGCTTGTGGAGGCTTTCCTCAGTGTATTTCGCGTTTGTTTATTATAGTAAGGTGCGTTGTGTTGTTGTGTTTTTGCGCCTTACGGGAGTACTTTTAGTTCCCATTGTCCTGGGCGTTGTTTTTGGGTATTGTACTGTACCGTCTTTTTGGACTTGCCCTTATTAAAATATACGCTACACTGACATCTCTGCTCTCCTGCTTTTGACTCCTTACCTACCTTCAGTGCGTAAACGCAACATGGGGAATGTTTTAATATAGCTGTGGGTACAACATCACCAATGCACTTGCTAATAAACTCGCTCACCGAATCAGCGTATTCATCAATGTTGTTTGGCAGCTGGGGTGAAAGAGGAGCGATTAGGATAGAGGAAACCAAGTTTAGATTTAACTTTAGCCTGCAGCTTTGATATGTGCTGAGAGGAGGACAGTGTACCGTCTAGCCATACTCCCAAGTACTTGCATGAGGTGACTACCTCAAGCTCAGAGGTAGTAATAACAGCTGTGGGAAGAGGGGCATTCTTCTTACCAAACCATGTGACCTTTGTTTTGGAGGTGTTCAGAACCAGGTTAAGGGTAGAGAAAGCGTGTTGGACACTAAGAAAGCTTTGCTGTAGAGCATTTAACACAACATATGGAGAGGGGCCAGCTGAGTATAAGACTGTATCATCTGCATATAAACAATTGAGAGAGCTTCCTACTGCCTGAGCTATGTTGTTGATGTAAATTGAGAAGAGTTGGTGACAGGCAGTGGCTGAGACAGCATATTTTCTGACTTTATACACTGCACTCTTTGAGAGAAGTAGTTAGCAAACCAGGCCAAAGACCCCCTCAGAGACACCAATACTATTTAGCCGGCCCACAGAAATGGAATGGTCTACCGTATCAAAAGCTTTGGCCAAGTCAATAATATATTGGCCATATACCACAAACACCTGAGGTGCCTTATTGTTATTATAAACTGGTTACCAACATAGTTGGTAAAATAAATGTTTTGTCACACCCGTGGTATATGGTCTGCTATAGCACAGATGTCAGCCAATCAGCATTCAGGATTTTAACCACCCAGTTAATAATAGCTTATTATCCGTTGTGAGGCTTGGATATAATTTGCACATCAAAATGACTGTCATATCAGAGTAAGACAATAATCACACGATGTTTATCAGGATTATCATGTTGAATCAGAGTCATGTACTAGCAAGCGGTCTACACAGTCATAATTGATCCACATCAATAAGCAGAGATCTGTGTCGGGGAAGAAAATAGAGAGGACGGTCCATTGTAAAAAAATAACTCTTCAAATCAAAATTGGATTGATTGATGTGATTGAAACCAAGCTTTTCATAGGTGTGCAGCGTAGACTCTTGTCCAATGCTGCCTTGTAGCCTTGTTGTTGTCGTGCTGCTTCCCACCGGGGGTGACAGTGACGGAGTGGCCGCTGACGCCATGTTCTTATGCAATCAGGCGAGGCATTTGAGCGTGGAGGGAGAAAATGAGTGTCAAGTGCCAGCCCATACTGCTAGCATCTCCCTTCAGTGTCCCTTAGTAACCTCAGCACTTACAGAGAGAAGGGCTGCATCCCAAATGGCAACCTAATATTCCCTGTGTAGCGCACTACTTTTGTCCAGGGAATAGTGTAATTTGGGACACTGATAAGGACCCCTCCCCCCCCTGTCGGTACAAAAACCTGGCATGGTCCTACTCCGGGCCTACGCATCCACCCCAGCCGGCCCGGCACAACACAGCTACTCTGCAACACTGCTCCAGCCTGTGTGATCTGTCCTGTTTTCTTCAGCAGCACACAGTAGTCAGCTAGCAGGCTACAATGGTTTGATGAGGTGATCGTGATCAAACATAGCCTCTTGCTACTGTAACTGCCACCGATGCGTTTCTCACACAAGACTAAATGGCTCCTGTAAAATTCCATTCCAGGATAAACTATAGAACAAAACAAAAAGGCAGAGATAAACTGAAGTTCTTAGTTACAGGTTGTTGTGTACTGTATGTTGATTGCCTGGGGGTTGTTCCACCCTGTGTAGACTGGTGATTACTGTGCCGTACAGTTACTGTGTCTATTTCTAGTTCTCTCTCTTGTCGGAAACTACAGAGAGAGGTAGAGAGAGAGGGAGAGAGAGAGAGAGGTAGAGATAGCAGAGACAGATTGGAGTGGAGGGATGTGTGAAACATACAGCTACCGGAACTGTAGGGGATGAAACGCATCTCAATGTGTTTGTAAGCCTATTCATTTTCCTGGTGTGTCCATAACTGGAACGTGTCCAGAAAATCCTTATTGTCGAGTTTCTATCTGAGATCTACCTCAGTGTTTTACCCAAAAGGCTCAGGCTTTTCTGTTTTTGGCGGACCTGCTCTGACTTGAGGCCACTGCTACTTTTCAGCTGCATTTACATAACAATGGCTAATTGTGAACTTCAACACCTTCTTACAAATCAACTGTCTTGAATGATGCAGAGGTCGTTGATTCTGCTCGCCTCAAGCCTTTAGTGTCACACTCCTGATGGAAGCACAGTTAAATGAGAGAATACATTAACGTTAAACACTGGTGACACACGGTGTAGGGTAAACCTTAGGTGGAAGTGCAGCGTACAGTGCCTTCGGAAAAATATTCAGACTTTTTCCACATTTTGTTAAGTTGCAGCCTTATTAAAAAATGGATTAAATTAAGACAAATCATCAGCAATCTACACACAGTACCCGATAAAGTCCAAGTGGAAAAGGGTTTTTAGAAATGTTTGCAAATGTATAAAAAAAAACTGAAATCCCTTATTTACATAAGTATTCAGACCCTTTGCTATGAGACTTGAAATTGAGCTCAGGTGCATCCTGTTTCCATTGATCATCCTTGAGATGTTTCTACAACTTGATTGGAGTCCACCTGTGGTCAATTCAATTGATTGGACATGATTTGGAAAGGCACACACCTATCTATATAAGATCCCACAGTTGACGGCGCATGTCAGAGCAAAAACCAAGCCATGAGGTCAAAGGAATTGTACGTAGAGCTTTGAGACAGGATCGTGTCGAGGTACAGATCTGAGGAAGGATACGAAAATGTTTCTGCAGCATTTTCAGGTCCCCAAGAACACAGTGGCCTCCAACATTCTTAAATGGAATAAGTTTGGAACCACCAAGACTTGTCCTAGAGCAGGCCGCCCAGCCAAACTGAGCAATCGGGGGAGGTGACCAATCAGGGCTTTATGATAGAGTGGCCAGACGAAAGCCACCCCTCAGTAAAAGGCACATGACAGCCCGCTATGAGTTTGCCAAAAGGCATCAAAAGACTCTCAGACCATGAGAAACAAGACTCTCTGGTCTGAAGAAACCAAGATTGAACTCTTTGGCCTGAATGCCAAGTGTCACGTCTAGAGGAAACCTGGCACCATCCCTACCGTGAAGCATGGTGGTGGCAGTATCATACTGTGGGTATGTTTTTCACTGGCAGGGACTGGGATACTAGTCAGAATTGAGGAAAGGATGAACGGAACAAAGTACAGAGAGATCCTTCATGACCACCTACTCCACAGCGCTCAGGACCTCAGACTGGGGTGAAGGTTCCCCTTCCAACAGGACAACAGCCCTAAGCACATAGCCAAGACAACGCAGGAGTGGCTTCGGGACAAGTCTCTGAATGTCCTTGAGTGGCCCAGCCAGAGCCCGGACTTGAACCTGATCGAACATCTCTGGAGAGACCTGAAAATAGCTGTGCAGCAACGCTCCCCATCCAACCTGGTAGGCGGTCATTGTAAATAAGAATTTGTTCTGACTTGCCTAGTTAAATAAAGGTTAAATAAAAAAATATTTTAAAAAACCTGACAGAGCTTGAGAGGATCTGCAGAGAAGAATGTGAGAAACTGCCCAAATACAGGTGTGCCAAGCTTGTGTCGTCATACCCAAGAATACTCGATGCTGTAATCGCTGCCAATGGTGCTTCAACAAAGTACTGAGAAAAGGGTCTGAATACTTATGTAAATGTGCTATTTCAGGTTTTTATTTTTTATAAATTAGCAAAAATTAAAATAAAACGTTTTTTGCTTTGACATCATGGGGTATTGTGTGTAGATTGATGAGGGAAAAAAAATATTTAATTCATTGTAGAATAAGGCTGGCTGTAAAGTAACAAAATGCGTAACAAGTCAAGGGGTCTGAAGGCACTGTGTGAAGTAAGTCGGAAATGACCAAAAGGGTGCTATTGCTTCATCTAATGCCTTCGCTTGGATGTACCGTGTCATTTAAGCCTGAACGGTAAGAGCAAGAGGCAGAGAGACAGAGAGAGAGGAGAGCCAGAGCAAGAGGCAGAGAGACAGAGAGAGAGGAGAGCCAGAGCAAGAGGCAGAGAGACAGAGAGAGAGGAGAGCCAGAGGAAGAGGCAGAGAGACAGAGAGAGAGGAGAGCCAGAGGAAGAGGCAGAGAGACAGAGCCAGAGAGGAGAGCCAGAGGAAGAGGCAGAGAGACAGAGAGAGAGGAGAGCCAGAGGAAGAGTGAGAGAGACAGAGAGAGAGAGAGAGGAGAGCCAGAGGAAGAGGCAGAGAGACAGAGAGAGAGGAGAGCCAGAGGAAGAGGCAGAGAGACAGAGAGAGAGGAGAGCCAGAGAAAGAGGCAGAGAGACAGAGAGAGAGGAGAGCCAGAGGAAGAGGCAGAGAGACAGAGAGAGAGGAGAGCCAGAGCAAGAGGCAGAGAGACAGAGAGAGAGGAGAGCCAGAGGAAGAGGCAGAGAGACAGAGAGAGAGGAGAGACAGAGGAAGAGCGAGAGAGACAGAGAGAGAGGAGAGCCAGAGGAAGAGGCAGAGAGACAGAGAGAGAGGAGAGCCAGAGGAAGAGGCAGAGAGACAGAGAGAGAGGAGAGCCAGAGGAAGAGGCAGAGAGACAGAGAGAGAGGAGAGCCAGAGGAAGAGCCAGAGGAAGAGAGACAGAGAGAGAGGAGAGCCAGAGGAAGAGGCAGAGAGACAGAGAGAGAGGAGAGCCAGAGGAAGAGGCAGAGAGACAGAGAGCCAGAGGAAGAGCCAGAGGAAGAGTGCAGAGAGACAGAGAGAGAGGAGAGCCAGAGGAAGAGGCAGAGAGACAGAGAGAGAGAGAGAGAGGAGAGCCAGAGGAAGAGGCAGAGAGACAGAGAGAGAGGAGAGCCAGAGGAAGAGGCAGAGAGACAGAGAGAGAGGAGAGCCAGAGGAAGAGGCAGAGAGACAGAGAGAGGAGAGCCAGAGGAAGAGGCAGAGAGACAGAGAGAGAGGAGAGCCAGAGGAAGAGCGAGAGAGACAGAGAGAGAGAGGAGAGCCAGAGGAAGAGGCAGAGAGAGAGAGGAGAGCCAGAGGAAGAGGCAGAGCCAGAGGAAGAGAGCAGAGAGAGGCAGAGAGACAGAGAGAGAGGAGAGCCAGAGGAAGAGCAGAGGAAGAGAGAGACAGAGAGAGAGGAGAGCCAGAGGAAGAGGCAGAGAGACAGAGAGAGAGGAGAGCCAGAGGAAGAGTGAGAGAGACAGAGAGAGAGGAGAGCCAGAGGAAGAGGCAGAGAGAGCCAGAGGAAGGCAGAGAGACAGAGAGAGAGGAGAGCCAGAGGAAGAGGCAGAGAGACAGAGAGAGAGGAGAGCCAGAGGAAGAGGCAGAGAGACAGAGGAGAGCAAGAGGAAGAGCGAGAGAGAGACAGAGGAAGAGGCAGAGAGACAGAGAGAGAGGAGAGCCAGAGGAAGAGGCAGAGAGACAGAGAGAGAGGAGAGCCAGAGGAAGAGGCAGAGAGACAGAGAGAGAGGAGAGCCAGAGGAAGAGCAAGAGCAGAGAGACAGAGAGAGAGGAGAGCCAGAGGAAGAGCGAGAGAGACAGAGAGAGAGGAGAGCCAGAGGAAGAGGCAGAGAGACAGAGAGAGAGCAGAGAGACAGAGAGAGAGGAGAGCCAGAGGAAGAGGCAGAGAGACAGAGAGAGAGGAGAGCCAGAGGAAGAGGCAGAGAGACAGAGAGAGAGGAGAGCCAGAGGAAGAACGAGAGAGACAGAGAGAGAGGAGAGTCAGAGCAAGAGGCAGAGAGACAGAGAGAGAGGAGAGCCAGAGGAAGAGGCAGAGAGACAGAGAGAGAGGAGAGCCAGAGGAAAGGCAGAGAGAGACAGAGAGAGAGGAGAGCCAGAGGAAGAGGCAGAGAGAGCCAGAGGAAGAGAGGAGAGCCAGAGGAAGAGCCAGAGGAAGAGCAGAGACAGAGAGAGAGGAGAGCCAGAGCAAGAGGCAGAGACAGAGAGAGAGGAGAGCCAGAGCAAGAGGCAGAGAGACAGAGAGAGAGGAGAGCCAGAGGAAGAGGCAGAGACAGAGAGAGAGGAGAGCCAGAGCAAGAGGCAGAGAGACAGAGAGAGAGGAGAGCCAGAGGAAGAGCGAGAGAGAGGTAGAGAGAGAAGGAGGTAAAGGGAAAGGGAGAGTAGTGACTTCGTTTTACTTGTTATCTTTGGTTCCAGCCTATTAAGAGTTAAGGTATATGCTTCCTCCCCTCCCAAGCTCTTCACAGCACTTGTCCCTTTCAGTTATCAGGGCTAAATCACAGTTACATCAGTATTCTGTAGAGTGGAGAGAAACATGTTTGTATTGAGGATTAGGTGTTTGTTTGAGTAGGAAGCATGAACAAATGGCATTGTTGAATATTAGTTTGACAAAAACAACTCTTTCTGTTTTGAAACACAGTCGTCTTGACTTTCAGAACAGATAATATATAATATTATTTCTTAGCTTGCGAGGTCACAGTACTTCTGCTCATCTATTCGAAACTATGAAACGCAAAACTATCTCGATAACAGCATGAAACATAGCGTGGCAGATGACACCGGAAAACACATGCACACTCTCCTGTTTACTGAATAATACATGGCTCTTTTCACTGAAATACACATGAACGTTTTAAGTCATCTTTCCAGATGACTACTGTGCATTATTATGTAACCTGTGGCTCCGCTGATGAATGAAACATATCCAATTCCCACCCTGTGCTTTGTGTTGCATAATCCTTAAGATGACGAAGGAGCAAGGAGACCACTGGGGTCCCGATCGTTGTTTTGATGAAAGCAAACAGCTTTTTTTCCCCCTCGTGTAGACCCACCTTATCGTTAGGCTTTGTTAAGCTGTTTACGTCACGATGCACAGTTCACTGTTACATAAAGCCCCATAATTGCCATATTTACTTTCTCCTTCGCTCACTGTTCGACAAGACAGAGCCAGTCCCTCCGTGATGGTCTTTGTTAGGTTGGATTGGTGTGTGTGTGTGTGTGTGTGTGTGTGTGACTCTGGGGGAAGATGTGGAGTCCTAAGGTGCTTCTCTCAATCATGCCCGGAGAGTGAATATTTGTTTATGCCTGTTTGTCATTGTCTGACTGGCTCAGACAGTAGTGCATCATTTAGTAGATGCTAAATGGTGAAGTGCAGAAACCACTGGGTAAGATACCTACTGGGCACGCCATGGAAAATTCTTACTTACAAGCCCTTAACCCTCCTGTTGTGTTCGTTTCAAGTTAATCAATTCTGTGTTCCCGGTCCAAAACGACCACCCTATTATAGCTGATTATAAATCAATAATAATACACATATTACCTAATGTTGTGTTAGATCTTTTTATCAACTTCAGTTCTTGTGAACATTACAAGTTTGGAACTTCTATTTACTATTTATGGCCTGTAAATAGACACTCTAATGACACTCTAATGTACTTGTCCTCTTGCTCAGTTGTGCACCGGGGCCTCCCACTCCTCTTTCTATTCTGGTTAGGGCCAGTGTGTGCTGCTCTGTGAAGGGAGTAGTACAAAGCGTTGTACGGGATCTTCAGTTTCTTGGCAATTGCTCACATGAAATAGCCTTCATTTCTCAGAACAAGAATAGACTGATGAGTTTCAGAAGAAAGTTCTTTGTTCAAGCCTCGGTTGGTTCGTCAGGCTTCCATTGCTGGAGCTACTGGGGATGTCTCAGCTAGCTCGTCAGGTTCCCGCACCTCAGCTGGCTCTACAGGTTCCCGCGCCTCGGCAGAAGCGACTAGCCCGCTCCTGGTCCACGGGACCTTCCCTCTGGTCGCCGACCTGTGGATGGAGCCATGCGTCAGGGAGGGGTTACTGTCACATCTACACCCACTCCCCCTCTCTGGCTCTCGTTGTCGCCAGTTTATTCATTAGTACGCACACCTGCCACCATCGTTACACGCACCTGCGCTTCATGAGACTCAACTGGACTCCATTACCTTCCTGATTACCTTCCCTTTATCTGTCACTTCCTTTGGTTCTTTCCCCAGGAGTTATTCACCCTGTTTCTGTTTCTATGTTTCATGTCTGTACGCTACTCGTGTTTCTGGTATTGTTCCCATGTTCGATTATTCATTAAATTCACTCCCTGTTCTTGCTTCCCGATTATTAGTGCACACCTTACAGCTTTCAAACATTTAAAACGCACAGCAAAGTTCAAATGGAAATACAATGTCAGATATGTTGTTTATTTATACAACAGATCACTGTGCTTCATCTAATAGCAGAACCAAATGACCTGGATTGCGGTTGAGATTACATTAGAAGGCCGTTTGAGATTCTGTAAAGAATATTGCAGCAATTGTGAATATCTTCACAGACCTGTGACGACCTATGCATGCTATCTTGAACATGCACACTTTAAATGATTACATAAGAAGACATTTATAGTTACAGTAACCTCAATGTGGCCATGGATGTGTAAATAATTAATGAAGGTTGAATGTTACATTAGTTTGTAAGATTACCTTAACTTTAGGCTATTTAGTGCATTAAATATTGATTTGTGTTTGGTTGACAACACAACCAAATATCAATGTTTAAAGGAGATGTATCTACTGCTTGCATAGTTCCATCTGAACAACTAGCTTAATCCCATTCTTTAACTTTTGTTTTTGGTTGAGTTGGAAACGTGAATTGAACATATCAATTGTTAACTTGTCAACAAGATAATAGGCTTTTTTTTGTATTTCAAAAGTTATATTGAAGGGGATACAGTATATCTTCTGCTTGGACAGTTACACCTGTGCCACCGATTTAGTGTCAGTTAGGTCTGTTAGGATCACCAATTTATTTTAAGAATGTGAAATGTCAGAATAATAGTAGAGAGAATTATTTATTTCAGCCTTTATTTATTTCATCACATTCCCAGTGGGTCAGAAGTTTACATACACTTCATTAGTATTTGGTAGCATTGCCTTTAAATTGTTTAACTTGGGTCAAACGTTTCAGGTAGCCTTCCACAAGCTTCCCACAATAAGTTGGGTGAATTTGGACCCATTCCTCCTAATAAGAGCTGGTGTGACTGAGTCCGGTTTGTAGGCCTCCTTGCTTGCACACGCTTTTTCAGTTCTGCCCACAAATGTTCTATAGGCTTGAGGTCAGGGCTTTGTGATGGCCACTCCAATACCTTGACTTTGTTGTCCTTAAGCCATTTTGCCACAACTTTGGAAGTATGCTTGGGGTCATTGTCCATTTGAAAGACCCATTTGCGACTTATTTCCTGACTGATGTCTTGAGATGTTGCTTCAATATTTCCACACAATTGTCCTCCTCATGATGCCATCTATTTTGTGAAGTGCACCAGTCCCTCCTGCAGCAAAGCACCCACACAACATGATGCTGCCACCCCTGTGCTTCACGGTTGCGATTGTGTTCTTCAGCTTGCAAGCCTCCCCCTTTTCCCTCCAAACATAACGATGGTCATTATGGCCAAACAGTTCTATTTTTGTTTCATCAGACCAGAGGACATTTCTCCAAAAAGTATGATCTTTGTCCCCATGTGCAGTTGTAAACCGTAGTCTGGCTTTTTTATGGCAGTTTCTGAGCGGTGGCTTCTTCCTTGCTGAGCAGCCTTTCAGGTTATGTCGATATAGGACTCGTTTTACTGTGGACATAGATACTTTTGTACCTGTTTCCTCCAGCATCTTCACAAGGTCATTTGCTGTTGTTCTGGGATTGATTTGCACTTTTCGCACCACAGTACGTTCATCTCTAGGAAACAGAACGCGTCTTCTTCCTGAGCGGTATGACGGCTGCGTGGTCCCATGGTGTTTATACTTGCGTACTATTGTTTGTACAGATGAACGTGGTACCTTCAGGCATTTGGAAATTGCTCCCAAGGATGAACCAGACTTGTGGAGGTCTACAATTTTTTTTCTGAGGTCTTGGCTGATTTCTTTTGATTTTCCCATGATGTCAAGCAGAGAGGCACTGAGTTTGAAAGTAGGCCTTGAAATACATCCACAGGTACACCTCCAATTGACTCAAATGATGTCAATTAGCTTGGAAGTGTATGTAAGTAGTGTATGTAAACTACTGACTCGCTTGAATTGTGATACAGTGAATTATGAGTGAAATAATCTGTCTGTAAACCATTGTTGGAAAAATGACTTGTGTCATGTACAAAGTAAATGTCCTAATCGACTTGCCAAAACTATAGTTTGTTAACAAGAAGTGTGTGGAGTGGTTGAAAAAGTAGTTTTAATGACTCCAACCTAAGTGTATGTAAACTTCCGACTTCAACTGTATTTGAGTGATAAGGTCTGGTCCCATTTCATTTCCTCTGTTAGACGTACACGTCGGAAGGACATTGACTGCAACAGGGAATGTATTTCGTTTTTAAGTGGAGATCTCTCAACAGTTATTCTTATATTAGCACATTGGTAATAGTCAGTGACAGATGTCATACAGTAGCTAAGCTGGGCTTGGTTAAAACCCTGTATGGGAGATAAAAGGTTAGCTGTAGATATATAGATCATTTCTCAAGTAGGAGGGGCAGCCCAGCCTATAGTTTTTTTCTGACAGTGGATATAACGTTGAAGATCTGACGTTGTTGTAACAGACGTTTGTCTATGTTGAAATTTGGTCACCATGATGACATAATCCTGTGGTTGAAATTTTACCCTCAAAATAACAGTTGATGACTTTCTTCAAATCCAGTGTATTTTCCAAGTAGATTCCACGTCACAATATGTTGACAAATTACGTCGAAACAATGTAGATTCAACCAGTTTGTTCCTAGTGGGTAGCCCCTTTGTTAGGTGGGTGATTGGTGGTGTTATTGTATGATTGAGCATTAAGACTGAACAATGTATTAAGAGATGGTTGTATTATGCTCAAGCATTAGAGATGAGTGCGGTTTTGGCCAGTAAATTGATATAGATCCCTTAACGCTTGGTTGGCTCCAAAAAGGTTGTCATTTCTTAAACATAATGTGCATGCATTTATATCTTTCCCAAAGCCACCCTCATCCTAGCCTGGGTTCCAGTCTGTTTAGCTAACATTCCACTCCTTCCCACTGGGCACAGACGTCTATTCCATGTGGGTTCAATGTAATTACGTGGAAGCAACATTGATTCAACCAGTGTGTGCACAGTGGGTTGTAAAAGACTGCAGAGAGGCCAGTCTGTTGAGCATAACAATGAATGCCAAGGAGTGGAATGATAGCTAAGCAGACTAGTCCCTAGGCTTTCCTCCTCCATCTCTGATTTAAAATGCTATTATACCAGCCTGCATACAGTGTCTCCACTGTAACAATAATTCACCCAGGCTAAAATATGACGACCACCCTTATTTCCTAAAATGAGCATGTTTTGAGCATGTGAAGGCAATTTCAATCAAATACTGCCATTTCAACAAAATCAATCTTCATCAAATATTTACTGTATGTCTCTAAGTGCCAGCAGGGGAAACGGACTGGAAACGAAGCGCTTTGATTTCACCTGATTTCCACCCCCACCATCGGCATAACATATTAAAGAGAGGATATCCCCAGATGTATCCCGGATCATCTTACGGACAGCCGCGCTCCGTGCGATTGGCTCGGGACGGCGAACAAGGCTTGTCTGTTTGGACGCGGCCATGGAGCGGAACAGAAGATCGTGCCGATGTCCCCATCCCAGCCTGCCTCTCCCCATTCCCAATCAATGTCCCCATCCCATATATGGAAGCAGTCGATAACCTTATCAAGACACGCAGAAAGTGTCATGTCTTGTCATATTATGTCTTTTTCCTGTTCTTTCTCTTCACTCTGTCTCCCTCTGCTGGTCGTATTAGGTTACCTTCTCTTTCTCTCCTCCAGCTGTTCCTCATCTCCTCTAACTACCTCGTTCACCCTTTTCCCACCTGTTCCCTTTTTCCCTCTGATTAGGTCTCTATTTCTCTCTCTGTTCCTGCTTCTTTCTTTGTCAGATTCTCGTTTGAGTTTCTCATGCCAGGAACAAACTATCGTCTCGTTTGCTTCACCCTTGTCCCGTCCTGTCGGAATCTGCCTGGCAAGTGCATCCTGTACTCAGCTAACTGTCTTATCGTTTGTACTGTGTCCAGTTCATCTGATGCTACGTGAGATCAGGTACCACTGTTCCTCTACGACCCGCGCCTACCCAGAGTGACCTGCAGCCTGTCGCCGCTAACCCAGCTATTCTCCTCTGCTGCTAAGAAGGGGGCTCTTTTGTAATTATCAGAAGGACTTTTTGTTTCATTTGTCGCCCTCTCTGCGGGTTGTCTATTTTTCCATTATCTACACCTGAAGAGGATCTATGTCTTCCCTGTGTTTACATTAAAGGACTCTGTTTTTGTTAAACCGCTTTTGGGTCCTCACTCAAGTGCACAACAGAAGAATCTGACCTAGATGGACCCAGCGACTCCGGATCCTTTCCACTCAGCCGTCGAGATCCAGGGAGCGATGCTAGGCAGACACGAGGAGGAATTGTCTGCTGCTCGACATGCCGTTGAGACCCTGGCCGCCCAAGTCTCCGACCTCACAAGACAGATTCACCATCTCCGCCTCGATCCACCGGCCACTTCCAGGGCTTCCGAATCTCCGGAGCCCAGAATCAATAACCCGCCGTGTTACTCTGGGGAGCCCACTGAATGCCGCTCGTTCCTCACTCAGTGTGATGTTGTGTTTTCTCTCCAGCCCAACACTTACTCCAGGAGCACAGCTCGTATCGCCTACGTCATATCTCTCCTTACTGGACGGGCTCGTGAGTGGGGCACGGCAATCTGGGAGGCGAGGGCTGAGTGTACTAACCAGTATCAGGACTTTAAGGAGGAGATGATACGGGTTTTTGACCGTTCTGTTTTTGGGGAGGAAGCTTCCAGGGTCCTGTCTTCCCTATGTCAAGGTAATCGATCCATAACAGATTACTCTATTGAGTTTCGCACTCTTGCTGCCTCCAGTGACTGGAACGAGCCGGCTTTGCTCGCTCGTTTTCTGGAGGGTCTCCGCGCGGAGGTTAAGGATGCGATTCTGTCCCGGGAGGTTCCTTCCAGAGTGGATTCCTTGATTGAACTCGCTATTCGCATAGAGCGACGGTTTGATCTTCGTCGCCGAGCTCGTGGAAAGGAGCTCGCGTTCTCCGTTGCCCCCCTCTCCGCATCACTACCATCTTCCTCCGCCGGCTCGGGTTCTGAGCCTATGCAGCTGGGGTGTATCCGGAACTCGGCTAAGGAGAAGGAACGTAGAATCACCAACCGCCTCTGTCTCTATTGCAGTTCCGCTGGTCATTTTGTCACTTCATGCCCAGTAAAAGCCAGAGCTCATCAGTAAGAGGAGGGCTACTGGTGAGCGCTACAACTCTGGTCTCTCCTTCAAGATCCTGCACTACCTTTTTGGTCCATCTCCGCTGGACCGGTTCGTCAGCTTCCTGCAGTGCCTTGATAGACTCTGGGGCGGAGGGCTGTTTTATGGACGAGACCTGGGCTCGGGAACATGACATTCCTCTCAGACAGTTAATGGAGCCCACGGCCTTGTTCGCTTTGGATGGTAGTTCTCTCCCCAGGATTCAGCGTGAAACGCTACCTTTAACCCTCACTGTCTCTGGTAATCATAGCGAAACCATTTCTTTTTTAATTTTTCGTTCACCTTTTACACCTGTTGTTTTGGGCCATCCCTGGCTAGTTCGTCATAATCCTTCTATTAATTGGTCTAGTAATTCTATCCTCTCCTGGAACGTCTCTTGTCATGTGAAATGTTTAATGTCTGCTATCCCTCCTGTTTCCTCTGTCTCTTCTTCACAGGAGGAGTATCACAATCTGCGCACGGTGTTCAGTCGGTCCAGGGCCACCTCTCTTCCTCCGCACCGGTCGTATGATTGTAGTATTGATCTCCTTCCGGGAACCACTCCCCCCCGGGGTAGACTATACTCTCTGTCGGCTCCCGAACGTAAGGCTCTCGAAGATTATTTGTCTGTAGCTCTCGACGCCGGTACCATAGTCCCCTCCTCCTCTCCCGCCGGAGCGGGGGTTTTTTTTGTCCAGAAGAAGGACGGGTCCCTGCGCCCCTGCATAGATTATCGAGGGCTGAATGACATAACAGTTAAGAATCGTTATCCGCTCCCTCTTATGTCTTCAGCCTTCGAGATCCTGCAGGGAGCCAGGTTTTTCACTAAGTTGGACCTTCGTAACGCTTACCATCTCGTGCGCATCAGGGAGGGGGACGAGTGAAAAACGGCTTTTAACACTCCGTTAGGGCACTTTGAATACCGGGTTCTTCCTTTCGGCCTCGTAAACGCTCCAGCTGTCTTTCAGGCATTAGTAAATGACGTCCTGAGAGACATGCTGAACATCTTTGTTTTCGTTTACATTGACGATATCCTGATTTTTTTCACCGTCACTCCAGATTCATGTTCAGCACGTTCGACGCGTCCTCCAGCGCCTTTTAGAGAGTTGTCTTTATGTGAAGGCTGAGAAGTGCACTTTTCATGCCTCCTCCGTCACATTTCTCGGTTCTGTTATTTCCGGTGAAGGCATTAAGATGGATCCCGCTAAGGTCCAAGCTGTCATTAATTGGCCCGTTCCTAAATCACGCGTCGAGCTGCAGCGCTTTCTCGGCTTCGCGAATTTCTATCGTCGGTTCATCCGTAATTTCGGTCAGGTGGCAGCTCCCCTCACAGCCCTTACTTCTGTCAAGACGTGCTTTAAGTGGTCCGTTTCCGCCCAGGGAGCTTTTGATCTTCTCAAGAATCGTTTTACATCCGCACCTATCCTTGTTACACCTGACATCTCTAGACAGTTCGTTGTCGAGGTTGACGCGTCAGAGGTGGGCGTGGGAGCCATTCTTTCTCAGCGCTCCCTCTCTGATGACAAGGTCCACCCTTGCGCATATTTTTCTCATCGCCTGTCGCCGTCGGAACGTAACTATGATGTGGGAAACCGCGAACTGCTCGCCATCCGCTTAGCCCTAGGCGAATGGCGACAGTGGTTGGAGGGGGCGACCGTTCCTTTTGTCGTTTGGACTGACCATAGGAACCTTGAGTACATCCGTTCTGCCAAACGACTTAATGCGCGTCAGGCTCGTTGGGCTCTATTTTTCGCTCGTTTCGAGTTCGTAATTTCTTATCGTCCGGGCTCTAAGAACACCAAGCCTGATGCTTTATCTCGTCTCTTCAGTTCTTCAGTAGTCTCCACCGACCCCGAGGGGATTCTCCCTGAGGGGCGTGTTGTCGGGTTGACTGTCTGGGGAATTGAGAGGCAGGTAAAGCGAGCACTCACTCAGACTCCGTCGCCGCGCGCTTGCCCTAGGAACCTTCTTTTCGTTCCCGTTCCTACTCATCTGGCCGTTCTTCAGTGGGCTCACTCTGCCAAGTTAGCCGGCCACCCCGGCGTTCGGGGTACGCTTGCTTCCATTCGCCAGCGTTTTTGGTGGCCCACTCGGGAACGTGACACTCGTCGTTTCGTGGCTGCTTGTTCGGTCTGCGCGCAGACTAAGTCCGGGAACTCTCCTCCTGCCGGCTGTCTCAGACCGCTTCCCATTCCCTCTCGACCGTGGTCTCACATCGCCTTAGATTTTATCACCGGACTGCCTTCGTCAGCGGGGAAGACAGTTATTCTTACGGTTGTCGATAGGTTCTCTAAGGCGGCTCATTTTATTCCCCTCGCTAAGCTCCCTTCTGCTAAAGAAACGGCACAAATCATCATCGAGAATGTTTTCAGAATTCATGGCCTTCCGTCAGACGTCGTTTCGGACAGAGGCCCGCAGTTCACGTCTCAATTTTGGAGGGAGTTTTGCCGTTTGATTGGGGCTTCCGTCAGTCTCTCGTCCGGCTTCCACCCTCAGTCTAACGGTCAAGCCGAACGGGCCAATCAGACTGTTGGTCGCATCTTACGCAGTCTTTCTTTTCGTAACCCTGCGTCTTGGGCAGAACAGCTCCCCTGGGCAGAATACGCCCACAACTCGCTTCCTTCGTCTGCGACCGGTCTATCTCCTTTTCAGAGTAGCCTCGGGTACCAACCTCCGCTGTTCTCGTCTCAGCTCGCCGAGTCCTGCGTCCCCTCCGCTCAGGCTTTTGTCCAACGTTGTGAGCGCACCTGGAAGGGGGTCAGGTCTGCACTTTGCCGTTATAGGGCGCAGACTGTGAGAGCCGCTAATAAGCGTAGAACTAAGAGTCCTAGATATTGTCGCGGTCAGAGAGTATGGCTCTCCACTCAAAACCTTCCCCTTAAGACAGCTTCTCGCAAGTTGACCCCGCGGTTCATTGGTCCGTTCCGTATTTCTCAGATCATTAATCCTGTCGCAGTGGTCGTATTAGGTTACCTTCTCTTTCTCTCCTCCTCCAGCTGTTCCTCATCTCCTCTAACTACCTCGTTCACCCTTTTCCCACCTGTTCCCTTTTTCCCTCTGATTAGGTCTCTATTTCTCTCTCTGTTCCTGCTTCTTACTTTGTCAGATTCTCGTTTGAGTTTCTCATGCCAGAAACAAACTATCGTCTCGTTTGCTTCACCCTTGTCCCGTCCTGTCGGAATCTGCCTGGCAAGTGCATCCTGTACTCAGCTAACTGTCTTATCGTTTGTACTGTGTCCAGTTCATCTGATGCTACGTGAGATCAGGTACCACTGTTCCTCTACGACCCGCGCCTACCCAGAGAGACCTGCAGCCTGTCGCCGCTAACCCAGCTATTCTCCTCTGCTGCTAAGAAGGGGGCTCTTTTGTAATTATCAGAAGGACTTTGTGTTTCATTTGTCGCCCTCTCTGCGGGTTGTCTATTTTTCCATTATCTACATCTGAAGAGGATCTATGTCTTCCCTGTGTTTACATTAAAGGACTCTGTTTTTGTTAAACCGCTTTTGGTTCCTCACTCAAGTGCACAACAGAAAGATCTGCACTTGACTAGAGTGGGTGTGGCAGGCAGTCCCATGCAGCCCCAGCTCCACAATTTGAACAGACAGCATTGTGTCTATTGCACCCCGCCTACCCTCTATCCGTTCCTCCCTCCACCCCGCCATCTCCCCCTCCATCCTTTAACCAAAGGGAGAGAAGGAGAATCCCTTTTTCTGAACTGCAGTGTTTTTTTCTGTAATAGGTTGACTGTCTGACTGTCTGCAGTGGCGGGGAGAGGGATGGACCCTTACAACCTCTCTCTACCGCTTCCTCTCTCTTCCTCTCTCTCGGTCTCTCTTTCTGTCTCCCTCGCTCTCCCTCTCTTTCTTTCCGATTGGTATTCTGGAGCAGTGGGCCTGTTCTGCAGTGTGGGTTTGTGAATGCTCGTGCACGTCGAGAGAGGAGAGGGGAATCACTCTTCAGTGGCGGGCGGGGTGAGGGCTGGGGGAACTGGGAGTATACATGCATGCACGGTGCTGCGCCAGGAAATCCTCTCTGGCTGGACTATGTCATGGTTTTATTTTAGAGGCAGAGCATGTGTGTAGATCTATGATTCATACAGAAATGGAATATTGTATTATTGATTATTTTTCATAAACCAAGAGTTGAGATGCCATCTGTTTTCTGATACAATGAGATCGAATGTCCCCCTAAAATCCCATTGTTTTAGAAGGCTCTTTTCCGTGTCTCAGTGTTGTGAAATGACATTGATAGAATAGTACGGTACGTAGTAGCCTTGAGACATGACTTTGAGAGGAGAGAAAAATTGCTGATGAACAGAATACCATTCAGAAGTTATTGATGCATTGAAATACTTTAAATGGCAAATCACTGATATATATATATATATATAACTTGGTATACAGTAGTTACACCTGCTAAAAATTGGCGTTGATATACTGTACAGTACTCCCGAGTGGCGCAGTGGTCTAAGGAACTACATCGCAGCGCTAGCTGTGCCACTAGAGATCCTGGTTCGAGTCTAGGCTCTGTTGCAGTCGGCAGCGAAGGGGAGACTCAGGGGCGGTGCAGGGATGTTCGTGCACTAGCGACTCCTGTGGCGGCCTGGCGCAGTGCACGCTGACACGGTCGCCAGGTGTATGGTGTTTCCTCCGACACATTGGTGCAGTTTAAGTGGACATTGGGTCACGAAGCAGTGCGGCTTGGCTGAGTTGTGTTTCGGAGGACGCACAGCTCTCGACCTTCGCCTCTCCCCGAGTCCGTACGGGAGTTGCAGCGATGCGACAAGACAGTGACTACCAATTGGATACCATGATAAAGGGGTAAAAAAATTATAAGAAATGAACCTGACAGAGCTTTTTTATTTTATTTAACCTTTATTAACCTAGGCAAGTCAGTTAAGAACAAATTATCATTTACAATGACGGCCTACCCCGGGCCAAACACGAGCGACGCTGGGCCAATTGTGTGCCGCCCGATGGGACTCCCAATCACAGCTGGATATGATACAGCCTGGATATACTGTACAGTACGTTACTGTAACCTAATTCTGAAGAGTCTGTAGGTTTTTAATAGAGGACAAATGTACATGGTGGTTGCAGCAGTATTGTAAGGATGTCCCATTATTAGCTTGGCTTGTTCATTCCTGTGGTCGAACCAGAATGCAGCAGCCACTGCTCTTAAACCTCTGGATGCCATCTACCACAGTGACCTTCGCTTTATGACAGGCGGCAGTTTTAATACCCATCACCGCATCCTGTATCGAAAGGTTGGTCGGTCCTCCATTGAAGTCCCGTAGATCACTTCACTATTCCCTTTTTGTTTACAAGCTTCTGACTTTTAACTAACTTTGTTGGTGAAGTATCAAGAACCGGAGTTACAAAAGCCGTTGACAGGGCTGGTGGACTCTCGAGGTTCCACGGGCATCCACCGGATTAGGTTGAAACCCACTTTTACTTTTAATGCGCCTCAGCGCTGGAACAGTTTGCAGAACTCATTGCAATCAGATGCTCTGGTGCCGCTCAGGCAGTTTATGGTGTTAATTGAGGACCAAGTAGCTGAGGACGACCTGTTTCTCATACATTTTGTGTTTTGTATTAATTGCTGTTTGTTTTTACATTGTATCGGTTGTTTTATGGTTGTGATCAGGGCACCCTTGGGAATGAGACCATGATCTCAATTGGTGTTCCCTGAATAAATACAGAATAATAATGAGAATAGGGCTATTTCCATTCTATTTTCCCCTCACTGTAGGTACCCGGAAGCCACAGAATGAACAGTCTGTTCCCAAGAATACGTTACAGGGAGACTGGGGAAGACTTCAATGGATTTTCTCTGAGCGCTGGTTGAACCCAATTACACTTGAAGCAATAAATTCTTACCAATGCAATTTCCCTTCCAGACCTGCCAGCCCCCCCTCTCTCTTATTCTCTCTCTCTCTCTCTCTCTCTCTCTCTCTCTCTCTCTCTCCTTGCTTTCTTTCGCTCTCTCTCTTTTATCCTCTTCTTGCTTTCTCTTGCTCTCTCTTATTCTCACCTTGCTTTCTCTCGCTCTCTCACTCTCTCACTCTCTCACTCTCTCTCTCACTGTCTCTCGCGCACGCTTGCTTGTTCTCTTTTTCTCTTGCTCTCTTGTTATAGCACTCTCCATATGACCTTCATCTTTCTCCCCCTTCTTTTCTTCCTCCTCCCCATCGCCCGCTCTCCCTTCCCCTTTCTTCTCCCACCCTCTCAGTAGCCCTCTGTCACCCCCTCCCCGCTCTCCTTCCCACCTCTCTCTTTCTCAATTTCCTTCTCTCATCTCTCTCCACCTCTGCCTTTCCTTTCCAACCCTTCCCCTCACTGCTTTCTCTCTCTCACCCCCACTCTTTTTCAGCATTCCACTGGGGGCAGTCTTTTTCCATTGGGTTGTGGCAGATATAGCTCCTTGCCCTCTCCCAGTCTCTCCCTGGCTCTGATGGCTGTTTAACAGTAACCACCTGTGGGAACAGAACAGGCACATCAAGACATATTAACTATTAACCAGAAGGTCTGTCTGTCTGTCTGTCTGTCTGTCTGTCTGCATGTCCTAAGGGCAGCCGTTCTCTGGACATGATGACCTCTTCACTTGACAGATGCTATCACATCTGTCTCTCATTCAGTAGCGACCCATCATTAAGGGAAGGTGGCCACAGATGCAATTATGTCAAATCACGTTATATGTACAGTAGCTTTGATTGGACTGTCAACATCATACTTTCAAAATCTTAGCTAGCAGCCATCATCATGAATCGAGTCGACAATCTACTGGCTCAATGACGTCATGATTCAACCTTGTTTTTTCAGAGTTCCCAGTTGTTTTGAAAGCACCATAAATCCACAGAATGCCAGACTTTCGATGACAACATTTGCCCACAAAGGACTGCTGCGCCACCTTCCTGTTCAAGTGAGCCCAGCACAACAAGGCGAGTCCAAAAATGTATTGTATGCTGCTGCATAAATGATGTACTATGCCAGAGAGATATGTATACTGTAGCTAAGAAAGTAATACTAAGTGTATGTAGTGTAGTATGATGTTAGTAGAGCATGTGCATCACCCTAATAATTTGGTATATTTACCCCTCTTAATGTCACCTACTGTTCTGACTTGGTGGTGCACATGTAGCCTACAGTTTAACCTGTTTCAGAGAAATGTAATCATTGAATATTGTAAGAGCTTTCATTGTCTGCTTATATGCCCCCTTTATTTTTCCTACAGTTCTGACTTGGTGTACAGGGAGAACAGTGTATGAACGGCCCATGTTCTGAATTCTGCCACTGTACATTTCAAAAGTGCTAAACAAATAGTTATATTGACTACGTCCGTCCTAGCTCGCTCATTGATGTCTTAATCGAAATGACAGATTGTCTCTTATCCGCTTGTCGTCCCCTTATGCCATAGTTTATACATCTCAATTGTCATTAGAAACCACATTTGTTTAAGCAAGTCAGCCATGTTTTTTTAAAGGCATTAAATGAGGCTGAAGGAACTGTTTCTCTGTCAGACAAGGCTCCACTGATAGCCAGGTGTAGCAGTGGTAAGGTGTTGGGACAGCTTTATGTACAGTAGGCCCTAACAGTTTGTGGGCACCGTTTGTCACCGTTACAGTGGAATTAATGTATTGTGAAGTGTTGTGTAGTGGCTTTGCTGGAATCCAGGAACAGATGGAAATTAATTTGCTTAGTCATTAATCATTCAAACATTTATTTTGTATTGTGGCATGGCATCAATGAGATTCAAACCTATGACCTTCTGTTCTCTATCCATGGAATTATTCCACTGTGCCACAAGGATATCCCTATTTCAAAGGAAACAAACTCTCATTAAGATCAGGTGTGGCAAATTAGTGGGCACGGCCAACACACCTGAACACACTTAACAAGATAGAGGATAGAGAGTTTTGTTGAAGCTGAGAACGAAATGCATGTGTTTTTAAGTAACATTCTTAGTTCTTGTGGTTTTTATGGAAAGTAATTGTTAAAGTTCTGAGAATGGAATGTATGTTTCTAAATAACATTTTTAGACCGTTCTTTGAACATTACTAAAGTTTTCTTGTGTTTTTCATGTAAAGTGTTCTTAACGTTATGCTGAAGTACTGAACTTCCCACAGAAGAACATTGTTTCTTAACATTCTCTGAACTATTTGAGAACATAACTTGAAATAGAACCATGAGGAAACCTGTAGGAAACGTTATGCTGAAGTACTGTAATTCCCACAGAAGAATGTTAACGTTCTCAAAACTATTTGAGAACCTTCCCAATGTCAAAAAAGCTGGAGAACATTCCTAGAATATTACGAAAATTAAGATTAATGTAACTTGTTTGAACTTTTAGGAAACATTCTGTTAAAGTAATTAGCAGCACTTTTTGTATTTGTTGGTTAATTTCCTTAATTTCCTTAATTTGCCACACTCTCACGAGCTCTAAGAAACATATCCTTCTCAGAATATGATGTGCTCAACAACATGTAAAATAACCAAAGGTAATGATACCAACAGTATCACTATGAGACATTATTTATGCTGTAAATTGTGTTTGTCAAAGGGATGCCTCATCAGAGGCACAGCCTGAGAGGCTAATGTCAGAGATAACTAGTTGTTACGAGCTGCAGCACCACCACCATCTTCTCCTTCTCCTCAACATGGAGACTCACTAACCCAGGGTTTCCAAACTCGGTCCTCTGGACCCCAAGAGGTGCCCGTTTTTGTTTTTGTTTTGCCCTAGCACTACACAGCTGATTAAAATAATCAACTAATCATCAAGCTTTGTTCATTTGAAATAGCTGTGTACCCCGCTGCACTAACCCCTGCATATTTAATAGGGCCTCATTTGAACACCTATTTTTATCAGCTGGGTTGAATAATTCAGTGCATACTTCTCCTGTTCAGTTCGTTCTGCAGCTCTTATGTGTGTGTGTGTGTGTGTGTGTGTATGTGTGTGTGTCTGTGTGAGCACGCGTGTGTGTGTGTGTGTGTGTACCCCTCCACTAAACAGAGAGTCAGGAACGGAACACTTTGTCTTCATCTGTCAGTCATGTACTTTTGTTTAGCACCCTGTTGTATTATCAAAAGCCCTCCTACAAAGAAAATAATCAAATATTCAGTTTATCTTGTCAAGTGCGTGGGAGAAACATTTTGTTTTTTAATCTTACATTTCAGAGCCTTACCCCAGAGTCTGACGATGAATCGGAGTGGGTGTAAAATATGTCTGGGCAACACATAATCCACTGGAGTTTAGGCTGGTGTGCTTGTGTGTGTGTGTGTGTGTGTGTGTGTGTGTGTGTGTGTGTGTGTGTGTGTGTGCGTGTGTGGCTCCTGTATTCAACACTGTATAATGGCCTCTGCTAACAACGACGCCTCGCCTCAAACCATTCTCCAAAAGGTCAGCAGTTGTATAACATCCCACAATCACGCACAGAGAGCAACAACCAAGACTAAACGTTTGATTTGCAACCAAACAGCACAATCAGGGAAGCAGTCCCTCTTCATTGGCTTATGTCCTTTCACGGCATGATAACAGCTAGCTACCGTTGCCAAGAAGTAAGGCTCTAGTTGCCACCACCGCACTTCAAAGTGTTGTCAAACAAAATATTGAATTAGACACCAGTTATGACAGCAGCAGCACAGAGCTCTGAGCTCCAGAAATAGGCAATAAACAGCCACTGTTCCACGTTTGACTGGGCCGTTGGGTTATGCCAATTATCCAGGAAAAGCTTCAGATGTGGAGTTGAAGTCAGAAGTTTAGAAACACATAGGTTGGAGTCATTAAAACTCGTTTTTCAACCACTCCACAAATTTCTTGTTAACAAATTATAGTTTTGGCAAGTCAGTTAGGACATTTACTTTGTGCATGACACAAGTTCTCTTTCCAACAATTGTTTACAGACAGATTATTTCACTTATAACTCACTGTATCACAATTCAAGTGGGTCAGAAGTTTACATACACTAAGTTGACTGTGCCTTTAAACAGCTTGGAAAATTCCAGAAAATGATGTCATTGCTTTAGAAGCTTCTGATAGGCTAATTGACATCATTTGAGTCAATTGGTGGTGAACTGTGGATGTATTTCAAGGCCTACCTTCAAACTCAGTGCCTCTTTGCTTGACATCGTGGGAAAATCAAAAGAAATCAGCCAAGACCTCAGCAAAAAATTTGTAGACCTCCACAAGTCTGGTTCATCCTTGGGAGCAATTTCCAAACACCTGAAGGTACCACGTTCGTCTGTACAAACAAAAGTACGCGAGTATAAACACCATGGTACCACACAGCCGTCATACTGCTCTGGAAGGAGACGTCTTCTGTCTCCTAGAGATGAATGTACTTTGCTGCGAAAAGTGCCAATCCCAGAAAAACAACATAGGACCTTGTGAAGATGCTGGAGGAAACAGGTAGAAAAGTATCTATATCCACAGTAAAACGAGTCCTATATCGACATAACCTGAAAGGCCGCTCAGCGAGAAAGAAGCCACTGCTCCAAAACTGCCATAAAAAGCCAGACTACAGTTTGCAACTGCACATGGGGACAAAGATTGTACTTTTTGGAGAAATGTGCTCTGGTCCGATGAAACAAAAATAGAACTGTTTGGCCATAATGACCATCGTTATGTTTGGAGGGAAAAGGGGGAAGCTTGCAAGCCGAAGAACACCATCCCAACCGTGATGCAAGAGGGTGGCAGCATCATGTTGTGGTGGAGGAGGGACTGGTGCACTTCACAAAATAGATGGCACCATGAGGAAGCAGAATTATGTGGATATATTGAAGCAACATCTCAAGACATCAGTCAGGAAATAAGACGCAAATGGGTCTTCCAAATGGACAATGACCCCAAGCATACTTCCAAAGTTGTGGCAAAATGGCTTAAGGACAACAAAGTCAAGGTGTTGGAGTGGCCATCACAAAGCCCTGACCTCGATCCTATTTAAAATTTGTGGGCAGAACTGAAAAAGCATGTGTGAGCAAGGAGGCCTTCAAACCTGATTCAGTTACACCAGCTCTGTCAGGAGGAATGGGCCAAAATTCACCCAACTTATTGTGGGAAGCTTGTGGAAGACTACCCAAAATGTTTGACCCAAGTTAAACAATTTAAAGGCCATGCTACCAAATACTAACTGAGTGTATGTAAACTTCTGACCCACTGGGAATGTGATGAAAGAAATGAAAGCTGAAATAAATAATTCTCTCTACTCTATTATTCTGACATTTCACATTCTTAAAATAAAGTGGTGATCCTAACAGACCTAAGACAGGGAATGTTTACTAGGATTAAAGGTCAAGAATTGTGAAAAACTGAGTTTAAATGTATTTGGCTAAGGCATATGTAAACTTCCCGACTTCAACTGTAAGTCAACCTGTAGCTGCCTCAGCTGTGTGATGCTGTGTGACTGTAAAGAATGCAACACACCATGAGCATATTAAAGAGCTCTGAAATACATTTACTGTGTAATCTTGCTGTTGCTGACCGGCATGGCAGAATAGGCTGTGAGTTGTGATTATGAACTAGTGTATTTGTGTGTGGTAGTATGTGTGTGTGTGTGTGTGTGTGTGTGTGTGTGTGTGTGTGAGAGAGAGACAGATGGTCCAGGCACAAGCTTGTCCTGTGTTTCAGCCGCATGCGTGCATGTGTGTGAAGTCTTGTTCACTGTGTGTGTCCCGTAGTGTTGTGTTGTTCTCTGCGTCGCTCCAGGGCCGGCGCTGTGGCACCTGATGGTAAACAGGGTGAAATGCCAAGACAACAGGCTATCTATTCACTAAGGAATGCTATAAAGAGACAGCGCCGAGCAAGCTGTGGCACTGCAGTATCTCCAAAACGCACACACACACACACACAAGTTCATTCTAATTAGACTGGTTTGGATTCCTCATTTACCAAAATGGTTGCCATTATCATCCCATTCTGGAACTTTGAGGGTTGATCACCTGGCACCTCTAGTAATTTAATGGGATCTCTTTGGTCATGACTAACAAAACAATAGTGCCCACTGCCCACCCAAATACACTATCCAGCTAGCACATAACATTCTGAGAACCACATGTTTCTTAGAGTTTGGTGAGAGTGTGGTTGTCCTGTGGTTATTTTTCATACAACTTTCTGGGAATGGGGCAGGATAGCTGCTTGGCTTTGGAACATTCTCAGCACATTTAAGGAACTTGACAAAAAAACACATTTATTTTGCTCTTTCATTTACTTTAACAGAACATTTTGTAAAAGTTTAAACATGGTTTCATTTAATTTCCATTTTGGTACTGTAATGTTCCAGGAACATTCTCCAACTGGTTTGACATTGGGAATATTCTCAAATAGTTCAGAGAACGTTAAGAAACAACGTTCTTCTGTGGGAATTTAAGTTTTCAGCATAACCTTTCCTCCAGGTTTCCCCTTGGTTCTATTTAAATCCACTTTCTCAAATTGTTCCAAAAACGTTAAGAAAACATTCCATAAAAAATCCCCAAAAACTTGAGTAACGTTCAGAAAACGTTCCAAGCATTTATTTAAAAACATATATTCCTTTCTCAGAATGTGAAGAAATCTTACCATAAAACCACAAGAAAACATTAGTAATGTCATTTA